>NW_027362773.1:183232320-183454820 GCF_046119375.1 Phyllobates terribilis | reverse complement strand
GTTAATATGGTTCCATGGTGTAATGGTTAGCACTCAGGGCTCTGAATCCAGCTATCTGAGTTCAAATCTCAGTGAAACCTGAGAAATTCTTTGTGCATAGAGGTATTATCTTTTCTGCTCACACTCAATTTGCCAATGCACATGGTTTAACATAAAAAGAGAAAGTTAAAATCCACATGGCAAAAAGATCTATCTATCAAGAAAGTTTAACTCAAAAGTTAAACTTGACTTCATGAAGCAAAACTCATATCATCTATGTCACACCAAGCAATCGTACTCTGTGACTTGTGCCAATGTTCGCATGACACTTTTTCCAGGTGGTTGAAACTGACCAGGATTTCAAGCCGAAACGGCCTCAGGAAACGACAGCGATTCTTTTCCTGAATCACCCTTTTTAGTGTTTTCCAGCATTTTTGTAAACATAGTTTGGTGATGTTTTTCTAAGTATTGTTTTGGGCATCAAATGAGTTTGTTTAAGTTTCTTTTTTGCTCGCAAAATGCTGTGAACGTCACTCAGGAACCTTCCAGGGGTCTTTCTAACCTACTCATTGACTTGTATAGCAAGTATAAAACAAGAAAAATATACCTGAAAAATGATATGCTCACGTCTGTTAACCGCTTGGTGTTTTGGGAAACTTAATGAGGTTAAAAGACGCTCAATACCTGATCATATGAACAGCAAGTCTTTTTGCATGGAAATGAATCTGTTCAAACTATTGAGCATTTTCAAAGCCTTATTCAGGAGGTGTTTGAAACAAAGTCATTCTAAATCCGCCTTATGAATTTTAATAAACCTTGAACTGTAAAAGGTTCCAATTGATGATACCTTTAAATCAGATTTTTACATTTCAGTGAGGCCTGGAATTTTGTTTCCAATTGAAATATTCCATTTTCTGAAATGTCTTCCAGAAGGATAATCACTGATATTGATCATGGTCCTATAAGAAAAGGTGTGAAACTCATAAGAATGAAACAGTGTCTGAGTAGTTGTGGCTGAGTGGCTAAGGCGATGGACTATAAATCTATTGGGGTCTTCCCACGTAGGTTCAAATCCTGCCAACTAAGTTTAACTTCATGTAATATATTGACAAATTATCTGAGTAGATCAATTTCCACATTCCCAAGTCTATCCCCCACAGAAATGGTCTATAATCTATGGATTGTATTTGTAGAACCAGCTTAACAGCATTTGTAGATCTTCTTTTGATTAGTCAGCCGGGTGAGATGTTACTTGTGCATCACACCACCAATCAAACAAAGCTCAGAGGGTGCCATCAGGTATGTGGTGCAAATCCTCCTTTTTTCCAGCGAACACAGACCACTGCCGTGGCTGATGGACTGGGATATGAACTTTGATTTGCACCAACTCTACTTGAATTATCTTTCCGATGGAACCTTTTAGCACACCATGAAAAATCTTTAGTGACTTCTGGATGAGCAGAAGTTTTGCAATTTCTTTTTTTCTCACCCTTTTTCCAGCTGATAGATCCAGCACGCTAATTATTAGCCAGATTTCATCAACATTGTAAAACTGTCCTTGTTGTGATATCATGGAACTTTAGGCACACTTGTGGAATAAAAAGGGAGGAGATATTAATTTACCAATGTGTGTTAGATATACATTTGCGGAACAGCTTTAGAACCAGTTTTCATCTTAATGCATGAATTCCCAGGTTCCATTGAGATTAGAACTCAGATCACTGGATTAAGAGTGAATTTCTCACATTTCCACTATTTACACATGCTCTTTTACTGTTTTCAAAAGAAAATGCAGCCAGCATCATTGGTCATGTGGTTCAATGGTGTTATGGTTAGCACTCTGGACTCTGAATCCAGTGATCTGAGTTCAAATCTCAGTGGAACCTTAGAAATTCTTTGTGCATAGCGGTTTTATCTTTTCTGCTCACACTCAATTTGAAAATGCACATGGTTTAACATAAAAAGAGAAAGTTAAAATCCACATGGCAAAAAGATCTATCTATCAAGAAAGTTTAACTCTAAAGTTAAACTTGACTTCATGAAGCAAAACTCATATCATCTATGTCACACCAAGCAATCGTACTCTATGACTTGTGCCAATGTTCGCATGACACTTTTTCCAGGTGGTTGAAACTGACCAGGATTTCAAGCCGAAATGGCCTCAAGAAACGACAGTGATTTTTTTCCTGAATCACCCTTTTTAGTGTTTTCCAGCATTTTTGTAAACATAGTTTGGTGATGTTTTTCTAAGTATTGTTTTGGGCATCAAATGAGTTTGTTTAAGTTTCTTTTTTGCTCGCAAAATGCTGTGAACGTCACTCAGGAACCTTCCAGGGGTCTTTCTAACCTACTCATTGACTTGTATAGCAAGTATAAAGCAAGCAAAATATACCTGAAAAATGATATGCTCACTTCTGTTAACCGCTTGGCGTTTTTGGAAACTTAATGAGGTTAAAAGACGCTCAATACCTGATCATATGAACAGCAAGTCTTTTTGCATGGAAATGAATCTGTTCAAACTATTGAGCATTTTCAAAGCCTTTTTCAGGAGGTGTTTGGAACAAAGTCACTCTAAATCCGCCTTATGAATTTTAATAAACCTTGAACTGTAAAAGGTTCCAATTGATGATACCTTTAAATCAGATTTTTACATTTCAGTGAGGCCTGGAATTTTGTTTCCAATTGAAATCTTCCATTTTCTGAAATGTCTTCCAGAAGGATAATCACGGATATTGATCATGGTGCTATATGAATAGGTGTGAAACTCCTAAGAATGAAACAGTGTCTGAGTAGTTGTGGCCCAGTGGTTAACGCAATGGACTAGAAATCCATTATGGTCTTCCCGCGTAGGTTCAAATCCTGCCAACTACGTTTAACTTCATGTAACATTTTGATGAATTATCCGAGCACATCAATTTCCATATTCCCAAGTCTATCCCCCACAGAAATGGTCTGTAATCTATGGATTGTATTTGTAGAACCAGCTTAACAGCATCTGTAGATCTTCTTTTGATTAGTCAGCCGGGTGAGATGTCACTTGTGCATCACTCCACCAATCAAACAAAGCTCAGAGGGTGCCATCAGGTATGTGGTGCAAATCCTCCTTTTTTCCAGCGAACACAGACCACTGCCGTGGCTGATGGACTGGGATATGAACTTTGATTTGCACCAACTCTACTTGAATTATCTTTCCGATGGAACCTTTTAGCACACCATGAAAAATCTTTAGTGACTTCTGGATGAGCAGACGTTTTGCAATTTCTTTTTTTCTCACCCTTTTTCCAGCTGATAGATCCAGCACGCTAATTATTAGCCAGATTTCATCAACATTTTAAAACTGTCCTTGTTGTGATATCATGGAACTTTAAGCACACTTGTGGAATAAAAAGGGAGGAGATATTAATTTACCAATGTGTGTTAGATATACATTTGCGGAACAGCTTTAGAACCAGTTTTCATCATAATGAATGAATTCCCAGGTTCCACTGAGAGTAGAACTCAGATCACTGGATTAAGAGTGAATTTCTCACATTTCCACTATTTACACATGCTCTTTTACTTTTTTCAAAAGAAAATCCAGCCAGCTTCATTGGTCATGTGGTTCCATGGTGTAATGGTTAGCACTCTGGACTCTGAATCTAGCAATCTGAGTTCAAATCTCAGTGGAACCTGAGAAATTCTTTGTGCATAGCGGTTTTATCTTTTCTACTCACACTCAATTTGCCAATGCACATGGTTTAACATAAAAAGAGAAAGTTAAAATCCACGTGGCAAAAAGATCTATCTATCAAGAAAGTTTAACTCAAAAGTTAAACTTGACTTCATGAAGCAAAACTCATATCATCTATATCACAGCAAGCAATCGTACTCTATGAATTGAGCCAATATTCGCATGATACCTTTTCCAGGTGGTTGAAACTGACCAGGATTTCAAGCCGAAACGGTCTCAAGAAACTACAGCGATTCTTTTCCTGAATCACCCTTTTTAGTGTTTTCCAGCATTTTTGTAAACATAGTTTGGTGATGTTTTTCTAAGTATTGTTTTGGGCATCAAATGAGTTTGTTTAAGTTTCTTTTTTGCTCGCAAAATGCTGTGAACGTCACTCAGGAACCTTCCAGGGATCTTTCTAACCTACTCATGGACTTATATAGCAAGTATAAAGCAAGCAAAATATACCTGAAAAATGATATGCTCTCTTCTGTTAACCGCTTGGCGTTTTGGGAAACTTAATAATGTTAAAAGACGCTCAATACCTGATCATATGAACAGCAAGTCTTTTTGCATGGAAATGAATCTGTTCAAACTATTGAGCATTTTCAAACCCTTTTTCAGGAGGTGTTTGGAACAAAGTCACTCTAAATCCGCCTTATGAATTTTAATAAACCTTGAACTGTAAAAGGTTCCATTTGATGATACCTTTAAATCAGATTTTTACATTTCAGTGAGGCCTGGAATTTTGTTTCCAATTGAAATATTCCATTTTCTGAAATGTCTTCCAGAAGGATAATCACTGATATTGATCATGGTGCTATAAGAAAAGGTGTGAAACTCATAAAAATGAAACAGTGTCTGAGTAGTTGTGGCTGAGTGGTTAAGGCGATGGACTAGAAATCCATTGGGGTCTTCCCGTGTAGGTTCAAATCCTGCCAACTATGTTTAACTTCATGTAACATTTTGACGAATTATCTGAGTTGATCAATTTCCACATTCCCAAGTCTATCCCCCACAGAAATGGTCTGCAATCTATGGATTGTATTTGTAGAACCAGCTTAACAGCATCTGTAGATCTTCTTTTGATTAGTCAGCCGGGTGAGATGTCACTTGTGCATCACACCACCAATCAAACAAAGCTCAGAGGGTGCCATCAGGTATGTGGTGCAAATCCTCCTTTTTTCCAGTGAAAACAGACCACTGCCGTGGCTGATGGACTGGGATATGAACTTTGATTTGCACCAACTCTACTTGAATTATCTTTCCGATGGAACCTTTTAGCACACCATGAAAAATCTTTAGTGACTTCTGGATGAGCAGAAGTTTTGCAATTTCTTTTTTTCTCACCCTTTTTCCAGCTGATAGATCCAGCACGCTAATTATTAGCCAGATTTCATCAACATTTTAAAACTGTCCTTGTTGTGATTAGTGTTGAGCCACCCCCGTTGTGTTCGAGTTCGGTTCGGTTCGTCGTACACCCGTGTGTTCGTCGAACTGTTCGTCGAACACCTTCGAGCACCGTTAAAACCAATGGCAGGCAAACAAAAACACATAGAAACACATAGAAAACATCTTCAAAGGTGTCCAAAAGCTGACAAACTGCTCAGAAGACACAACTAACACATGGAAAAGTGACAAGTACATATAGTCATGCGAAAAGAAAAGAGGTGGAGGAGTAAAAGGAGGGGGAGACACAGATATAGGCATGTCATGCCCTTCTAAAATCCAAAAAGTGAGAAGCCGACACTTTCAGTCCGCTCCTGCCCGTGCCACCTCTGCGTCGCCGGGTTTGTGCCAGAGCCGCGGTGAACCCTCCTGACGGCCAGCCCCCCTCTCCCAATACTGGTGCCTGTCCGCTGGTGGGTCGAGCTAGCCCCCCTGTGGTGGAGGCAGCTCAAAGCTTTTTAATTTAAATTGTCTCTCTAATTTGAATGAATACACTTTAAATCCATTTACAAGGATCTATTGGAGGGCAAGTCTCATGCCAGCAGCCGTGTAATTCCAGCTCCAGTAGCGTCCACTAAAGCTGCTGCAGTTAAAAAGCTTTTATAAGGATCGAGCTCGGCTGTCCACCGCAAGGCATCCTACTGCCAGTCCCAGCCCCTATGCCTTGGGGTGCCTTCTGATGCTCTTCACTGAGTATCCCGTGGTCCCAAAGCATTTCCTTTGAAAAAATTAAGTGTCCAAACTACAGGTGGTGTAGCTTGCTTAACAGCCGGGATAATCCGCTGACTAGCAGACACTGCTACTAGGCACAAAGTATTTCCTGGGCTAGATGCAGTTAAAAATTTGTAATTAGATACTCTCGTTGGATGCTGAGAAAGCATTCCATAGAGTCTCCTGGCACGCCATATATGATTCTCTTAAAAAGCTTGGGGTAGGGGTCTAGGGGACCCTTTTATAGCCAAAATCACGGCCCTGTATCGCAATACGTCACCTAGGCTGAAGATAAATGGAACTGTAGCACCCTGAGGGCTCGGTTGCTACAGAGGTATTGCACCTCACCCAGAGGTGTGATATCTCACTCTCAGGTAAGGATGGAGTGTGGATCAGGACCCGACACCTGCATGCATTACACCACATTGCCGTGGGGCAGGGCGACCAATATGCCCCTGAGATTGGCACGACAGTCCCTGTCCCTGGCTGGAGTGGGGGGAGAGAACACTGAGGAAGGGGAACCCTGCAGTGCAGGAGCAGGGAGTAAGCAGTTTCTGGGTGCATTGAGAAGGGAGTATAAAAGGTGGGCACTATCTTAGTTCAGTGCAGAGAAGTCTGAGCAGAAGTGGCAGGGAGCAGGGGCTCTGCATGAGCTCTGCTCTGGAGGTGGGCCTAGTAACAGAGGCCCAGGCCTGGAAGAGGGAGAAGGAAGGAAGAGGAGCGGAGAAGGCTCCAGGAACAAGGAACGAAGGGATCCCAGGGGTGCGGACGGGTGAGTCGCCATCGCACGCCCGAATCCACCTGCGTGGAGGGGTCAGGCCAAAGGGGGAGACCGGTCCCCGAAACTAGTGGAGGCAGGAAACGACCCTCAGCTAGAAACAGGAGGCTGTGACATTTTATGTGGCGCAGCCCCTCGCTACACCCGCTAGGAAGGCACCACATAGGGTCAGGGAAACTGGCGCCAAGTTTACCAAGAGGAGGCCCGAGGCAGCCGGACAGAAGGGTTGGTAAGAAAGGCCAGACAAAGGACACACAAAGGGGGTCCTGTGAAGCGCTCCAAAGTTATCTGGGAGTTGTCTGAGCCCCTCACCTGGTGAGCACAGTACGACGTGTGCAGCCGTTACCTGCAGATGTGGTCTGGATAATAAGAACTGTGAGTAAAGGCCCTGGACTGCATCACTGACTCCGTGTCGTTACTGCTGCTGCCCTGCACCATCACCCCCATCCTCCGCATACACTGCCCTGAGGCTATACTCCTCCCGTGGGGAGTTATGCTACGCTCTGCTGCACCCACAACACCAGCCTCAGCGGTCTGCCCTGGAGCGGCGGTTCACTCTGACCGCAATCCACGGGTGGCGTAGTCGGACATTTAAACATCAAAACCACATAAATAGTTCCGCCACTGGTTTGACCGCCCTGAGCCACGGAACCGGGTCGCCGCCACGGAGACTACAACCACCAGCATCCACCAAAAAGGGTCCGGCTCCGGGTGTCCCAAGGCCCAGGGGGCGCGTCAGAACATTTTCATCACCTTTCACAATCACCAATGGGACAAGGCAGGGATGTTCTCTGTCCCCTCTCTTATACATCCTAGTGACGGAGCACCTGCTCTCATCAATTCGCCATAACCCCAATATTAGGTGGATTGAGGAGGGAGGCAGCGAGTACAAGTGCTCTCTATTTGCTGATGATTAGTGTTGAGCCACCCCCGTAGTGTTCGGGTTCGGTTCGGTTCGTTGAACACAGGGATGTTCGAGGAACTGTTCGTCGAACTGTTCGTCGAACACCTTAGAACACCGTTGAACACCGTTAAAACCAATGGCAGGCAAACAAAAACACATAGAAACACATAGAAAACACCTGCAAAGGTGTCCAAAAGCTGACAAACTGCTCAGAAGACACTCTCTTTAAAAAAGCCTGCCGGCAAATTCAGCAGCGGCATACACCGGAACCCGACAATTTAGACAAGAAGGAATAGAGCATCACACATAGAT
Organism: Phyllobates terribilis; assembly: GCF_046119375.1. Lineage (NCBI taxonomy): Eukaryota > Metazoa > Chordata > Amphibia > Anura > Dendrobatidae > Phyllobates > Phyllobates terribilis. Next base: position 183,446,978 of record NW_027362773.1, on the reverse strand, counting down.
TAGATAGATAGAAACATGTCAGTCACACATATAAGAAGCACAGTGACAGTGTTGGTTACTGCACTTGTCATTTAGTGTAAAGGATTTATTAAAAAAAATATTAGTGTTTTCATGCACCGTCTCTTTAAAAAAGCTGGCCGGCAATTCAGCATCTGTACCCGACAATTTAGAACAGAAAGAATAGAGCTTCACACATAGATTAGATAGATAGAAACATGTCAGTCACATATATAATAAGTACAGTGATAGTGTTGCTTACTGTACTTGTCATTTAGTGTAAAGGATTTATTTAAAAAAATAATAGTGTTTTCATGCACTGTCTCTTTAAAAAAGCCGGCCGGCAATTCAGCAGCGGTACCCGACAATTTAGAACAGAAAGATAGAGCATCACACATAGATTAGATAGATAGAAACATGTCAGTCACATATATATGAAGTACAGTGATAGTGTTGGTTACTGTACTTGTCATTTAGTATTAAAATAAAGGATTTATTATTAAAAAAATTGGCGTGGGGTTCCCCTTAATTTTAGGCTCTAGCGGAGGTTAAGCAGACGGCTGGGGCAGATGTTTGAAGCCTGGGAAGGGGGTAATACCCACGGAGCTTCCCAGGCTACTAATATCAGCCCCCAGCTGAATACATAGCCTTTACTAGCTATTAAAATGGGGGACCCCCCAAAAAAAATGACGTGGGGTCCCCCCTAATTTAATAGCTAGCAAAGGCTAGGCAGACAGCTGGGGGCTGATATTAATAGCCCAGGAAGGGAGCCATGAATATTGGCCCCCTGCCAGGCTAGAAACACCAGCCGTCAGCCGCCCAAGAAATGGCGCATTCATAGGATGCGCCAATTCTGGCACTTAGCCTCGCTCTTCCACGCTGCCCTGGTGCGGTGGCAGTGGGGTAATAGGGTTGGGGTTGATGTCAGCTTATAATGCCAGCTGACATCAAGCCCAGGTTAGTAATGGAGAGGCGTCTATAAGACACCCCCATTACTAACCCCATAGTCAAAGTTAAAAAAAACACAAACACCCAGAATAAAGTCCTTTAATTGAAATAAAGACACAATCCTTTATTGTTCTAAATTAAACCATACTTACCATCACGCCCATTCCAGCTGAAGCCAACGATCTCCTGCAATAAAAGAAAAATAATAAAGCAACCTCATCCTTACCTTTCCATGGTTCCCACGACAGCTTCAGCTCTGCTACATCGAGATGACAGGCTGGACTGCAGCAGAACGCTGCCATCCAGTCTGTCATCCCGCAGACACTGAGAAGCGCAGGCATGCTTGCGCTCCTCACTGTCTCGCTGTGACGGCATCCAGATGAGCCGAGGTCATGTGATGGTAAGTATGGTTTAATTTAGAACAATAAAGAATTGTGTCTTTATTTCAATTAAAGGACTTTATTCTGGGTGTTGTGTTTTTTTTAAATGCTTTACTAGAAATTCATGGCGGTCATGTCTAATACTGGCGTGACCCCATGAATTTTGGGCTTGGGGCCAGCTGATAATGCCAAGCTGGCCCTAACCCCTTTATTACCCAGTGAGCCACCGCACCAGGGCCCTGGATGAGTTGGGTACAGCGCCAGAAGATGGCGCTTCTATGAACGCGCCATTTTCCGGGGTGGCTGCGGACTGCAATTTGTAGCGGGGGGGGCCCAGAAAGCTTGGGCCTCCCTGCGCTGCAGATTCCAGCCCCCAGCTGCCTAGTTGTACCTGGCTGGACACAAAAATAGGGCGAAGCCCCACGTACTTTTTTTTTAATTATTTCATGAAATTCATGAAATAATTAAGAAAAAAAGGCCTTCCCTATATTGTTGTGTCCGGCCAGGTACAAATAGGCAGCTGGTGGTTGGGGGCAGCCCGTTCCTGCCTGCTGTACCTGGCTGGACACAAATATAGTGCGAAGCCCCACTTCAATTTTTTTTAATTATTTCATGAAATTCATGAAATAATTAAGAAAAAAAGGGCTTCCCTATATTGTTGTGTCCGGCCAGGTACAAATAGGCAGCTGGTGGATGGGGGCAGCCCGTTCCTGCCTGCTGTACCTGGCTGGACACAAATATAGTGCGAAGCCCCACTTCAATTTTTTTAAATTATTTCAGGAAATTCATTAAATAATTTAAAAAAAATTGACGTGGGGCTTCGCACTATATTTGTGTCCAGCCAGGTACAGCAGGCAGGAACGGGCTGCCCCCAACCACCAGCTGCCTATTTGTACCTGGCCGGACACAACAATATAGGGAAGCCCTTTTTTTCTTAATTATTTCATGAAATAATTTAAAGAAAATTGACGTGGGGCTTCGCCCTGTTTTTGTGTCCAGCCAGGTACAACTAGGCAGCTGGGGGCTGGAATCCGCAGCGCAGGGAGGCCCAAGCTTTCTGGGCCACCCCCGCTGCAATTGCAGTCCGCAGCCACCCCGGAAAATGGCGCGTTCATAGAAGCGTCATCTTCTGGCGCTGTACCCAACTCATCCAGGGCCCTGATGCGGTGGCTCACTGGGTAATAAAGGGGTTAGGACCAGCTTGGCATTATCAGCTGGCCCTAAGCCCGAAATTCATGGGGTCACGCCAATATTAGACATGACCACCATGAATTTCTAGTAAAGTATTTAAAAAAAACACAACACCCAGAAAAAAGTCCTTTAATTGAAATAAACACACAATTCTTTATTGTTCTAAATTAAACCATACTTACCATCACGCCCATTCCAGCTGAAGCCAACGATCTCCTGAAATAAAAGAAAAATAATAAAGCAACATCATCCTTACCTTTCCATGGTTCCCATGACAGCTTCAGCTCTGCTACATCGAGATGACAGGCTGGACCGCAGCAGAACGCTGCCATCCAGCCTGTCATCCCGCAGACACTAAGAAGCGCAGGCTTGCTTGCGCTCCACAGTGTCTCTCTGTGAGGGCATCCAGATGAGCCGAGTTAATGTCCAATGAACTCGGCTCACCTCATGCACGTCACTGACAGCGTGGGAAAATTCTCCTGCACTCAGCGCTTCAGCGTGGGAGAATTCTCACACTGAAGCGCTGAGTGCAGGAGAATTCTCCCACGCTGTCAGTGACGTGCAGGAGGTGAGCTGAGTTCATTGGACATGAGCTCACCTTATGCACGTCACTGACAGCGTGGGAAAATTCTCCTGCACTCAGCGCTTCAGCGTTGGAGAATTCTCACGCTGAAGCGCTGAGTGCAGGAGAATTCTCCCACGCTGTCAGTGACGTGCAGGAGGTGAGCTGAGTTCATTGGACATGAGCTCACCTTATGCACGTCACTGACAGCGTGGGAGAATTCTCCTGCACTCACCGCTTCAGCGTGAGAATTTTCCCACGCTGTCAGTGACGTGCATGAGGTGAGCCGAGTTCATTGGACATGAACTCGGCTCATCTGGATGTCGTCACAGAGAGACGCTGAGCAGCGCAAGCAAGCCTGCGCTTCTCAGTGTCTGCGGGATGAGAGGCTGGATGGCAGCGTTCTGCTGCGGTCCAGCCTGTCATCTCGATGTAGCAGAGCTGAAGCTGTCGTGGGAACCATGGAAAGGTAAGGATGAGGTTGCTTTATTATTTTTCTTTTATTGCAGGAGATCGTTGGCTTCAGCTGGAATGGGCGTGATGGTAAGTATGGTTTAATTTAGAACAATAAAGGATTGTGTCTTTATTTCAATTAAAGGACTTTATTCTGGGTGTTTGTGTTTTTTTTAACTTTGACTATGGGGTTAGTAATGGGGGTGTCTTATAGACGCCTCTCCATTACTAACCTGGGCTTGATGTCAGCTGGCATTATAAGATGACATCAACCCCAACCCTATTACCCCACTGCCACCGCACCAGGGCAGCGTGGAAGAGCGAGGCTAAGTGCCAGAATTGGCGCATCCTATGAATGCGCCATTTCTTGGGCGGCTGACGGCTGGTGTTTCTAGCCTGGCAGGGGGCCAATATTCATGGCTCCCTTCCTGGGCTATTAATATCAGCCCCCAGCTGTCTGCCTAGCCTTTGCTAGCTATTAAATTAGGGGGGACCCCACGTCATTTTTTTTGGGGGGTCCCCCATTTTAATAGCTAGTAAAGGCTATGTATTCAGCTGGGGGCTGATATTAGTAGCCTGGGAAGCTCCGTGGGTATTACCCCCTTCCCAGGCTTCAAACATCTGCCCCAGCCGTCTGCTTAACCTCCGCTAGAGCCTAAAATTAAGGGGAACCCCACGCCAATTTTTTTAATAATAAATCCTTTATTTTAATACTAAATGACAAGTACAGTAACCAACACTATCACTGTACTTCATATATATGTGACTGACATGTTTCTATCTATCTAATCTATGTGTGAAGCTCTATTCTGTCTGTTATAAATTGTCGGGTACCGCTGCTAAATTGCCGGCCGGCTTTTTTAAAGAGACGGTGCATGAAAACACTATTATTTTTTTTGATAAATCCTTTACGCTAAATGACAAGTACAGTAAGCAGCACTTTCACTGTACTTCGTATATATGTGGCTGACATGTTTATATCTATCTAATCTATGTGTGAAGCTCTATTCTTTCGGTTCTAAATTGTCGGGTACAGGTGTATGCCGCTGCTGAATTGCCGGCTTTTCATGTTTCACTGTTGGCACTGTTCCCATCGATTTGGGCAATCACTGTAATGCCACAACCACCATGGCTGTGGCATTACAGTGAGTGGCAGACAATCCCTGCATGATTGGTGCTCTAAATAGCGCCAGACATGCAGGACACGCTTTTGGTGCACGAACAGTTATCGAACATAACCTCGAACAGCCGAATTTTTTGCAAATCGTTCGGGTTCGTCGAACAACTCGAACACCGCCCAAAACAGCTCGAATTTGAGATTATCGAACAGTTCTAGTCGAACACCGCTCATCTCTACTGATGATGTCCTAGTATATATCACTCAATCACATATATCCATCCATGCTGTTATGGCTGAAATAGATCACTTTGTTACATGGTCAAATTTTAAAATCAATGTAGCGAAGTCTGAGGCCCTCGATGTCTCCCTTCCTAAATCCATATAGGATTCCATCCAGTCCAATTTTCCCTTTGCCTGGCCCTCACAGGGTATCAAATACTTAGGAATTCCTATTCATAGAGAACTCTCCCATCTATGTTATCTTAATTTTGCGCCCTTTATTGAACAACTCCATACAGACCACGGTTGGCAAGTTAGAACTGTAAGATTCACTAGGTGAACCACTGGTGTTTTGTGGAAAAGCACATGTACACTGTGTTCCAAATTATTATGCAAAAAGTGTTTAGGAGTGATAAGGGAAGAATTTGTTTGTTTGTCAGTTAAACTCATTGATGGTGATGTGTGTCAGGGCTCTTTATATCACTGTAAGCAATTGCAGACACCTGTGCTAATTAGTTTGGCAGGTGTGTCCAATGAAAGGCAAGACTACTTAAGAAGGCTGTCTCACATTATTAAGCAGCCTACATTTTCTGCCAAAATGGGAAAGAAAAAGGATGTGTCGGCTGCTGAGAAGCAACAAATTGTGGAGTGTTTAGGTCAAGGCATGACTACAATCAACATTGTGCGATGATCAGGATGAAGTGTCTTGGCAATCAAAAAGTATGTAGCTGATTCACAGTACACACGTGTGCGTGCTGATAAGGGCAAATTGAGGACTCTTTCCTACAGGCAATTACGTCAGGTTGAAAGAGCAGCGGCAAAAAAGCCTTGTCATAGCAGCAGACAAGTTTTTGAAGCTGCTGGTGCCTCCAACGTCCCCCGAACAACAAGATGCAGGGTCCTTCAGAGGTTTGCAGCAGTGCATACGCCATCCTGTCGACCTCCTCTATCCACTTCACACAAGCAGAAACGGCTCCAGTGGGCCAAACATTACATGAAGACTAATTTCAAAACTGTTTTGTTCACGGATGAGTGCCATGCAGCGCTCGATGGTACAGATGGATGGAGTGGAGGATGGCTGGTTGATGGACACCCCACGCAAACACGGCTACAGCGCCAACAAGGAGGAGGTGGAGTAATGTTTTGGGCTGGAATCATGGGGAGAGAGATTGTCGGCCCCTTTAGGATCCCTGAAGGCGCTAAAGATGAACTCCATAATGTATGTGGATTTTCTCAAACAGCACTTCCTGCCATGGTTCAAGAAGAAGAACCGTGTATTTCACAGCAAGATCATTTTTTTGCATGATAATGCACCATCTCATGCTGCATATAAAACATCTGCATCTCTGGCTGATATGGGCATAAAAGGGGACAAACTTATGGTGTGACCCCCATGCTCCCCTGACCTCTACCCCATTCAGAACCTTTGGAGCATCATTAAAAGGAGTGTCTATGATGGCGGGAGGCAGTTCACATCTAAGCAACAGCTCTGGGAGGGTATTCTGTCCTCATGCAAAACAATTGAAGCAGAAACCATCCAAAACCTGACAAATTCAATGGACGAGAGAGTTCAGAAGCTCCTTTCGAACAAGGGGTCCTATGTGAAAATGTAACATCACCTAGAATAAAGTTTTGAGTTGAAAACTGTTTGATTTCAGTTTCTAACAACCTGCTAATGCTTATAATTTCAAAAATGACCATTTTTTTGGTCTTTATTAAAATGAAAAGGTTGATCGAAAAGTTTGGGGGATCTAAGAGTGTGGCAACCCAGTAGTCATGATTACTTCGAATTCTGACAATATGAGGGTCATGCTGCAGGTAGTGCAGCAAGAAGGCACTTATGTGTCTTGTGCATCTCGGAGCCCCAAAATTATTTTCCGGGCTAGATGCAGCTAAAAATTATTATTAATTTTAAATCTGGTGAAGCTTTAGTATAGATGGCCTAATAGGATCAGTGCTGCACACTGCTACAAAGCCCAAATTATTTTCCAGTCAAGATACAGAAAAACATGATTAGTAATTTTAAATCTGGTGGAGCTTATTATAGATGGCCTAATAGAATCAGTGCTGCACACTGCTACAAAGCCCAAATTATTTTCCAGCCAAGATACAGATAAACATGATTAGTAATTTGAAAGCTTAAAACGGTTGGTAGGGTGATTTTAACCAATCATCAAGCTTTTACTCTCCCCAGGATGACACAGGTTTAGAAAAGTCGTTTCGGATCCATGATTTGTTCATCTTTATGAACGTGAGTCTGTCTACATTATCAGTGGAGAGCCGCGTGCGCTTATCTGTCAGCACACCACCAGCAGCGCTGAACACACGTTCAGACAGAACGCTGGCTGCGGGGCATGACAAGATCTCCAAGGCGTAAGTGGCTAGCTCCGGCCATTTATCCAGATTGGAAGCCCAAAAAGAGCAAGGGTCCAGTGACACAGTCATGGCTTCAATGTTTACTTGGAGATACTCCTGTACCATCGTCTCTAGGCATTGACTATGTGTCAGACTTCTTGTCTCCTGTGGCCTTGCTAAGGATGGGCTAAAAAAGTGGTGAAATGATTCCGCAAAATTGATGTTACCAGCAGATACTGTGGTTCTGTTACGGTTTGAGTGCTGAACACTTGACGGTCCCACGGTTGGCTAGTTGGAACTGTGAGATTCACTACGTGCACCACTGGTATTTTGTGGAAAAGCACATGTAAGATTCTGCAACAGTCTCTGCTGATACTCCTGCATGCGTGCATCCCTTTCTATGGCAGGAATAATTTCTGCAAATTTACTTTTGTACCGGGGATCTAACAGTGTGGCAACCCAGTAGTCAGGATTATTTCTAATTCTCACAATTCGAGGGTCATGTTGCAGGTAGTGCAGCAAGAAGGCACTCATGTGTGTTGCGCATCCAGGAGCACCAAGTCCCTGTTGTGTTGGTGGCGAGGTAACAATCATGCTTCCTTCCTCTGTCCTCTCCCACCAACCTCGCACAACAGAAATGTGATCAAGGTCTCCCTCATCTGATGAGTCTTCCATCAGTTCGTCCTCCACTTCTTCCTGGGCTCCTGCACCTTCCTCACTAGTTTGGCTGCTACCATGCGCCCTGGTAAAACCATCTCCCCCACCCTCACATGCCTGCCGCCTTGGTGCTGCCGACCGTCTGGACCTTGCAGATGTTAGCCCTTCCGCATACAACACCTCCTCCTCTTCTTCCTCCACCTCCTCTTGTGCCACCACCTGACTCCGAATTCTGTTTAACATGTGCTCCAGCATGTAAATCACCGGAATAGTCATGCTGATAATGGCATCGTCAGCACTAAACATCTTCGTCGCCATTTCAAAACTGTGCAGAAGGGTGCATAGGTCCCTGATCTGAGACCACTCCTCCAGTGTGATTTGCCCCACCTCTGGATCTCGTTGGCCCAGGCTATACGTCAGAACGTATTGCACCAGGGCTTGTCGGTGCTGCCACAGTCGCTGCAACATGTGCAGAGTTGAATTCCACCGGGTAGGCACATCGCATTTTAGCCGGTGAAGTGGAAGACCCAACGACTTCTGTAGAGATGTAAGTCGCTGAGCTGCGGGATGCGAACGGCGGAAGTGAGCACACAGCGACCGTGCCCTCTGCAGAAGGCCATCTAGTCTGGGATAGTGGGCTAAAAATTGCTGGACAACCAGGTTCAACACGTGAGCCATACAAGGCACGTGTGTGACATTGCCCCGGCGAAGGGCCGCACCCAGGTTTGCAGCATTGTTGCACACGGCCTTCCCTGGTTTCAGGTCCAGTGGAGACAACCATTCATGAAATTGGTTCTCCAGAGCTGACCACAACTCCTCAGCTGTGTGACTCACATTTCCCAGACATTTCAATGTAAAAACCGCCTGATGACGTTGAGCCCTACTGCCAGCATAGTAAGGAAGTGTGCAGGATCCCTTCTGCACAGTTAAAAAGCTTTTGGCATGACCAGACAGGCTTTGGGTGCAGGTGGAAGACCGAGAGGAGGTTGAGGAGGCTGAAGCAGTGGAGGAACTTTGACATAAAGAGGATTGGCGCACAACTCGTGGGGACGGCAAGACTTGGACAGCAGCCCCTTGTCCTGCTGTCACCATAGTTACCCAGTGCCCAGTCAGCGACATGTAATGCCCCTGTCCATGCCTACTCGTCCAAGTGTCTGTGGTGAAATGCACCCTGTCACACACAGAGTTTCTCAAAGAAGCGGTGATGTTGTGTGCGACATGCTGGTGGAGCGCAGGCACACCTTTCTTTGAGAAGTAGTGCCGACTGGGCATCTGGTACTGGGGCACTGTGACGGACATAAGGTCTCGAAAATCCTCTGTGTCCACCAGGCGGAAAGGCAGCATTTCTGTAGCCAAGAGCTTGCAGATGGTGAAATTCAACCTCTTAGCTTTCTAATGGCTAGGAGGAAATGGTCTTTTACTTGTCCACATCTGAGGGACCGAGGGCTGGCTATTGTGCTAAGACGGGGTTGATAAGGGTGTCCCCGGCAAACTGCCGGTCTGTGAGGAAGATGCAGGCGGACATGTTAGGTTGCCTTGATCCAAAGGTGGTGCTATCGATGTCGGACAGCGCTCAACACCAGCTGGTGTTCCCACCTCCAAAGAAAATGATGACCTGCCAATCACGCTGGCTGTTGTGGTTAAAGAGGTGGCAGGTCTGCGCCCCAAAACAGGTGTGACTGCTGTCCCCCCAGTCACAGAGGATGAAGAGGCCGCGGATGCACAAGATATGGCAGACGGTGGTTGGCCCAGCCGGCTAGGCCGCATTGTAGCACACTGAGCTTACCACTGCAACTTATGCATCATGTCCATGTGCCGGTTCATGCATGAAGTACTCAAACTATGTATTTTTTGGCCTCTACTTAGCTTTCGCTGACAAATGTTACAGATAACACGAGTTGGGTCATCTTTATCGATCTGAAAAAATGCCCAGGCTATGCAAGGCTTAGCACCCATGCGACCTGAAGAGCCACCACGACTTGTGGTGAGAGGCAGAGTTGTGTTTGAGGATGCAGTTGTTGACGTGCTTCCAGTACTACGTCTCTGTCCAGGAAGGCGCAACCTGACCTCGTCGTCACTAGCATCTTCCTCCACCTCCTCTGCTGACCTCATCTCTTGGCTGACTGTGGGTTGACAGTAAGTGGGATCTCCAACCTCATCATCATCACCCTGTGCGTTATCACACCCGTCGTCCTCAGAGCCAACCTGTTCCTGCCCTGACAAAAAACTAAAGTTGTCGCTCCAATCAGGTATTTGAGTCTTATCATCGTCTTCCTCATTGTCTCCACCAACAGGAGTTACAGTTTGGGAATGAGGGTCTACATTATGGTCAGAACCTTCTGCGTCTGGTCCTGGATCCGACTCATAAAGATTCTGGGCATCAGTGCAGATCATTTCCTCGTCTGGATTCACAGAAGCGCTGGAGTCGACCTCTGATTCCCAGGCTATAGTATGAGTAAACAGCTCTGCAGACTCAACCATCTGTTCTACCTCATACTCAGACGGGCAGCTGGAGATTTGGGAGCTGTGAGGAAGCAAGTGCGATTGGGGTGACACCTTTGAGGACTGGAGTATTTGTGATGTTGAAGTTGATGTGGAGGAGAGCCCACTTAAAGGAGCACTTGATATCCGTTGAAGCACCTGCTGTTTTTGTGCCTCATCTGGAATTTGTAGCGATTGGCGTGGCCGTAAGAAAGGGATCTTATCACATTGTCTGCTAAAAGAAGTAGACATTTTAGTTTGGCTGGAAGATGGTCTTTCTTCTGCAGATGTTACTGTTGCTTTAACACCTACCCCACGGACACAACCTTTTTTCCCCTTCCCAACACGCCTATTCCCCTTTCCACCAGCAGCAGGCCTTTTTCCACTCATTTTGGTGGTTAACTAATTCACAACTCTGGAGTTGTTTGCACAAAAAAACAATGGATGGGAACCGAGCAGAGCTGAGTGGCCAAACTGTGGTATTAGGCCAAAACTATTGGCTGGGTTAGATGCAGAAAAAAATTATATTCAATTTGCAACCTGATGGAGGTCTGTATAGATGGACTAATAGAACAAGTCCCACACACAGCTAGAAGCGCAAATATTTTTTCAGAGGTACTGTAGATGCAGATAAAAATTATTTTTAATTTGCAACCTGATGGAGGTCAGTATAGATGGACTAATAGAGAAAGTCCCACACACTGCTAGAAGGCCAAATATTTTTTCAGAGCTAGATGCAGATAAAAATTATTTTTAATTTGCAACCTGATGGAGGTCAGTATAGATGGACTAATAGAGAAAGTCCCACACACTGCTAGAAGGCCAAATATTTTTTCAGAGCTAGATGCAGATAAAAATTATATTCAATTTGCAACCTGATGGAGGTCAGTATAGACGGACTAATAGAACAAGTCCCACACACAGCTAGAAGCCCAATATTTTTTCAGAGGTACTGTAGATGCAGATAAAAATTATTTTTAATTTGCAACCTGATGGAGGTCAGTATAGATGGACTAATACAACAAGTCCCACACACAGCTAGAAGCCCAATATTTTTTCAGAGGTAGATGCAGAAAAAAATATATTCAGTTTGCAACCTGATGGAGGTCAGTATAGATGGAGTAATAGAACAAGTCCCACACACAGCTAGAAGCCCAAATATTTTTTCAGAGGTAGATGCAGATAAAAATTATTTTTAATTTGCAACCTGATGGAGGTCAGTATAGATGGACTAATAGAGAAAGTCCCACACACTGCTAGAAGGCCAAATATTTTTTCAGAGCTAGATGCAGATAAAAATTATATTCAATTTGCAACCTGATGGAGGTCAGTATAGATGGACTAATTGAGAAAGTCCCACACACTGCTAGAAGGCCAAATATTTTTTCAGAGCTAGATGCAGATAAAAATTATATTCAATTTGCAACCTGATGGAGGTCAGTATAGATGGACTAATAGAACAAGTCCCACACACTGCTAGAAGCCCAAATATTTTTTCAGAGGTACTGTAGATGCAGATAAAAATTATTTTTAATTTGCAACCTGATGGAGGTCAGTATAGATGGACTAATAGAGAAAGTCCCACACACTGCTAGAAGGCCAAATATTTTTTCAGAGCTAGATGCAGAAAAAATTATATTCAGTTTGCAACCTGATGGAGGTCAGTATAGATGGACTAATAGAGAAAGTCCCACACACTGCTAGAAGGCCACATATTTTTTCAGAGGTAGATGCAGAAAAAAATATATTCAGTTTGCAACCTGATGGAGGTATGTATAGATGGATTAATAGAACAAGTCCCACACACAGCTAGAAGCCCAATATTTTTTCAGAGGTAGATGCAGAAAAAAATATATTCAGTTTGCAACCTGATGGAGGTCAGTATAGATGGACTAATACAACAAGTCCCACACACAGCTAGAAGCCCAATATTTTTTCAGAGGTAGATGCAGAAAAAAAATATATTCAGTTTGCAACCTGATGTAGGTCTGTATAGATGGATTAATAGAACAAGTCCTACACACAGCTAGAAGCCCAATATTTTTTCAGAGGTAGATGCAGAAAAAAATATATTCAGTTTGCAACCTGATGGACGTCAGTATAGATGGACTAATACAACAAGTCCCACACACAGCTAGAAGCCCAATATTTTTTCAGAGGTAGATGCAGAAAAAAATATATTCAGTTTGCAACCTGATGGAGGTCTGTATAGATGGATTAATAGAACAAGTCCCACACACAGCTAGAAGCCCAATATTTTTTCAGAGGTAGATGCAGAAAAAAATATATTCAGTTTGCAACCTGATGGAGGTCAGTATAGATGGACTAATACAACAAGTCCCACACACAGCTAGAAGCCCAATATTTTTTCAGAGCTAGATGCAGAAAAAAATTATATTCAATTTGCAACCTGATGGAGGTCAGTATAGATGGACTAATAGAATGATGCTATGCCCAAAAGATTTTACTTCACTAGGTGCAGTAAAAAAATTGGTATTCTATACACAGGTGGTATATCTAGCAACACAGATAGGCTACTCCACTGACTAACACACTCTGCAATAGGCCAAAAAGGATTAGCTTTGCTAGATTCAGCCAAATGCTGTGAAAAAAACTTGCACAGCACTGGCACAGACCTGCCTGGCAAAAACTGATAGGAACTGATGTAACCTAGTCCTGAAAAGGACTCCAATTACAATTAGTCTTTACTCCCACAATCTATCTATTTAAGAGCACAGACCTGCCTGATAAAAGTCATAGGAAATGCTGTAACCTAGTCCTTAAAAGGACTGCAATCACAACTATTTCCTACTCCCAAGCTATCTGTAGATTTGTGCGAAAATTGGCTTGAAATTAACAAGGTATAGCGCACACAGCAACAGCGGTGCCGTCTAACACGCAGCTGCAGCAGTGAGAAAATGGTGGCGACGGGGAAAATGGCTTGGTCTTATAGGGCAAGGACATGTGACATACACTGCCAATGACACATGCCCTTGCTTGTGTGAAAAAAAGCACTTCGCTCCGTGTGTGCGCTGCTGATAGGATGAAAGATTGCACCTCCCCACTGTAAATGCGGGAAAGAGAAAAAAAAAATGGAGATCTTCATTGTTCCTGCAGAGATCCATCCCCTGCCCCTCCCCCCACCCCGCTGTACACTCAAACTGCGTATTAACATTAATTTTCATCATTACTGAGAAAAAATCCAGTTATGATTTTGGTGCACGAACAGTTATCGAACATAACCTCGAACAGCCGAATTTTTCTCAAATTGTTCGTGTTCGCCGAACGGCTCGAACACCGCCCAAAACAGCACGAATTTGAGATTGGCGAACAGTTCGAGTAGAACAACGCTCGTCTCTAGTTGTGATATCATGGAACTTTAAGCACACTTGTGGAATAAAAAGGGAGGAGATATTAATTTACCAATGTGTGTTAGATATACATTTGCAAAACAGCTTTAGAACCAGTTTTCATCATAATGCATGAATTCCCAGGTTCCACTGAGATTAGAACTCAGATCACTGGATTAGGAGTGAATTTCTCACATTTCCACTATTTACACATGCTCTTTTACTGTTTTTAAAAGAATATCCAGCCAGCTTCAGTGGTCATGTGGTTCCATGGTGTAATGGTTAGCACTCTGGACTCTGAATCCAGTGATCTGAGTTCAAATCTCAGTGGAACCTGAGAAATTCTTTGGTCATAGCGGTTTTATCTTTTCTGCTCATACTCAATTTGCCAATGCACATGGTTTAACATAAAAAGAGAAAGTTAAAATCCACATGGCAAAAAGATCTATCTACCAAGAAAGTTTAACTCAAAAGTTAAACTTGACTTCATGAAGCAAAACTCATATCATCTATGTCACACCAAGCAATCGTAGTCTATGACTTGTGCCAATGTTCGCATGACTTTTTTTCCAGGTGGTTGAAACTGACCAGGATTTCAAGCCGAAACGGCCTCAAGAAACGACAGCGATTCTTTTCCTGAATCACCCTTTTTAGTGTTTTCCAGCATTTTTGTAAGCATAGTTTGGTGATGTTTCTCTAAGTATTGTTTTGGGCATCAAATGAGTTTGTTTAAGTTTCTTTTTTGCTCGCAAAATGCTGTGAACGTCACTCAGGAACCTTCCAGCGGTCTTTCTAACCTACTCATTGACTTGTATAGCAAGTATAAAGCAAGCAAAATATACCTGAAAAATGATATGCTCACTTCTGTTAACCGCTTGGCGTTTTGGGAAACTTAATGAGGTTAAAAGACGCTCAATACCTGATCATATGAACAGCAAGTCTTTTGCATGGAAATGAATCTGTTCAAACTATTGAGCATTTTCAAAGCCTTTTTCAGGAGGTGTTTGGAACAAAGTCACTCTAAATCCGCCTTATGAATTTTAATAAACCTTGAACTGTAAAAGGTTCCAATTGATGATACCTTTAAATCAGATTTTTACATTTCAGTGAGGCCTGGAATTTTGTTTCCAATTAAAGTCTTCCATTTTCTGAAATGTCTTCAGGAAGGATAATCACTGATATTGATCATGGTGCTATAAGAAAAGGTGTAAAACTCAAAGATTGAAACAGTGTCTGAGTAGTTGTGGCCGAGTGGTTAAGGCGATGGGCTAGAAATCCATTGGGGTCTTCACGTGTAGGTTCAAATCCTGCCAACTATGTTTAACGTCATGTAACATTTTGACGAATTATCTGAGTAGATCAATTTCCACATTCCCAAGTCTATCCCCCACAGAAATGGTCTGTAATCTATGGATTGTATTTGTAGAACCAGCTTAACAGCATCTGTAGATCTTCTTTTGATTAGTCAGCTGGGTGAGATGTCACTTGTGCATCACACCACCAATCAAACAAAGCTCAGAGGGTGCCATCAGGTATGTGGTGCAAATCCTCCTTTTTTCCAGCGAACACAGACCACTGCCGTGGCTGATGGACTGGGATATGAACTTTGATTTGCACCAACTCTACTTGAATTATCTTTCCGATGGAACCTTTTAGCACACCATGAAAAATCTTTAGTGACTTCTTCATGAACAGAAGTTTGGCAATTTCTTTTTTTCTCACCCTTTTTCCAGCTAATAGATCCAGCACGCTAATTATTAGCCAGATTTCATCAACATTTTAAAACTGTCCTTGTTGTGATATCATGGAACTTTAAGCACACTTGTGGAATAAAAAGGGAGGAGATATTAATTTATCAATGTGTGTTAGATATACATTTGCGGAACAGCTGTAGAACCAGTTTTCATCATAATGCATGAATTCCCAGGTTCCACTGAGATTAGAACTCAGATCACGGGATTAAGAGTGAATTTCTCACATTTCCACTATTTACACATGCTCTTTTACTGTTTTCAAAAGAAAATCCAGCCAGCTTCAATGATCATGTGGTTACATGGTGTAATGGTTAGCACTCTGGTCTCTGAATCCAGTGATCTGAGTTCAAATCTCAGTGGAATCTGAGAAATTCTTTGTGCATAGCAGTTTTATCTTTTCTGCTCACACTCAATTTGCCAATGCACGTGGTTTAACATAAAAAGAGAAAGTTAAAATCCACATGGCAAAAAGATCTATCAAGAAAGTTTAACTCAAAAGTTAAACTTGACTTCATGAAGCAAAACTCATATCATATGTCACACCAAGCAATCGTACTCTATGACTTGTGTCAATGTTCGCATGACGCTTTTTCCAGGTCATTGAAACTGACCAGGATTTCAAGCCGAAACGGCCTCAAGAAACGACAGCGATTCTTTTCCTGAATCACCCTTTTTAGTGTTTTCCAGCATTTTTGTAAACATAGTTTGGTGATGTTTTTCTAAGTATTGTTTTGGGCATCAAATGAGTTTGTTTAAGTTTCTTTTTTGCTCGCAAAATGCTGTGAAAATCACTCAGGAACCTTCCAGGGTTCTTTCTAACCTACTCATTGACTTGTATAGCAAGTATAAAGCAAGCAAAATATAGCTGAAAAATGATATGCTCACTTCTGTTAACCGCTTGGCGTTTTGGGAAACTTAATGAGGTTAAAAGACGCTCAATACCTGATCATATGAACAGCAAGTCTTTTTGCATGGAAATGAATGTGTTCAAACTATTGAGCATTTTCAAAGCCTTTTTCAGGAGGTGTTTGGAACAAAGTCACTCTAAATCCGCCTTATGAATTTTAATAAACCTTGAACTGTAAAAGGTTCCAATTGATGATACCTTTAAATCAGATATTTACATTTCAGTGAGGCCTGGAATTTTGTTTCCAATTGAAATCTTCCATTTTCTGAAATGTCTTCCCGAAGGATAATCACTGATATTGATCATGGTGCTATAAGAAAAGGTGTGAAACTCATAAGAATGAAACAGTGTCTGAGTAGTTGTGGCCGAGTGGCTAAGGAAATGGACTATAAATCCATTGAGGACTTCCCGTGTAGCTTCAAATCCTGCCAACTACGTTTAAATTCATGTAACATTTTGACGAATTATCTGAGTAGATCAATTTCCACTTTCCGAAGTCTATCCCCCACAGAAATGGTCTGTAATCTATGGATTGTATTTGTAGAACCAGCTTAACAGCATCTGTAGATCTTCTTTTGATTAGTCAGCTGGGTGAGATGTCACTTGTGCATCACACCACCAATCAAACAAAGCTCAGAGGGTGCCATCAGGTATGTGGTGCAAATCCTCCTTTTTTCCAGCGAACACAGACCACTGCCGTGGCTGATGGACTGGGATATGAACTTTGATTTGCACCAACTCTACTTGAATTATCTTTCCGATGGAACCTTTAAGCACACCATGAAAAATCTTTAGTGACTTCTGGATGAGCAGAAGTTTTGCAATTTCTTTTTTCTCACCCTTTTTCCAGCTGATAGATCCAGCACGCTAATTATTAGCCAGATTTCATCAACATTTTAAAACTGTCCTTGTTGTGATATCATGGAACTTTAAGCACACTTGTGGAATAAAAAGGGAGGAGATATTAATTTACCAATGTGTGTTAGATATACATTTGCGGAACAGCTTTACAACCAGTTTTCATCATAATGCATGAATTCCCAGGTTCCACTGAGATTAGAACTCAGATCACTGGATTAAGAGTGAATTTCTCACATTTCCACTATTTACACATGCTCTTTGACTGTTTTCAAAAGAAAATCCAGCCAGCCTCATTGTTCATGTGGTTCCATGGTGTAATGGTTAGCACTCTGGACTCTGAATCCAGTGATCTGAGTTCAAATCTCAGTGGAACCTGAGAAATTCTTTGGTCATAGCGGTTTTATCTTTTCTGCTCATACTCAATTTGCCAATGCACATGGTTTAACATAAAAAGAGAAAGTTAAAATCCACATGGCAAAAAGATCTATCTACCAAGAAAGTTTAACTCAAAAGTTAAACTTGACTTCATGAAGCAAAACTCATATCATCTATGTCACACCAAGCAATCGTAGTCTATGACTTGTGCCAATGTTCGCATGACACTTTTTCCAGGTGGTTGAAACTGACCAGGATTTCAAGCCGAAACGGCCTCAAGAAACGACAGCGATTCTTTTCCTGAATCACCCTTTTTAGTGTTTTCCAGCATTTTTGTAAGCATAGTTTGGTGATGTTTCTCTAAGTATTGTTTTGGGCATCAAATGAGTTTGTTTAAGTTTCTTTTTTGCTCGCAAAATGCTGTGAACGTCACTCAGGAACCTTCCAGGGGTCTTTCTAACCTACTCATTGACTTGTATAGCAAGTATAAAGCAAGCAAAATATACCTGAAAAATGATATGCTCACTTCTGTTAACCGCTTGGCGTTTTGGGAAACTTAATGAGGTTAAAAGACGCTCAATACCTGATCATATGAACAGCAAGTCTTTTTGCATGGAAATGAATCTGTTCAAACTATTGAGCATTTTCAAAGCCTTTTTCAGGAGGTGTTTGGAACAAAGTCACTCTAAATCCGCCTTATGAATTTTAATAAACCTTGAACTGTAAAAGGTTCCAATTGATGATACCTTTAAATCAGATTTTTACATTTCAGTGAGGCCTGGAATTTTGTTTCCAATTAAAGTCTTCCATTTTCTGAAATGTCTTCAGGAAGGATAATCACTGATATTGATCATGGTGCTATAAGAAAAGGTGTAAAACTCAAAGATTGAAACAGTGTCTGAGTAGTTGTGGCCGAGTGGTTAAGGCGATGGGCTAGAAATCCATTGGGGTCTTCCCGTGTAGGTTCAAATCCTGCCAACTACGTTTAACGTCATGTAACATTTTGACGAATTATCTGAGTAGATCAATTTCCACATTCCCAAGTCTATCCCCCACAGAAATGGTCTGTAATCTATGGATTGTATTTGTAGAACCAGCTTAACAGCATCTGTAGATCTTCTTTTGATTAGTCAGCTGGGTGAGATGTCACTTGTGCATCACACCACCAATCAAACAAAGCTCAGAGGGTGCCATCAGGTATGTGGTGCAAATCCTCCTTTTTTCCAGCGAACACAGACCACTGCCGTGGCTGATGGACTGGGATATGAACTTTGATTTGCACCAACTCTACTTGAATTATCTTTCCGATGGAACCTTTTAGCACACCATGAAAAATCTTTAGTGACTTCTTCATGAGCAGAAGTTTTGCAATTTCTTTTTTTCTCACCCTTTTTCCAGCTAATAGATCCAGCACGCTAATTATTAGCCAGATTTCATCAACATTTTAAAACTGTCCTTGTTGTGATATCATGGAACTTTAAGCACACTTGTGGAATAAAAAGGGAGGGAATATTAATTTATCAATGTGTGTTAGATATACATTTGCGGAACAGCTGTAGAACCAGTTTTCATCATAATGCATGAATTCCCAGGTTCCACTGAGATTAGAACTCAGATCACGGGATTAAGAGTGAATTTCTCACATTTCCACTATTTACACATGCTCTTTTACTGTTTTCAAAAGAAAATCCTGCCAGCTTCAATGATCATGTGGTTACATGGTGTAATGGTTAGCACTCTGGTCTCTGAATCCAGTGATCTGAGTTCAAATCTCAGTGGAATCTGAGAAATTCTTTGTGCATAGCAGTTTTATCTTTTCTGCTCACACTCAATTTGCCAATGCACGTGGTTTAACATAAAAAGAGAAAGTTAAAATCCACATGGCAAAAAGATCTATCAAGAAAGTTTAACTCAAAAGTTAAACTTGACTTCATGAAGCAAAACTCATATCATATGTCACACCAAGCAATCGTACTCTATGACTTGTGTCAATGTTCGCATGACGCTTTTTCCAGGTCATTGAAACTGACCAGGATTTCAAGCCGAAACGGCCTCAAGAAACGACAGCGATTCTTTTCCTGAATCACCCTTTTTAGTGTTTTCCAGCATTTTTGTAAACATAGTTTGGTGATGTTTTTCTAAGTATTGTTTTGGGCATCAAATGAGTTTGTTTAAGTTTCTTTTTTGCTTGCAAAATGCTGTGAAAATCACTCAGGAACCTTCCAGGGGTCTTTCTAACCTACTCATTGACTTGTATAGCAAGTATAAAGCAAGCAAAATATAGCTGAAAAATGATATGCTCACTTCTGTTAACCGCTTGGCGTTTTGGGAAACTTAATGAGGTTAAAAGACGCTCAATACCTGATCATATGAACAGCAAGTCTTTTTGCATGGAAATGAATCTGTTCAAACTATTGAGCATTTTCAAAGCCTTTTTCAGGAGGTGTTTGGAACAAAGTCACTCTAAATCCGCCTTATGAATTTTAATAAACCTTGAACTGTAAAAGGTTCCAATTGATGATACCTTTAAATCAGATATTTACATTTCAGTGAGGCCTGGAATTTTGTTTCCAATTGAAATCTTCCATTTTCTGAAATGTCTTCCCGAAGGATAATCACTGATATTGATCATGGTGCTATAAGAAAAGGTGTGAAACTCATAAGAATGAAACAGTGTCTGAGTAGTTGTGGCCGAGTGGCTAAGGAAATGGACTATAAATCCATTGAGGACTTCCCGTGTAGCTTCAAATCCTGCCAACTACGTTTAAATTCATGTAACATTTTGACGAATTATCTGAGTAGATCAATTTCCACTTTCCGAAGTCTATCCCCCACAGAAATGGTCTGTAATCTATGGATTGTATTTGTAGAACCAGCTTAACAGCATTTGTAGATCTTCTTTTGATTAGTCAGCTGGGTGAGATGTCACTTGTGCATCACACCACCAATCAAACAAAGCTCAGAGGGTGCCATCAGGTATGTGGTGCAAATCCTCCTTTTTTCCAGCGAACACAGACCACTGCCGTGGCTGATGGACTGGGATATGAACTTTGATTTGCACCAACTCTACTTGAATTATCTTTCCGATGGAACCTTTAAGCACACCATGAAAAATCTTTAGTGACTTCTGGATGAGCAGAAGTTTTGCAATTTCTTTTTTTCTCACCCTTTTTCCAGCTGATAGATCCAGCACGCTAATTATTAGCCAGATTTCATCAACATTTTAAAACTGTCCTTGTTGTGATATCATGGAACTTTAAGCACACTTGTGGAATAAAAAGGGAGGAGATATTAATTTACCAATGTGTGTTAGATATACATTTGCGGAACAGCTTTACAACCAGTTTTCATCATAATGCATGAATTCCCAGGTTCCACTGAGATTAGAACTCAGATCACTGGATTAAGAGTGAATTTCTCACATTTCCACTATTTACACATGCTCTTTGACTGTTTTCAAAAGAAAATCCAGCCAGCCTCATTGTTCATGGGGTTCCATGGTGTAATGGTTAGCACTCTGGACTTTGAATCCAGCGATCTGAGTTCAAATCTCAGTGGAACCTGAGAAATTCTTTGGTCATAGCGGTTTTATCTTTTCTGCTCATACTCAATTTGCCAATGCACATGGTTTAACATAAAAAGAGAAAGTTAAAATCCACATGGCAAAAAGATCTATCTACCAAGAAAGTTTAACTCAAAAGTTAAACTTGACTTCATGAAGCAAAACTCATATCATCTATGTCACACCAAGCAATCGTAGTCTATGACTTGTGCCAATGTTCGCATAACTTTTTTTCCAGGTGGTTGAAACTGACCAGGATTTCAAGCCGAAACGGCCTCAAGAAACGACAGCGATTCTTTTCCTGAATCACCCTTTTTAGTGTTTTCCAGCATTTTTGTAAACATAGTTTGGTGATGTTTTTCTAAGTATTGTTTTGGGCATCAAATGAGTTTGTTTAAGTTTCTTTTTTGCTCGCAAAATTCTGTGAATGTCACTCAGGAACCTTCCAGGGTTCTTTATAACCTACTCATTGACTTGTATAGCAAGTATAAAGCAAGCAAAATATACCTGAAAAATGATATGCTCACTTCTGTTAACCGCTTGGCGTTTTGGGAAACTTAATGAGGTTAAAAGACGCTCAATACCTGATCATATGAACAGCAAGTCTTTTTGCATGGAAATGAATCTGTTCAAACTATTGAGCATTTTCAAAGCCTTTTTCAGGAGGTGTTTGGAACAAAGTCACTCTAAATCCGCCTTATGAATTTTAATAAATCTTGAACTGTAAAAGGTTCCAATTGATGATACCTTTAAATCAGATTTTTACATTTCAGTGAGGCCTGGAATTTTGTTTCCAATTGAAATCTTCCATTTTCTGAAATGTCTTCCAGAAGGATAATCACTGATATTGATCATGGTGCTATAAGAAAAGGTGTGAAACTCAAAAGAATGAAACAGTGTCTGAGTAGTTGTGGCCGAGTGGTTAAGGCGATGGGCTAGAAATCCATTTGGGTCTTCCCGCATAGATTCAAATCCTGCCAACTACGTTTAACTTCATGTAACATTTTGACGAATTATCTGAGCACATCAATTTCCACATTCCCAAGTCTATCCCCCACAGAAATGGTCTGTAATCTATGGATTGTATTTGTGGAACCAGCTTAACAGCATCTGTAGATCTTCTTTTGATTAGTCAGCCAGGTGAGATGTCACTTGTGCATCACACCACCAATCAAACAAAGCTCAGAGGGTGCCATCAGGTATGTGGTGCAAATCCTCCTTTTTTCCAGCGAACACAGACCACTGCCGTGGCTGATGGACTGGGATATGAACTTGGATTTGCACCAACTCTACTTGAATTATCTTTCCGATGGAACCTTTTAGCACACCATGAAAAATCTTTAGTGACTTCTGGATGAGCAGAAGTTTTGCAATTTCTTTTTTTCTCACCCTTTTTCCAGCTAATAGATCCAGTACGCTAATTATTAGCCAGATTTCATCAACATTTTAAAACTGTCCTTGTTGTGATATCATGGAACTTTAAGCACACTTGTGGAATAAAAAGGGAGGAGATATTAATTTACCAATGTGTGTTAGATATACATTTGCGGAACAGCTTTAGAACCAGTTTTCATCATAATGCATGAACTCCCAGGTTCCACTGAGATTAGAACTCAGATCACTGGATTAAGAGTGAATTTCTCACATTTCCACTATTTACACATGCTCTTTTACTGTTTTCAAAAGAAAATCCAGCAAGCTTCACTGCTCATGTGGTTCCATGGTGTAATGGTTAGCACTCTGGACTCTGAATCCAGCAATCTGAGTTCAAATCTCAATGGAACCTGAGAAATTCTTTGTTCATAGCGGTTTTATCTTTTCTGCTCATACTCAATTTGCCAATGCACATGGTTTAACATAAAAAGAGAAAATTAAAATCCACATGGCAAAAAGATCTATCAATCAAGAAAGTTTAACTCAAAAGTTAAACTTGACTTCATGAAGAAAAACTCGTATCATCTATGTCACACCAAGCAATGATACTCTATGACTTGTGCCAATGTTCGCATGACACTTTTCCAAGTGGTTGAAACTGACCAGGATTTCAAGCCGAAACGGCTTCAAGAAACGACAGCGATTCTTTTCCTGAATCACTTTTTTTAGTGTTTTCCAGCATTTTTGTAAACATAGTTTGGTGATGTTTTTCTAAGTATTGTTTTGGGCATCAAATGATTTTGTTTAAGTTTCTTTTTTGCTCGCAAAATGCTGTGAACGTCACTCAGGAAAGTTCCAGGGGTCTTTCTAACCTACTCATTGACTTGTATAGCAAGTCTAAAGCAAGCAAAATATACCTGAAAAATGATATGCTCACTTCTGTTAACCGCTTGGCGTTTTGGGAAACTTAATGAGGTTAAAAGACGCTCAATACCTGATCATATGAACAGCAAGTCTTTTTGCATGGAAATGAATCTGTTCAAACTATTGAGCATTTTCAAAGCCTTTTTCAGGAGGTGTTTGGAACAAAGTCACTCTAAATCCGCCTTATGAATTTTAATAAATCTTGAACTGTAAAAGGTTCCAATTGATGATACCTTTAAATCAGATTTTTACATTTCAGTGAGGCCTGGAATTTTGTTTCCAATTGAAATCTTCCATTTTCTGAAATGTCTTCCAGAAGGATAATCACTGATATTGATCATGGTTCTATAAGAAAAGGTGTGAAACTCATAAGTATGAAACAGTGTCTGAGTAGTTGTGGCCGAGTCGTTAAGGCGATGGACTAGAAATCCGTTGGGGTCTTCCTGCATAGGTTCAAATCCTGCCAGCTATGTTTAACTTCATGTAACATTTTGACGAAATATCTGAGTAGATCAATTTCCACATTCCCAAGTCTATCCCCCAAAGAAATAGTCTGTAATCTATGGATTGTATTTGTAGAACCAGCTTAACAGCATCTGTAGATCTTCTTTTAATTAGTCAGCCGGGTGAGATGTCACTTGTGCATCACACCACCAATCAAACAAAGCTCAGAGGGTGCCATCAGGTATGTGGTGCAAATCCTCCTTTTTTCCAGCGAACATAGACCACTGCCGTGGCTGATGGACTGGGATATGAACTTTTATTAGCACCAACTCTAGTTGAATTATCTTTCCGATGGAACCTTTTAGCACACCATGAAAAATCTTTAGTGACTTCTGGATGAGCAGAAGTTTTGCAATTTCTTTTTTTCTCACCCTTTTTCCAGCTGATAGATCCAGCACGCTAATTATTAGCCAGATTTCATCAACATTTTAAAACTGTCCTTGTTGTGATATCATGGAACTTTAAGCACACTTGTGGAATAAAAAGGGAGGAGATATTAATTTACCAATGTGTGTTAGATATACATTTGCGGAACAGCTTTAGAACCAGTTTTCATCATAATTCATGAATTCCCAGGTTCCACTGAGATTAGAACTCTGATCACTGGATTAAGAGTGAATTTCTCACATTTCCACTATTTACACATGCTCTTTTACTGTTTTCAAAAGAAAATGCAGCCAGCATCATTGGTCATGTGGTTCAATGGTGTTATGGTTAGCATTCTGGACTCTGAATCCAGTGATCTGAGTTCAAATCTCAGTGGAACCTGAGATATTCTTTGTGCATAGCGGTTTTATCTTTTCTGCTCACACTCAATTTGCAAATGCACATGGTTTAACATAAAAAGAGAAAGTTAAAATTAGAGATGAGCGTTGTTCTACTCGAACTGTTCGCCAATCTCAAATTCGAGTTGTTTTGGGCGGTGTTCGAGCCGTTCGGCGAACACGAACAATTTGAGAAAAATTCGGCTGTTCGAGGTTATGTTCGATAACTGTTCGTGCACCAAAATCATAACTAGATTTTTTCTCAGTAATGATGAAAATTAATGTTAATACGCAGTTTGAGTGTACAGCGGGGTGGGGGGAGGGGCAGGGGATGGATCTCTTCAGGAACAATGAAGATCTCCATTTTTTTTTCTCTTTCCCGCATTTGCAGTGGGGAGGTGCAATCTGTCAGCCTATCAGCAGCGCACACACGGAGCGAAGTGCTTTTTTTCACACAAGCAAGGGCATGTGTCATTGGCAGTGTATGTCACATGTCCTTGCCCTATAAGACCAAGCCATTTTCCCCGTCGCCACCATTTTCTCACTGCTGCAGCTGCGTGTTAGACGGCACCGCTGTTGCTGTGTGCGCTATACCTTGTTAATTTCAAGCCAATTTTCGCACAAATCTACAGATAGCTTGGGAGTAGGGAATAGTTGTGATTGCAGTCCTTTTAAGGACTAGGTTACAGCATTTCCTATGACTTTTATCAGGCAGGTCTGTGCTCTTAAATAGATAGGTTGTGGGAGTAAAGATTATTTGTAATTGGAGTCCTTTTCAGGACTAGGTTACATCAGTTCCTATCAGTTTTTGCCAGGCAGGTCTGTGCCAGTGCTGTGCAAGTTTTTTTCTCAGCATTTGGCTGAATCTAGCAAAGCTAATCCTTTTTGGCCTATTGCAGAGTGTGTTAGTCTGTGGAGTAGCCTATCTGTGTTGCAAGATATACCACCTGTGTATAGAATACCAATTTTTTTACTGCACCTAGTGAAGTAAAATCTTTTGGGCATAGCATCATTCTATTAGTCCATCTATACTGACCTCCATCAGGTTGCAAATTGAATATAATTTTTTTCTGCATCTAGCTCTGAAAAAATATTGGGCTTCTAGCTGTGTGTGGGACTTGTTCTATTAATCCATCTATAGAGACCTCCATCAGGTTGCAAATTGAATATATTTTTTTCTGCATCTACCTCTGAAAAAATATTGGGCTTCTAGCTGTGTGTGGGACTTGTTCTATTAATCCATCTATACAGACCTCCATCAGGTTGCAAACTGAATATATTTTTTTCTGCATCTACCTCTGAAAAAATATTGGGCTTCTAGCTGTGTGTGGGACTTGTTCTATTAATCCATCTATACAGACCTCCATCAGGTTGCAAACTGAATATATTTTTTTCTGCATCTACCTCTGAAAAAATATTGGGCTTCTAGCTGTGTGTGGGACTTGTTCTATTAATCCATCTATACTGACCTCCATCGGGTTGCAAACTGAATATATTTTTTTCTGCATCTACCTCTGAAAAAATATTGGGCTTCTAGCTGTGTGTGGGACTTGTTCTATTAATCCATCTATACAGACCTCCATCAGGTTGCAAACTGAATATATTTTTTTCTGAATCTACCTCTGAAAAAATATTGGGCTTCTAGCTGTGTGTGGGACTTGTTGTATTAGTCCATCTATACTGACCTCCATTAGGTTGCAAACTGAATATATTTTTTTCTGCATCTACCTCTGAAAAAATATTGGGCTTCTAGCTGTGTGTGGGACTTGTTGTATTAGACCATCTATACTGACCTCCATCAGGTTGCAAACTGAATATATTTTTTTCTGCATCTACCTCTGAAAAAATATTGGGCTTCTAGCTGTGTGTGGGACTTGTTCTATTAATCCATCTATACAGACCTCCATCAGGTTGCAAACTGAATATATTTTTTTCTGCATCTACCTCTGAAAAAATATTGGGCTTCTAGCTGTGTGTGGGACTTGTTCTATTAATCCATCTATACAGACCTCCATCAGGTTGCAAACTGAATATATTTTTTTCTGCATCTACCTCTGAAAAAATATTGGGCTTCTAGCTGTGTGTGGGACTTGTTCTATTAATCCATCTATACAGACCTCCATCAGGTTGCAAACTGAATATATTTTTTTCTGCATCTACCTCTGAAAAAATATTGGGCTTCTAGCTGTGTGTGGGACTTGTTGTATTAGTCCATCTATACTGACCTCCATCAGGTTGCAAACTGAATATATTTTTTTCTGCATCTACCTCTGAAAAAATATTGGGCTTCTAGCTGTGTGTGGGACTTGTTCTATTAATCCATCTATACAGACCTCCATCAGGTTGCAAATTGAATATAATTTTTTTCTGCATCTAACCCAGCCAATAGTTTTGGCCTAATACCACAGTTTGGCCACTCAGCTCTGCTCGGTTCCCATCCATTGTTTTTTTGTGCAAACAACTCCAGAGTTGTGAATTAGTTAACCACCAAAATGAGTGGAAAAAGGCCTGCTGCTGGTGGAAAGGGGAATAGGCGTGTTGGGAAGGGGAAAAAAGGTTGTGTCCGTGGGGTAGGTGTTAAAGCAACAGTAACATCTGCAGAAGAAAGACCATCTTCCAGCCAAACTAAAATGTCTACTTCTTTTAGCGGACAATGTGAATAGATCCCTTTCTTACGGCCACGCCAATCGCTACAAATTCCAGATGAGGCACAAAAACAGCAGGTGCTTCAACGGATATCAAGTGCTCCTTTAAGTGGGCTCTCCTCCACATCAACTTCAACATCACAAATACTCCAGTCCTCAAAGGTGTCACCCCAATCGCACTTGCTTCCTCACACCTCCCAAATCTCCAGCTGCCTGTCTGAGTATGAGGTAGAACAGATGGTTGAGTCTGCAGAGCTGTTTACTCATACTATAGCCTGGGAATCAGAGGTCGACTCCAGCGCTTCTGTGAATCCAGACGAGGAAATTATCTGCACTGATGCCCAGAATCTTTATGAGTCGGATCCAGGACCAGACACAGAAGGTTCTGACCATAATGTAGACCCTCATTCCCAAACTGTAACTCCTGTTGGTGGAGACAATGAGGAAGACGATGATAAGACTCAAATACCTGATTGGAGCGACAACTTTAGTTTTTTGTCAGGGCAGGAACAGGTTGGCTCTGAGGATGACGGGTGTGATAACGCACAGGGTGATGATGATGAGGTTGGAGATCCCACTTACTGTCAACCCACAGTCAGCCAAGAGATGAGGTCAGCAGAGGAGGTGGAGGAAGATGCTAGTGACGACGAGGTCAGGTTTCGCCTTCCTGGACAGAGACGTAGTACTGGAAGCACGTCAACAACTGCATCCTCAAACACAACTCTGCCTCTCACCACAAGTCGTGGTGGCTCTTCAGGTCGCATGGGTGCTAAGCCTTGCATAGCCTGGGCATTTTTTCAGATCGATAAAGATGACCCAACTCATGTTATCTGTAACATTTGTCAGCAAAAGCTAAGTAGAGGCCAAAAAATACATAGTTTGAGTACTTCATGCATGAACCGGCACATGGACATGAAGCATAAGTTGCAGTGGGAAGCTCAGTGTGCTACAATGCGGCCTAGCCGGCCGGGCCAACCACCGTCTGCCATATCTTGTGCATCCGCGGCCTCTTCATCCTCTGTGACTGGGGGGACAGCAGTCACACCTGTTTTGGGGCGCAGACCTGCCACCTCTTTACCCGCAACAGCCAGCGTGATTGGCATGTCATCATTTTCTTTGGAGGTGGTAACACCAGCTGGTGTTGAGCGCTGTCCGACATCGATAGCACCACCTTTGGATCAAGGCAACCTAACATGTCCGCCTGCATCTTCCTCACAGACCGGCAGTTTGCCGGGGACACCCTTATCAACCCCGTCTAAGCACAATAGCCAGCCCTCGGTCCCTCAGATGTGGACAAGTAAAAGACCATTTCCTCCTAGCCATGAGAAAGCTAAGAGGTTGAATTTCACCATCTGCAAGCTCTTGGCTACAGAAATGCTGCCTTTCCGCCTGGTGGACACAGAGGATTTTCGAGACCTTATGTCCGTCACAGTGCCCCAGTACCAGATGCCCAGTCGGCACTACTTCTCAAAGAAAGGTGTGCCTGCGCTCCACCAGCATGTCGCACACAACATCACCGCTTCTTTGAGAAACTCTGTGTGTGACAGGGTGCATTTCACCACAGACACTTGGACGAGTAGGCATGGACAGGGGCGTTACATGTCGCTGACTGGGCACTGGGTAACTATGGTGACAGCAGGACAAGGGGCTGCTGTCCAAGTCTTGCCGTCCCCACGAGTTGTGCGCCAATCCTCTTTATCTCAAAGTTCCTCCACTGCTTCTGCCTCCTCAACCTCCTCTTGGTCTTCCACCTGCACCCAAAGCCTGTCTGGTCATGCCACAAGCTTTCTAACTGCGCAGAAGGGATCCTGCACACCTCCTTACTATTCTGGCAGTAGGGCTCAACGTCATCAGGCGGTTTTTACATTGAAATGTCTGGGAAATGTGAGTCACACAGCTGAGGAGTTGTGGTCAGCTCTGGAGAACCAATTTCATGAATGGTTGTCTCCACTGGACCTGAAACCAGGGAAGGCCGTGTGCGACAATGCTGCAAACCTGGGTGCGGCCCTTCGCCGGGGCAATGTCACACACGTGCCTTGTATGGCTTACGTGTTGAACCTGGTTGTCCAGCAATTTTTAGCCCACTATCCCAGACTAGATGGCCTTCTGCAGAGGGCACGGTCGCTGTGTGCTCACTTCCGCCGTTCGCATCCCGCAGCTCAGCGACTTACATCTCTACAGAAGTCGTTGGGCCTGCCACTTCACCGGCTAAAATGCGATGTGCCTACTCAGTGGAATTCAACTCTGCACATGTTGCAGCGACTGTGGCAGCACCGACAAGCCCTGGTGCAATACGTTCTGACGTATAGCCTGGGCCAACGAGATTTATAGGTGGGGCAAATCACACTGGAGGAGTGGTCTCAGATCAGGGACCTATGCACCCTTCTGCACAGTTTTGAAATGGCGACGAAGATGTTTAGTGCTGACGATGCCATTATCAGCATGACTATTCCGGTGATTTACATGCTGGAGCACATGTTAAACAGAATTCGGAGTCAGGTGGTGGCACAAGAGGAGGTGGAGGAAGTAGAGGAGGAGGAGTTGTATGCGGAAGGGCTAACATCTGCAAGGTCCAGACGGTCGGCAGCACCAAGGCGGCAGGCATGTGAGGGTGGGGGAGATGGTTTTACCAGGGCGCATGGTAGCAGCCAAACTAGTGAGGAAGGTGCAGGAGCCCAGGAAGAAGTGGAGGACGAACTGATGGAAGACTCATCAGATGAGGGAGACCTTGATCACATTTCTGTTGTGCGAGGTTGGGGGGAGAGGACAGAGGAAGGAAGCATGATTGTTACCTCGCCACCAACACAACAGGGACTTGGTGCTCCTGGATGCGCAACACACATGAGTGCCTTCTTGCTGCACTACCTGCAACATGACCCTTGAATTGTGAGAATTAGAAATAATCCTGACTACTGGGTTGCCACACTGTTATATCCCCGGTACAAAAGTAGATTTGCAGAAATTATTCCTGCCATAGAAAGGGATGCACGCATGAAGGAGTATCAGCAGAGACTGTTGCAGAATCTTACATGTGCTTTTCCACAAAATGCCATGGGTGCACGTAGTGAATCTCACAGTTCCAACTTGCCAACCGTGGGACCGTCAAGTGTTCAGCACTCAAACCGTAACAGAACCACAGTATCTGCTGGTAACATCAATTTTGCGGAATCATTTCACCACTTTTTTAGCCCATCCTTTGCAAGGCCACAGGAGACAAGAAGTCTGACACATAGTCAACGCCTAGAGACGATGGTACAGGAGTATCTACAAGTAAACATTGAAGCCACGACTGTGTCACTGGACCCTTGCTCTTTTTGGGCTTCCAATCTGGATAAATGGCCGGAGCTAGCCACTTACGCCTTGGAGATCTTGTCATGCCCCGCAGCCAGCGTTCTGTCTGAACGTGTGTTCAGCGCTGCTGGTGGTGTGCTGACAGATAAGCGCACGCGGCTCTCCACTGATAATGTAGACAGACTCACGTTCATAAAGATGAACAAATCATGGATCCGAAACGACTTTTCTACCCCTGTGTCATCCTGGGGAGAGTAAAAGCTTGATGATTGGTTAAAATCACCCTACCAACCGTTTTAAGCTTTCAAATTACTAATCATGTTTATCTGTATCTTGGCTGGAAAATAATTTGGGCTTTGTAGCAGCGTGCAGCACTGATCCTATTAGGCCATCTATACTAAAGCTTCACCAGATTTAAAATTAATAATAATTTTTAGCTGCATCTAGCCCGGAAAATAATTTTGGGGCTCCGAGATGCGCAAGACACATAAGTGCCTTCTTGCTGCACTACCTGCAGCATGAACCTCATATTGTCAGAATTCGAAGTAATCATGACTACGGGGTTGCCACACTCTTAGATCCCCCAAACTTTTCGATCAACCTTTTCATTTTAATAAAGACCAAAAAAATGGTCATTTTTGAAATTATAAGCATTAGCAGGTTGTTAGAAACTGAAATCAAACAGTTTTCAACTCAAAACTTTATTCTAGGTGATGTTACATTTTCACATAGGACACCTTGTTCAAAAGGAGCTTCTGAACTCTCTCGTCCATTGAATTTGTCAGGTTTTGGATGGTTTCTGCTTCAATTGTTTTGCATGAGGACAGAATACCCTCCCAGAGCTGTTGCTTAGATGTGAACTGCCTCCCGCCATCATAGACACTCCTTTTAATGATGCTCCAAAGGTTCTGAATGGGATACAGGTGAGGGGAGCATGGGGGTCACACCATAAGTTTGTCCCCTTTTATGCCCATATCAGCCAGAAATGCAGATGTTTTATGTGCAGCATGAGATGGTGCATTATCATGCAGAAAAATGATCTTGCTGTGAAATACACGGTTCTTCTTCTTGAACCATGGCAGGAAGTGCTGTTTGAGAAAATCCACATACATTATGGAGTTCATCTTTAGCGCTTTCAGGGATCCTAAAGGGGCCGACAATCTCTCTCCCCATGATTCCAGCCCAAAACATTACTCCACCTCCTCCTTTTTGGCGCTGTAGCCGTGTTTGCGTGGGGTGTCCTTCAACCAGCCATCCTCCACTCCATCCATCTGGACCATCGAGCGCTGCACGGCACTCATCCGTGAACAAAACAGTTTTGAAATCAGTCTTCATGTAATGTTTGGCCCACTGGAGCCGTTTCTGCTTGTGTGAAGTGGATAGAGGAGGTTGAGAGGATGGCGTATGCACAGCTGCAAACCTCTGAAGGACCCTGCATCTTGTTGTTCGGGGGACGTTGGAGGCACAAGCAGCTTCAAAAACTTGTCTGCTGCTATGACAAGGCTTTTTTGCCGCTGCTCTTTCAACCTGACGTAATTGCCTGTAGGAAAGAGTCCTCAATTTGCCCTTATCAGCACGCACACGTGTGTACTGTGAATCAGCTACATACTTCTTGATTGCCAAGACACTTCATCCTGATCATCGCACAATGTTGATTGTAGTCATGCCTTGACCTAAACCCTCCACAATTTGTTGCTTCTCAGCAGCCGACACATCCTTTTTCTTTCCCATTTTGGCAGAAAATGTAGGCTGCTTAATAATGTGAGACAGCCTTCTTAAGTAGTCTTGCCTTTCATTGGACACACCTGCCAAACTAATTAGCACAGGTGTCTGCAATTGCTTACAGTGATATAAAGAGCCCTGACACACATCACCATCAATGAGTTTAACTGACAAACAAACAAATTCTTCCCTTATCACTCCTAAACACTTTTTGAATAATAATTTGGAACGCAGTGTACATGTGCTTTTCCACAAAACACCAGTGGTTCACGTAGTGAATCTTACAGTTCTAACTTGCCAACCATGGTCTGTATGGAGTTGTTCAATAAAGGGCCCAAAATTAAGATAACATAGATGGAAGAGGTCTCTATGAATAGGAATTCCTAAGTATTTGATACCCTGTGAGGGCCAGGCAAAGGGAAAGTTGGACTGGATGGAATCCTATATGGATTTGGGGAGGGAGACATCGAGGGCCTCAGACTTCACTGCATTGATTTTAAAATTTGACCATGTAACAAAGTGATCTATTTCAGCCATAACAGCATGGATGGATATATGTGATTGAGTGATATATACTAGGACATCATCAGCAAATAGAGAGCACTTGTACTCGGTGCCTCCCACCTCAATCCACCTAATATTGGGGTTATGGCGAATTGATGAGAGCAGGTGCTCCATCACTAGGATGTATAAGAGAGGGGACAGAGGACATCCCTGCCTTGTCCCATTGGTGATTGTGAAAGGTGATGAAAATGTTCTGATGCACCCCCTGGGCCTTGGGACACCCGGAGCCGGACCCTTTTTGGTGGATGCTGGTGGTTGTAGTCTTCGTGGCGGTGACCCGGTTCCGTGGCTCAGGGTGGTCAAACCAGTGGCGGAACTATTTATGTGGTTTTGATGTTTAAATGTCCGACTACGCCACCCGTGGATTGCGGTCAGAGTGAACCGCCGCTGCAGGGCAGACCGCTGAGGCTGGTGTTGTGGGTGCAGCAGAGCGTAGCATAACTCCCCACGGGAGGAGTATAGCCTCAGGGCAGTGTATGCGGAGGATGGGGGTGATGGTACAGGGCAGCAGCAGTAACGACACGGAGTCAGTGATGCAGTCCAGGGCCTTTACTCACAGTTCTTATTATCCAGACCACGTCTGCAGGTAACGGCTGCCCACGTCATACTGTGCTCACCAGGTGAGGGGCTCAGACAACTCCCAGATAACTTTGGAGCGCTTCACAGGACCCCCTTTGTGTGTCCTTTGTCTGGCCTTTCTTACCAACCCTTCTGTCCGGCTGCCTCGGGCCTCCTCTTGGTAAACTTGGCGCCAGTTTGCCTGACCCTATGTGGTGCCTTCCTAGCGGGTGTAGCGAGGGGCTGCGCCACATAAAATGTCACAGCCTCCGGTTTCTAGCTGAGGGTCGTTTCCTGCCTCCACTAGTTTCGGGGACCGGTCTCCCCCTTTGGCCTGACCCCTCCACGCAGGTGGATTCGGGCGTGCGGTGGCGACTCGCCCGTCTGCACCCCTGGGATCCCTTCATTCCTCGTTCCTGGAGCCTTCTCCGCTCCTCTTCCTTCCTTCTCCCTCTTCCAGGCCTGGGCCTCTGTTACTAGGCCCGCCTCCGGAGCAGAGCTCATGCAGAGCCCCTGCTCCCTGCCACTACTGCTCAGACTTCTCTGCACTGAACTAAGATGGTGCCCACCTTTTATACTCCCTTCTCAATGCACCCAGGAACTGCTTCCTCCCTGCTCCTGCACTACAGGGTTCCCCTTCCTCAGTGTTCCCTCCCCCCACTCCAGCCAGGGACAGGGACTGTTGTGCCCATCTCAGAGGCATATTGGTCGCTCTGCCCCATGGCAATGTGGTGTAATGCATGCAGGTGTCGGGTCCTGATCCACACTCCATCCTTACCTGAGAGTGAGATATCACACCTCTGGGTGAGGTGCAATACCTCTGTAGCAACGGAGCCCTCAGGGTGCTACAGTTCCATTTATCTTCAGCCTAGGTGACGTATTGCGATACAGGGCCGTGATTTTGGCTATAAAAGGGTCCCCTAGACCCCTACCCCAAGCTTTTTAAGAGAATCATATATGGCGTGCCAGGAGACTCTATGGAATGCTTTCTCAGCATCCAACGAGAGTATCTAATTACAAATTTTTAACTGCATCTAGCCCAGGAAATACTTTGTGCCTAGTAGCAGTGTCTGCTAGTCAGCGGATTATCCCGGCTGTTAAGCAAGCTACACCACCTGTAGTTTAGACACTTAATTTTTTCAAAGGAAATGCTTCGGGACCATGGGATACTCAGTGAAGAGCATCAGGAGGCACCCCAAGGCATAGGGGCTGGGACTGGCAGTAGGATGCCTTGCGGTGGACAGCCGAGCTCGATCCTTATAAAAGCTTTTTAACTGCAGCAGCTTTAGTGGACGCTACTGGAGCTGGAATTACGCGGCTGCTGGCATGAGACTTGCCCTCCAATAGATCCTTGTAAATGGATTTAAAGTGTATTCATTCAAATTAGAGAGACAATTTAAATTAAAAAGCTTAGAGCTGCCTCCACCACAGGGGGGCTCGCTCGACCCACCAGCGGACAGGCACCAGTATTGGGAGAGGGGGGCTGGCCATCAGGGTTCACCGCGGCTCTGGCACAAACCCGGCGACACGGAGGTGGCACGGGCAGGAGCGGACTGACCGTGTCGGCTTCTCACTTTTTGGATTTTAGAAGGGCATGACATGCCTATATCTGTGTCTCCCCCTCCTTTTACTCCTCCACCTCTTTTATTTTCGCATGACTATATGTACTTGTCACTTTTCCATGTGTTAGTTATGTCTTCTGAGCAGTTTGTCAGCTTTTGGACACCTTTGAAAGTGTTTTCTATGTGTTTCTATGTGTTTTTGTTTGCCTGCCATTGGTTTTAACGGTGTTCGAAGGTGTTCGACGAACAGTTCGACGAACAGTTCGGCGAACACACTGGTGTTCGACGAACCGAACCGAACTCGAACACTACGGGGGAGGCTCAACACTAGTTAAAATCCACATGGCAAAAAGATCTATCTATCAAGAAAGTTTAACTCAAATGTTAAACTTGACTTCATGAAGCAAAACTCATATCATCTATGCCACACCAAGCAATCGTACTCTATGACTTGTGCCAATGTTCGCATGACACTTTTTCCAGGTGGTTGAAACTGACCAGGATTTCAAGCAAAAACGGCCTCAAGAAACGACAGCGATTCTTTTCCTGAATCAAGCTTTTTAGTGTTTTCCAGCATTTTTGTAAACATAGTTTGGTGATGATTTCCTAAGTATTGTTTTGTGCATCAAATGAGTTTGTTTAAGTTTCTTTTTTGCTCGCAAAATGCTGTGAACGTCACCCAGGAACCATCCAGGGGTCTTTCTAACCTACTC
Source organism: Phyllobates terribilis (assembly GCF_046119375.1). NCBI lineage: Eukaryota > Metazoa > Chordata > Amphibia > Anura > Dendrobatidae > Phyllobates > Phyllobates terribilis. Next base: position 183,411,185 of record NW_027362773.1, on the reverse strand, counting down.
ATTGACTTGTATAGCAAGTATAAAGCAAGCAAAATATACCTGAAAAATGATATGCTCACTACTGTTAACCGCTTGGCATTTTGGGAAACTTAATGAGGTTAAAAGACCTGATCATATGAACAGCAAGTCTTTTTGCATGGAAATGAATCTGTTCAAACTATTGAGCATTTTCAAAGCCTTTTTCAGGAGGTGTTTGGAACAAAGTCACTCTAAATCCGCCTTATGAATTTTAATAAACCTTGAACTGTAAAAGGTTCCAATTGATGATACCTTTAAATCAGATTTTTACATTTCAGTGAGGCCTGGAATTTTGTTTCCAATTGAAATCTTCCATTTTCTGAAATGTCTTCCAGAAGGATAATCACTGATATTGATCATGGTGCTCTAAGAAAAGGTGTGAAACTCATAAGAATGCAACAGTGTCTGAGTAGTTGTGACCGAGTGGTTATGGCGATGGATTAGAAATCCATTGGGGTCTTCCCGCGTAGGTTCAAATCCTGCCAACTACGTTTAACTTCATGTAACATTCTGACGAATTTTGTGAGTAGATCAATATCCACATTCCCAAGTCTATCCCCCACAGAAATGGTCTGTAATCTTTGGATTGTATTTGCAGAACCAGCTTAACGGCATCTGTAGATCTTCTTTTGATCAGTCAGCCTGGTGCGTTGTCACTTGTGTATCACACCACCAATCAAACAAAGCTCAGAGGGTGCCATCAGGTATGTGGTGCAAATCCTCGATTTTTCCAGCGAACACAGATCACTGCCATGACTGATGGACTGGGATATGAACTTTGATTTGCACCAACTCTACTTGAATTATCTTTCTGATGGAACCTTTTAGCACACCATGAAAAATCTTTAGTGACTTCTGGATGAGCAGAAGTTTTGCAATTTCTTTTTTTCTCACCCTTTTTCCAGCTAATAGATCCAGCACGCTAATTATTAGCCAGATTTCATCAACATTTTAAATCTGTCCTTGTTGTGATATCATGGAACTTTAAGCACACTTGTGGAATAAAAAGGGAGGAGATATTAATTTACCAATGTGTATTAGATATACATTTGCAGAAAAGCTTTAGAACCAGTTTTCATCATAATGCATGAAGTTCCCAGGTTCCACTGAGATTAGAACTAGTGTTGAGCAAACATGCTCGACACTGCTCGGTACTCGCCCGAGCATCACGCTACTCAAGATGTTCGGCGAGCACCGAGCATTTCCGGGTTTCTCGGGCGGGAGCTCGGGTCTCCGCCTTGCATGTTTGGCACTCTTTACAGAGCCAATGAACATGCAGGGATTGCCAGCCATTCACTGTAATGCCGCAGCCATGTTGTTTGTGGGCATTACAGTGATTGACTGGCCGCACAGCATCACCTCGAGTAGTTAAAACCGGGTGCCGCCATCTTGGACACAGTCGCTCCGGATCAGACAGTGTAGGGACAGCGCTGCTGTTTTAGGGAGAGATATATCCTGCAAAATAGTTAGTGTAGGGTCTGTAAAGGCTGCCAGATCAAACAAACAGTCCTTCTCAGGACTAATATCCATCCTAGGTATATCAGGCAGGCAGGCAGGCTGTATAGGAGACGCAGTGGTTATACCAGCAAACGCTACATTACAGTCCTGTGTGCTGCTCCTGTTGCTGAAATTGCTGGACTTAGCTCCGGGGGCCAGGAAAAATCCTTTTTTTTTATCTAAATCCTCTTTTTTTTTTCCTCCTACACAATGTACAAATACCCATCTTATTAACCTTTTGGTGTTCATCCCCCCCCCCCAAAAAAAAAAAGTGTGCCTCTGATTTTTCAGACACAAATATATCTGTTGAAAATAGTCTGGTGTAGGCCCGAGAAATTGAAGTGTGGTTTTGCAGTTCTATGGGCCATTTGTATCTAAAAAAAACAGTTTGAGTGTGTCGCTCACTGTTCAGCCGCAAATATATATATTTAAAAAAGTCTGGTATACACCAGTAAATTATTACTGTGGTTTTGATGTTCCACGGTAAAACATCTCTATTATCCTGTTTTTGGCATTTTTTGCTGTATAAAATAATAATAGTGTCTCCCTGATTTTTCAGACACAAATATATCTGTTGAAAATAGTCTGGTGTAGGCCCGAGAAATACAAGTGTGTTTTTGCAGTTCCACGGTACAAACCTCTGTATTATCCACTTTTGGGCCATTTGTATCTAAAAAAAACAGTTTGAGTGTGTTGCTCACTGTTCAGCCGCAAATATCTCTATTTAAAAAAGTGTGGTATACCCCAGTAAACAATAACTGTGGTTTTTCCATCCCACGGTAAAAAATCTCTATTATTCAGGTTTTGGTAGTTTTTTCTGTAAAGAAAAACAGTAGTGTCTCCTGACTGTTGTGACACAAAAATATATCTGTTGAAAATAGTCTTGTGTAGGCCCGACATCCCAGTGTGGTTTCGCAGTTCCACCGGTCAAATCGCTGTACTATCCAGTTTTGGGCCTTTGGTATCTAAAAAAAAAGCAGTTTGAGTGTGTCGCTCACTGTTCAGCCGCAAATATCTCTATTTAAAAAAGTGTGGTATACCCCAGTAAACAATAACTGTGGTTTTCCTCTTCCACGGTTCTAATCTACTCTTTGTTACCCTTTTTCCATTGATAGTACAAGTGTAAGCTATTTTACTTCATTTACAATGGGCAAGGCACGTGGCAAGGGACGTGGAAGTGGACGTTCTGGTGATTGTTCATGCAGAAGATGGGGCCGTGGCCAAGGTGAAAATGTGCCACAACCAACAGCCACATCTTCTCGCTCCCACTTCTTGACCGAATTACTAGGGAAGCACAGAACAAAACCAGTATTGAGAACTGATCAGTGTAAATAGGTTATTAATTGGATAACAGACAATACTTCCAGTTACCTGGGCACCACCACCGCCGGTCTGTCTTCCACACGGTCAACTCTTAGTAGCCGTGAGTCTCGACCGCATACTCCTCCTCACCCTGATGCTCCTTCCTCCCAGCATGCCGAGTGTCGTCAGACAGCAAGTGATCCCACACTTGGACACTCTGAAGAGCTGTTCACTGGTCCATTTCCATATTTGGGCCCCTCGCCTGATACGCTTGAAGTGGTCGAAGAGGAGATCCCATGTTGCGATGCCCAAATATTTGAACAGCCACGGCCACAGGAAGTCGACGTTGGCAATCTGTCACAAGAGGTGGACGATGATGAGACACAATTGCCAGGAAGTGAGGAGGAGGATCGTGGTGCGCAAATTGAAGAGGAGGAGGTGGTGGATGATCTAGTAACTGACCCAACGTGGAAGGAGGACATGCAGAGTGAGGCCAGCAGCACACAGGGGGAGGGAGGCAGAGTACCCCAATAGGCAGGAAGAAGCAGTGTGGTGGCCGCAGACAGAAGGCAGGCAACCGTTTCCCGTAACACCAACACGAAGGACGTTGCCAGTACAAGCGGTAGGTCTTCCAGAGTCTGGGATTTTTTTAAAGACTCTGCTGATAACCCCAAAACGGCCATATGTTCCACCTGCCATGCCAGCATCAGCAGGGGTGACAAAACTACCAGCCTGACCACCACCAGCATGATCAGGCACATGGCAGCAAAGCACCCGACTTTGTGGGGCGAAACCCAGGGTCCACGACCAGTGTCAGCGGGTGTCACCACTGCTTCTTCCACTGTTATGCGTGCAATAGAACCCCCTGTTGTGTGTGCAAGGCAATCCCCTGTCCATACTGCATGTAAAGATGCCCCCTCCTCTCAGTCTTCACTTGTTATGGCAGTTTCTCAAGAAACAGCATCAACGTCCACGTCCACGTCCCACCGCAGCGTTCAATTGTCCATATCCCAGACCTTTGAACGAAAGCGGAAATTCGCAGCTAACGCCCCACAGGCCACAGTCCTAGATTAGCACATTTCACGACTGCTTGCATTGGAAATGCTGCCTTTTAGGCTGGTGGAGACGGAATCCTTCCGCAATCTTATGGCGGTGGCCGTCCCTCGGTACTCGGTCCCCAGCCGACACTATTTTGCCAGGTGTGCCATCCCCGCACTACACAAGCACGTGTCCCAAAGCATCTGCCGTGCCCTCAACAATGCAGTTACTGGGAGAGTCCACCTGACAACGGACACGTGGACAAGTGCTTGTGGCCAGGGACGGTACATCTCTCTGACGGCACACGGGGTAAACATAGTGGAAGCCGGGACCCAGTCGGACCTTGGGACGGAACACATCCTCCCCACACCGAGGATTGCGGGCCCTATGTTAGTCAGAGTTGCCCCCACAGTGTACAGCTCCTGCGCATCCTCCTTCTCCTCCTCCTCCTCGTTTTGAGCCTCCATCTCAGATATCACCACGTCAGTTACAAGCTGGAAGCATTGCAGTACTGCCTTTGCCAAGCGGCAACAGGCTGTGCTGAAACTCATAAGCTTAGGTGATAAACCTCACACTGCTTGTGAGTTGTGGACAGCTGTGAAAGAGCAGGCAGATCTGTGGCTGAGACCGCTGAACCTACATCCCGGCATGGTCGTGTGTGACAATGGCCGTAACCTGGTGGCGGCTCTGAGGCGAGGTGAGATCACACACGTAGCATGCCTGGCTCATGTGCTTAACCTCGTGGTTCAGCGTTTTCTTAAATCATACCCCGAGTTGCCAGATCTGCTCGTGAAAGTACGCCGCCTGTCAGCTCATTTTCGCAAGTCGGCTACAGCTTCCACCGCCCTTGCTGTGTTGCAGCAGCGTTTGCAGCTTCCGGCACACTGACTGGTGTGTGATGTCCCCACACGTTGGAACTCTACCCTCCACATGTTGCAAAGGATTTGTGAGCAGAAGAGAGCAGTTGTGGAGTACCAGCTGCAACAAGGCCGTCGATATTCAGGTCAGACTCCACACATAAGACCTCAGGAGTGGACCTGGATGTCTGACATATGTACCATCCTGACAAACTATGAGGAGGCCACCAAGATGGTGAGTGGCGATGACGCCATCATTAGTGTCAGCATCCCACTTGTCTGTCTTTTGCAACGCTCTCTGCAGAGAATTAAAGAGGATGCATTGAAGCCAGAGTATGATGAGATGGATCAAGAAGCCATAGCGGGCGATTACACACAGCCCAGCCTCATCTCATCCCAACGTGCATTGGGGGACAATGAGGGAGAGGAGGAGGAGGAGGAGGAGGAAGAACAGGAGCTGCTATCATGCGTTGTAGACGGTAGTACCTGTACAAGTGTCATACCGTCGGTTCAGCGTGGGTGGCCTGAGGACAGGGTGGAGGAGGAAGAGGAGGAGGAGGAGGAGAGCATGGTCAGTCGTCATCTTGGTGAGGACATGGAAATCTTGCCCATTACCAGTCTGGCACGCATGGCTGACTTTATGTTACGCTGCCTTAACCGTGACCCTTGCGTTGTCAAAATGTTGGGTGACAGTCATTACTGGTTGGTGACACTTGTAGACCCCCGCTACAAGGAGAACTTTCACTCTCTTATTCCTGAGGTGGAGAGGTCTGCAAAAATGGGGCAATACCAGAAGGCCCTTGCTGCAGAACTCTTAAAAAAATTCCTATCTGAACACGCTAGTGGCAGAGGTCACAGTTCGTTGCCCAACCAAGGCGTACAGGTGAGAGAGATGCAACTCCAATCCAGCAGAGGCAGGGGAACACTGTCAACGTTCTGGGACAGTTTTCTGACACCCGCCCAGCTTACAGGCCCTGAGGCGCGGGGTACTCTCACAAGGAGTGGAAAGTTTCAAAAGATGGTGAGGGAGTACCTTGCCGATCGTACCAGCGTCCTCCGTGATTCCTCTGTGCCTTTTAATTATTGGGTATCCAAGCTGGACACTTGGAATGAACTCGCTCTGTATGCCTTGGAGGTCCTGACCTGCCCTGCCGCTAGCGTGTTATCGGAGCGTGTTTTTAGTGCCGCTGGGGGAATTATAATTGATAAGCGCACTCGCCTGTCAACTGACAATGCTGACAAGCTGACCCTTATCAAAATGAACAAGGGCTGGATTGGGCCAGACTTCTCATCACCACCAAATGACAGCAGAGTAACATAAAGTCAAATCCACTGTGTTATTTCGGGAGGTGTATTCACATGCACCGCTTCACTCCAACACATGGGTATATGCTTCCTCGTTTCGGCTGTTTAATCTTCTTCTCCTTATCCTCAGCCTCCACCACCACTATACCACCAGGGTGCCAGCATTGCAAGTTCCTCCGTCCTAATTTTTGGCAGCTTTTGCTGGGAAAGCATAAGCAAATACCATGGGACACCCACTCACCAATAATGGGACTTATATTGTAATATGCTGTACTGTATGGCTCTTGTAAGGGGCATTGCAAGTTGCTCCGTCCTAATTTTTGGCAGCTTTTGCTTGCAAGGCATAAGCAAATACTATGGGACACCCACTCCCCAATAATGGGACTTATGTTTGTAATATGCTGTACTGCATGGCTCTTGTAAGGGGGATTGCAAGTTGCTCCGTCCTAATTTTTGGCAGCTTTTGCTGGGAAAGCATAAGCAAATACTATGGAAGACCCACTCCCCAATAATGGGACTTATGTTTGTAATATGCTGTACTGCATGGCTCTTGTAAGGGGCATTGCAAGTTGCTCCGTCCTAATTTTTGGCAGCTTTTGCTTGCAAGGCATAAGAAAATACTATGGGAGACCCACTCCCCAATAATGGGACTTATGTTTGTAATATGCTGTACTGCATGGCTCTTGTAAGGGGCATTGCAAGTTGCTCCGTCCTAATTTTTTTCAGCTTTTGCTAGCAAGGCATAAGCAAATACTATGGGACTCCCACTCCCCAATAATGGGACTTATGTTTGTAATATGCTGTACTGCATGTGACGCGACCCCTGGGCCGTGTGTACACGTGTGTGGGATACCCGGTGCTGGGTCTCTGGGATCTGTAGTCTCCGTGGCGTTGACCCGGTCCCGTGGCTCAGGCTGGTCAAACCAGTGGCAGTCTTTCTTAGGTTTTGAGGTTAATTGTCCGACTGCGCCTCCCGTGGATTGCGGTCAGGGAGTACCACCGCTGCGAGGCAGACCGCTGAGGCTGGTGTTGTGTGTGCAGCATAGAATGGGATAACTCCCCTCGGGAGGTGTATAGCCTCAGGGCAGTGAGTGTGGATGATGGGGGTGATGGTGCATTAGCGCAGCAGGAACGACTCAGAGTCTTTGCAGTGCAGTTCAGGGTCTTTACTGATGAATATAAGGTAGACCCTCCCGGGAGTACTGGCTAGCATAAGAGGCCTGGTCAGTCTGTGAGCAAGCAGGAGTTCCCCAGGCCAGGTGGAGTTGTAGGCCTCCCCATCTGTCTGCACTCTTCCTGGCTACCTTGCTGTAAGCGGGTTGAAGTAGCCCACGTCCCTGAGTGTACCGTGTAGTGCTCACCCGTATGGCTGGTGACTTGGGGCCTTCTGTTAGCCTCCACTCCACGACGGCGGTGCTGGTCCCTTGCTTGTGACTGAGCCTCCGGGCTTCTATGGCCAGAGGACCTGAAATCCCCTGCCGGCTGGTTTCTGCTGCTGGATATATAAGTCCTCACAGCTTCGGACTCCTGTGTCCGGTTCCTATTGTCTTCTGCCAGGGCGAGCTCTGCTCAGCTTCCAGCCCCTGGTCTTTAGCTCCTAGCTCCTACAGAGCTCCTTGCTGTTACTTTCCCTTGCTCTCACTCTGACTCTGACTGTTCTCTGACTCACTCAACCCCGCCCCAGATCCAGTTTATAAGGGCAGAATTCTCCCCTCCCAGGACTGGGGCAGGAGGATGTTGCATGTTTAAGGGATCCTGACCAGGAAACCTCCCACTTGCTCTCCGACGTAATATCTCTATTACTGTGGTGACCAGACCCCTGGGGTGCCACACATGGCTCTTGTAAGGGGCATTGCAGTTCCTCATAATTTTTGGAAAGCCTTCCATTCACTGCTTAGGCCAACAGTGCACGGGAGACCCAGTTGCTATAAATCGAAAAAAAGGTTTAGTTAACGCCCTCTGACCTCCATGTCATTTCCAAGGGGCATTGGAGTGGCTCAAAATTTTTGGTAGGCATTGCACTCACTGTATGCCCTATAACTGTGTAGCCGAACAGCTCCTTTTGTTACAGAAATATATCCTGCAAGACATATCTGGTTGACTGGCCTGATATTGATGTGAATGGTCCCTGTTCCTCCTGCTCTTTCTCCTTTTCCACCACCTCATCCATCATTTATCACCTGAAGCTTTGTTTTAACGGGAGTCATAGAACTGGGATAGTAGCAGGAAAAAATCCAGCAATCCTCGGAGGAGGTAGGATATGCTCCAAAACGCGGACCACCTCAGGCCTAGCAGCTACTACATACATGCGCTTGCATTCCAAGAAAACAAAGCAGATGCTAACTTCTATCATCATCATCATGCTCCTCACCTAGGCACTCTCAACTCCCCTGATGGAGAAGCCAGGGCCCATCGGAGGAGTCTGGTTCTCTGGTGGGCTCGTCCAATGCTGCCCTAAAGCAGGCCAGGCTAAGAAAAGTGTGGGGGAAGGTGACAGGAGAAATCAGGGCGGCTGGGGACCGAGTATGGACACCTGGCCGCCAACTGGCGGCTGGGGACCGAGCGTGGACACCCGGCCGCCGGGCGGCTGGGGACAGAGTATGGATACCTCGCTGCCGAAGCGGCCATGAGGTAGTGGCCAGCTTCGGCCTCCTCCAAACTAAAAGGCCCCATTTCAAGTGAAAGCTAGCAGTATGGTATTGCAGCCTGTGGGTGGGTGGGTGGTTGGCTGCATATTTTCGCTTGCATTGCAAGGAATGGGGGAGGTACAATTGAACACTGCCCTGGGACAAGGACTTGCACGGGGATAGTTGCAAGTCTGCATCTTCTGATGCGGCAAGGATCACTTCTGATGGGCACACTTTTAGACAGTGACCTGGGGGTCAGAGATGCTTCCAGGGGTCTTCGCCATGCTGATCCCTTGTCTTTTCAGCATTGTATGCATGTGTCACACAGCACATGGCCAGATAAGGTTGTAAAATGTTAAAATGACATTTCCCAGTGAACGCATTTGTCACGGTTGAAAGCAATACAAAAGTGCAAAAACGCATGAAAAATGCTACTTGTGAACATAGCCCAAGGTGTGGAGGAGTATTTTTGTTTTTGGTTATTTATTTTACCTTATAAACAAGTTTTTACCCTGGAAAGGAAATTCCTTAACATATTTCACAGGAAAACTGTTTCAGTTTCGTTTTTGAACGTTTTATTGTGAGCCCGCAAAAGTGGCTTAATACCTCTGACCACGTTGTTGACAGCAGTGACCTGGGGGTCAGAAATGCTTCCAGGGGCGATCCCCATGCTGCCCCCATGTCTTTTGAGCACTGTTACTATCGTTTTGGGCACTTTTTAGGCTTTCTACAGACTGCCGGGGGTGCTGCCGCAAAAATGCTCGGGTCTCTCATAGACTAACATTGGGCTCGTTGCTCGGGTCGAGCACCCGAGTATCACGGTAAGCTCGGCCCGAGCTTCGAGCACCCGAGCATTTTAGTGATCGCTCAACACTATCAGTCGTCATCTTGGTGAGGACACAGAAGTCTTGCCCGTTACCAGTCTGGCACCCATGGCTGACTTTATCTTACGTTGCCTTAACCGTGACCCTCGCATTGTCAAAATGTTGGTTGACAGTCATTACTGGTTGATGACACTTTTAGACCCCCTCTACAAGGAGAACTTTCACTCTCTTATTCCTGAGTTGGAGAGGTCTACAAAAATGGGGCAGTACCAGAAGGCCCTTGCTGCAGAACTATTAAAAAAATTCCCATCTGAACACGGTAGCGGCAGAGGTCACAGTTCGCTGCCCAACTAAGGCATACAGGCGAGAGAGACGCAAATCCAATCCAGCAGAGGCAGGGGAACACTGTCAATGTTCTAGTACAGTTTTCTGAGACCTGCCCAGCTTACAGGCCCTGAGGCGCAGGGTACTCTCACAAGGAGTGGAAAGTTTCAAAAGATGGTGAGGGAGTACCAGCGTCCTCCGTGATTCCTCTGTGCCTTTTAATTATTGGGTATCCAAGCTGGACACTTGGAATGACCTCGCTCTGTATGCCTTGGAGGTCCTGGCCTTCTCTGCCGCTAGCGTGTTATCGGAGCGTGTTTTTAGTGCCGCTGGGGGAATTATAACTGATAAGCGCACTCACCTGTCAACTGACAATGCTGACAAGCTGACCCTTATCAAAATGAACAAGGGCTGGATTGGGCCAGACTTCTCATCACCACCAAATGACAGCAGAGTAACATAAAGTCAAATCCACTGTGTTATTTCGGGAGGTGTATTCCCATGCATCGCTTCACACCCACACATGGGTATACGCTTCCTCATTTCGGCTGTTTTTTGCTCTTCTCCTTATCCTCAGCCTCCACGACCACTATACCACCAGGGTGACCGTGGTCCATGTTGCCAGCATTGCAAGTTCCTCTGTCCTAATTTTTGGCAGCTTGTGCTTGGAAGGCATAGGCAAAGACTATGGGAGACCCACTCCCCAATAATGGGAATAATGTTTTTAATATGCTGTACTGCATGGCTCTTGTAAGGGACATTGCAAGTTCCCCCTTCCTAATTTTTGGCAGCTTTTGCTTGGAAGTCATAGGCAAAGACTATGGGAGACCCACTCCCCAATAATGGGAATAATGTTTTTAATATGCTGTACTGCATGGCTCTTGTAAGGGGCATTAAAATCGTCTTGTTAAGCTACTGTGACCTCCACGTCTCTTCCAAGGGTCATTAATATTGTCTTCTAATTCCACTGCGACCTCCACCACTCTTCCAAGGGGCATTAAAAGCGTCTTGTTAAGCTACTGTGACCTCCACGTCTCTTCCACAGGGCATTGATATTGTCTTTTTATTCCACTGTAACCTCCACCACTTTTCCAAGGGGCATTGATATTGTCTTTTTATTCCACTGCGACCTCCACCACTCTTCCAAGGGGCATTAAAACCATCTTGTTAAGCTACTGCGACCTCCATATCTCTTCCAAGGGGCATTAAAACTGTCTTGTTAAACCACTCTGAACTCCACGTCTCTTCTAAGGGGCATTAAAACCGTCTTGTTAAACCACTCTGAACTCCACAGCTCTTCCAAGGGGCATTGACATGTTGTTTTTAATTACCTCTAAACTCCACGACTCTTGCAACGGGCATTGCATTTCCTCCTAATTTTTGTCAGCTTTTGCTTTTCAATGCATAGGCAAAAACTAAGGGAGACCCACTCCCCAATAATGGGTAGAAGGTTTTTAATACACTGTAATCCACATCTGTTTCAAGGGGCATTGCAGTGCCTATTAATTTTTGGAAAGCCTTCCATTCCCTGCTTAGGCCAACAGTGTACAGGAGACCCAGTTGCTATAAATGGAAAAAACGGTTTAGTTAAGGCCCTCTGACCTCCATGTCACTTCCAAGGGGCATTGGAGTGCCTCGAAATTTTTGGTAGGCATTGCATTCACTGTATGCCTTATAACTGTGTAGCTGAACCGCTCCTTTTGGTACAGAAACATATCCTACAAGACATGTGTGGTTGGCTGGCCTGATATTGATGTGAATGGTCCCTGTTCCTCCTGCTCTTTCTCCTTTGCCACCACCTCATCCATCATTCATCACCTGAAGCTTTGTTTTAACGGGAGTCATAGAACTGTGATAGTAGCAGGAAAACATCCAGCAATCCTCGAAGGAGGTAGAATATGCGCCAAAATGCTGACCACCTCAGGCCTAGCTGCTACTACATACATGCGCTTGCATTCCAAGGAACAGAAAGCTAAGGAGGTGGATGGCCTCATGATCATGAATAATTTACTCATTGTGTAGGAGGCCGACCACTGCTGCTGTCTACCTTCTGAACTTTGTGTTGAAGCCTGATTGACCCAGGACCCGCAATCCTCTATGTCTGGAGGACGTGTTGCATCCCAGTGTCCAACTGTGTCCCGGCTTCCACAATATTAACCCAGTGTGAAGGCGTCAGTGAGATGGACCATTCCTGGCCACATTCACTTGTCCACGTGTTTGTGGTTAGGCTGTCCTTCCCACTAAATGCACTGGGGAGGGCACAGGTAATGTTTTGGTATGCGTGCTTGTGTATAAGGCGCACCGGGACAAATAGGGGCGGCTGGGGACCGTTTATGGACACCCAGCCACCCCTACGCGGCTGGGGACTGTGTGTGGGCACCCGGCCGCGGGGCGGCTGGGGACTGAGTATGGACAGCTGGCCGCCGCCTGGTGGGTGGGGACCAAGCGTGGACACCCGGCCGCCGGGCGGCTGAGGACTGAGTATGAATACCAGGCTACCGATGCAGCCATGACGTGGTGGCCAGGTTCCACCTCCACATGCCTAAAAGGCCCAATTTCAAGTGCAAGCAAGCTAGCAGTATGGTATTGCAGCCTGGGGGTGGGTGGGTGGCAGGCTGCATACTTGCGCTTGTATTGAAAGTTATGGGGGAGGTACAATTGAACACTGCCCTGGGACAAGGACTTGCACAGGGATAGTTGCAAGTCTGCATCTTCTGATGCGGCAAGGATCACTTCTGATGGGCACACTTTTAGGCAGTGACCTGGTTGTCAGAGATGCTTCCAGGGTTCTTCCCCATGCTGTTCCCATGTCTTTTTAGCACTGTATGCATGTGTCACACAGCACATGGCCAGATAAGGTTGTAAAATGTTAAAATGACATTTCCCGGTGAATGCATTTGTCACGGTTGAAAGCAATACAAACGTGCAAAAACGCATAAAAAATGCTACTTGTGAACATAGCCCAAGGTGTGGAGGAGTATTTTTGTTTTTGGTTATTTATTTTACCTTCTACACAAGTCTTTACCCTGGAAAGGATGTTCCTTAACCCCTTTCCGACCGGGTCAGTAATAGTACGCACCAGGTCGGGAAGGCCGGTTCAGCGGGGGCTCCGGCGGTGAGCCCGCACTGAAGCGAGCACATGTCAGCTGATTATTCGAATCACAATCCACCCGCGGCTGTTAACATGTTAAATCTCTGACAGTGGCATTTAACTCGCGCTTCCGGGAGTCCTAAGCCCCGCCCATCAGTGACCCCGTCACGTGATCGCGGGTCACCAATGGGTGGGCATGACAACTCAGGGTCTGCAGCAGACGCCTGTGGTTGTCATGTCTCAATTGCTATGAGCGCCACCTAGTGGTCAGCACTCACAGCAAGTGAGCATTTCTCCTGCATACAAGCGATCTGCTCATCGCTTGTATGCAGTAGAAGCAATCAGACAACTGCTGCTTCTAGTCTCCTCTGGAGACTATAGAAGCAAGCAGAAAGTTTAAAAAAAAAGTTTTTAAAAAAATAAAAAAAATAAAAAATATATAAAAGTTTAAGTCACCCCCCTTTCGCCCCATTCAAAATAAAATATATATATATAAAAAAAAAAACACATACACATATTTGGTATCGCCGCGTTCAGAATCGCCCGATCTATCAAAATAAAAGAATAATTAATACAATCAGTAAACGGCGTAACGAGAAAAAAATTTTAAACGCCAGAATTAAGTTTTTTTGGTCGCTACAACTTGGCAATAAAATGCAATAACGGGCGATCAAAACATCGGATCTACCCCAAAATGGTATCAATAAAAACGTCAGCCCAGCACGCAAAAAATAAGCCCTCACCTGGCCCCAGATCCCAAAAAATGGAGAAGCTAAGGGTCTCGGAAAATGGCGTCATTTTTTTTGTTTTTTTTAGCAAGCTTTGGATTTTTTTTTCACCACTTAAATAAAAAAGAACCTATACATGTTTGGTGTCTATGAACTCGTAACAACCTGGAAAATAATGATGGCAGGTCAGTTTTAGCAATCTGTGAACGTGGTAAAAAAAGGACCCAAAAAACAACTGTGGAATTGCATTTTTTTTGCAGTTTCACTGCACTTGGAATTATTTTCCCATTTTCCAGCACACAATATGGTAAAACCAGTGATGGTGTTTAAAATTACAACTCGTCCCGCAAAAAATAAGCCCTCACATGGCCATATTGAATGAAAATTAAAAAAGTTCTGGCTCTGGGAAGAAGGGGAGCAAAAAAGGAAAACACAAAAACAGAAAGACCCATGGTCATTAAGGGGTTAACATATTTTACAGGAAAGCACTTTCACTTTCATTTTTGAACGTTTTATTGTGAGCCTGTAAAAGTGGCTTAATACCTCTGACCACGTTGTTGACAGCAGTGACCTGGGGGTCAGAAATGCTTCCAGGGGTGATCCCCATGCTCTCCCCGTGTCATTTGAACCCTGTCACTATCGTTTTGGGCACTATTTAGGCTTTCTACAGACTGCCGGGGGAGCAGTCGCAAAAATGTTTGGGTCTCCCATAGACTAACATTGGGCTCGCTGCTCGGGTTGAGCACCCGAGTATCAGAGTGAGCTTGGCCCGAGCTTCGAGCACCCGAGCATTTTATTGCTCGCTCAACACTAATTAGAACTCAGATCACTGGATTCAGAGTGAATTTCTCACATTTCCACTATTTACACATGCTCTTTTACTGTTTTCAATAGAAAATCCAAACAGCTTTGTTGGTCATGTGGTATCATGGTTAGCACTCTGGACTCAGAATCCAGGGATCTGAGTTCAAATCTCAGTGGAACCTGAGAAATTCTTTGTGCACAGCGGTTTTATCTTTTCTGCTCAAACTCAATTTGCCAATGCACATGGTTTAACATAAAAAGAGAAAGTTAAAATCCACATGGCAAAAAAGATCTATATATCAAGAAAGTTTAACTCAAAAGTTAAACTTGACTTCATGAAGCAAAACTCATATCATCTATGTCACACCAAGCAATCGTACTCTATGACTTGTGCCAATGTTCGCATGACACTTTTTCCAGGTGGTTGAAACTGACCAGGATTTCAAGCCGAAACGGCCTCAAGAAATGAGAGCGATTTTTTTCCTGAATCACCCTTTTTAGTGTTTTCCAGCATTTTTGTAAACATAGTTTGGTGATGTTTTTCTAAATATTGTTTTTGGCATCAATTTAGTTTGTTTAAGTTTCTTTTTTGCTCGCAAAATGCTGTGAACGTCACTCAGGAACCTTCCAGGGGTCTTTCTAACCTACTCATTGACTTGTATAGCAAGTATAAAGCAAGCAAAATATACATGAAAAATGATATGCTCACTTCTGTTAACCGCATGGCGTTTTGGTAAACTTAATGAGGTTAAAAGATGATCCATACCTGATCATATGAACAGCAAGTCTTTTTGCATGGAAATTAATCTGTTCAAACTATTGAGCATTTTCAAAGCCTTTTTCAGGAGGTGTTTGGAACAAAGTCACTCTAAATCCGCGTTATGAATTTTAATAAACCTTGAACTGTAAAAGGTTCCAATTGATGATACCTTTAAATCAGATTTTTACATTTCAGTGAGGCCTGGAATTTTGTTTCCAATTGAAATCTTCCATTTTCTGAAATGTCTTCCAGAAGGATAATCACTGATATTGATCATGGTGCTCTAAGAATAGGTGTGAAACTCATAAGTATGAAACAGCACCTGAGTAGTTGTGGCCGAGTGGTTAAGGCGATGGACTAGAAATCCATTGGGGACTCCCTGCGTAGGTTCGAATCCTGCCAACTACATTTTACTTCATGTAATGTTTCGACAAATTATCTGTGTAGATTAATTTCCACATTCCCAAGTCTATCCCCCACAGAAATGGTCTGTAATCTATGGATTGTATTTGTAGAACCAGCTTAACAGCATCTGTAGATCTTCTTTTGATTAATCAGCCTGATGAGATGTCACTTGTGCATCACACCACCAATCAAACAAAGCTCAGAGGGTGCCATCAGGTATGTGGTGCAAATCCTCCTTTTTTCCAGCGAACACAGACCACTGCCGTGGCTGATGGACTGGGATATGAACTTTGATTTGCACCAACTCTACTTGAATTATCTTTCCGATGGAACCTTTTAGCACACCATGAAAAATCTTTAGTGACTTCTGGATGAGCAGAAGTTTTGCAATTTCTTTTTTTCTCACCCTTTTTCCAGCTGATAGATCCAGCACGCTAATTATTAGCCAGATTTCATCAACATTTTAAAACTGTCCTTGTTGTGATATCATGGAACTTTAAGCACACTTGTGGAATAAAAAGGGAGGAGATATTAATTTACCAATGTGTGTTAGATATACATTTGCGGAACAGCTTTAGAACCAGTTTTCATCATAATGCATGAATTCCCAGGTTCCACTGAGATTAGAACTCAGATCACTGGATTAAGAGTGAATTTCTCACATTTCCACTATTTACACATGCTCTTTTACTGTTTTCAAAAGAAAATCCAGCCACCTTCATTAGTCATGTGGTTCCATGGTGTAATGGTTAGCACTCTGGGCTCTGAATCCAACGATCTGAGTTCAAATCTTGGTGGAACATGAGAAATTCTTTGTGCATAGCGGTTTTATCTTTTCTGCTCACACTCAATTTGCCAATGCACATGGTTTAACATAAAAAGAGAAAGTTAAAATCCACATGGCAAAAAGATCTATCTTTCAAGAAAGTTTAACTCAAAAGTTAAACTTGACTTCATGAAGCAAAACTCATATCATCTATGTCACACCAAGCAATCGTACTCTATGACTTGTGCCAATGTTCGCATGACACTTTTTCCAGGTGGTTGAAACTGACCAGGATTTCAAGCCGAACCGGCCTCAAGAAACAACAGCGATTCTTTTCCTGAATCACCCTTTTTAGTGTTTTCCAGCATTTTTGTAAACATAGTTTGGTGATGTTTTTCTATGTATTGTTTTGGGCATCAAATGAGTTTGTTTAAGTTTCTTTTTTGCTCGCAAAATGCTGTGAACGTCACTCAGGAACCTTCCAGGGGTCTTTCTAACCTACTCATTCACTTGTATAGCAAGTATAAAGCAAGCAAAATATACCTGAAAAATGATATGCTCACTTCTGTTAACCGCTTGGCGTTTTGGGAAACTTAATGAGGTTAAAAGACGCTCAATACCTGATCATATGAACAGCAAGTCTTTTTGCATGGAAATGAATCTGTTCAAACTATTGAGCATTTTCAAAGCCTTTTTCAGGAGGTGTTTGGAACAAAGTCACTCGAAATCCGCCTTATGAATTTTAATAAACCTTGAACTGTTAAAGGTTCCAATTGATGATACTTTTTGGAAGTGCATTGAGGTGAAGGGTACATTGCTGGAAAAGGAAAAAAAAAAAAAAAAAACTCTTTAAATCTCTTAGTTTGCGAGTGTGAACGAGCTGCGTGTGTCCGGAGCGTAAGTGCGAACGAAAGTAAGTGTGTGACTTGTTTTTCAGTGAAGAGGTATTTGGGAATCCTGCAGAAAATACCTGTGTGAATTGCGGCGAGTGCTGCATTGTGACCTGCTGATTGCTTTTCTACCTGTTTAGATTTATTGGGCTTTTTAAAACCTATTTTCTCACTACAGTTTTAGTTTCTTAGTTTACTACCTGTGTATTTAAGGGTTAACTACATTGCACTAAAATCCTGAGGTGTAGATTTACTCACAAGGGGTTAATTAAGGGGAAGGGGTCATAATTAAGGGTTTATAAGGGGCAGCTGGTTGGACATCAAGTCCTTTGGAAGTGCATTGAGGTGAAGGGTACATTGCTGGAAAAGGAAAAAAAAAAAAAACTCTTTTAATCTCTTAGTTTGCGAGTGTGAACGAGCTGCGTGTGTCCGGAGTGTAAGTGCGAACGAAAGTAAGTGTGTGACTTGTTTTTCAGTGACTTTGGATTCAGGGAGTTTGGAAGGGAGGACTTAGGACTGAATTGCTGACTGTATTTCATCTTTCTTTACTTTACTTTTTACTTAATTAATCCACCTGACCTACTTATCTGATTCCCCCGTCCATACTTAATACTTAATTGATCCCCCGTCCATACTTTACTGATCCCCCGCCGATATCTAATTGATACACTTGCACATCCCTAATTGATCCCCGTCCATTCACCTATATATAAATAATTGTGTTTTGTACTTGTATATATATACTGACTGTATCCCCATATTTAGAATGACGTCCATTTTGGACGGAGCCGTGCAGGGTACATCTTGCGCAATGTATGCATTCCGTGAGCAACCGCTCAAGGATCCATACTGCTGCGAGAGATGTGAGCTTATCGTGCACTTGGAAGCCCAAATTCTGGATCTAAGTGCTCAGATAGCGGTACTGAGGAGCATCGACAACATGGAACGGAGTTTGCTGCTCACCGAGCAGACACTAAATGGGTCAATACTGGGGGTGGAGCATAGAGGGGAAGTGCAGGCTGAACAGGCAGGGAGCTGGATAACAGTTAGGAGGGATAGAGGGAAGAAGTATAGGAAGGCTGGTTCAGAACCGGCATTATTGGAGCACGACAGATCCTCTGACCGCCGGGGGAGTGTATGCTCCAGTAATGAGGGGGAGGGGGGAAGTGTAGGGCAGGCAAGACAGGTTCTGGTAGTGGGTGACTCTATTATTAGGGGGACAGACAGGGCAATCTGTCACAAAGACCGGGATCGCCGAACGGTGTGCTGCCTCCCTGGCGCTCGAGTCCGGCACATCGCGGATCGGGTTGACAGGTTTCTGGGTGGGGCTGGCGAAGACCCAGCGGTCATGGTCCACATCGGCACCAATGACAAAGTGAGTGGTAGATGGAGGGTCCTTAAAAATGATTTCAGGGACCTAGGTAGGAAGCTTAGGGCAAGGACCTCCAAGGTAGTTTTCTCAGAAATACTACCAATCCCGCGAGCCACACAGGAGCGCCAACGGGAAGTTAGGGAGGTGAATAAGTGGCTAAAGAGTTGGTGCAAGGCAGAAGGGTTTGGGTTCATGGAGAACTGGGCCAACTTCGCGGTCGGCTACAGGCTCTACCGTAGGGACGGGCTGCACCTCAATGGGGAGGATGCAGCGGTGCTGGGGAAGAAGATGGCTAATAGGTTGGAGGAGTTTTTAAACTAGAGACGGGGGGGGAACCAAGGAAATAGGTGGGAAGTGAGGCAAGCAAGGGGGAAGGGGAGAAGTGAATATAATGAGGGTGGAGAGGGGGGTGGGGATAGTACAGTTAGATCGTTAGAGAAGAATAGGATGCTAAATAACCCCAAAGTTTTATCTTGCATGCTGACCAACGCAAGAAGCCTGACCAATAGGCGGATGAGCTGCAGGCGCTTATATCGGAGGAGAGGTATGACATCGTAGGTATAACAGAGACTTGGCTAGACGATAGCTACGACTGGGCGGTAAATTTATTAGATTATAGTTTATTTAGAAGGGACCAGAAACAGGGGAAAGGTGGAGGAGTCTGCTTATATGTAAAGTCATGTCTAAAACCCAGACTAAGGGAAGATATAGGAGAGGGAGAAGAGGGGGTCGAGTCCATGTGGGTAGAGATAGAGGGAACTAAAAATAATAATAAAATATTACTGGGGGTCTGCTATAAGCCACCCAATATAACAGAGGAGAATGAGAATCTGCTATTAGGACAAATAGACAAAGTAGCAAAACATAATGAAGTGATTGTAATGGGGGATTTCAACTACCCGGATATTGACTGGGAAACAGAAACCTGTAGATCTCAGAAAGGAAAAAGGTTCTTGACAAATATTAAGGATAATTATCTCTCCCAACTAGTGCAGGAACCAACGAGAGGGAAGGCCGTGTTGGACTTAATATTGACTAATAGGCCTGATAGAATAACTGAGGTACAGATAGGGGGGCACCTAGGTAATAGCGACCATAATATTATCGACTTCAAAATGCCCTTCAGTAGGGTTATCAATAAGGGAACAACAAAAACATTAAACTTTAGGAGGGCGAAGTTTGATCAGCTGAAAGAAAGCCTTCAACTTATTGACTGGGACAAAGTTCTTAATCAAAGGAATACGAATAGTAAATGGGAAACCTTCAAAAGAATTCTGAATACTCAGTGCGAGAGATATATACCGTATGGGAATAAAAGGGCCAGAAATAAGAGGAAACCAATATGGTTGAACAAGAACGTAAAAGGGGCGTTAAATAGCAAAAAAGAGGCATTCAAGAGATTAAAACAGGAAAACAGTAAGGAGGCACTAATGTGTTACAAGAAAAAATGAGAACCTGTAAAAAACAAATAAAAATAGCGAAGGAGGAAACAGAGACGTATTGCTAGGGAAAGGTGATCAAATCCCAAACTGTTCTTTACGTATATAAATAGTAAAAGGATTAAATCGGATAATATTGGACTGATAAAAAGTGTGGAAGGCAAAATCATAGAGAAAGATGAGCATAAAGCTAATCTATTAAATCATTTTTTTTCGACAACTTTCACAAAGGAAATCGAACTAACAGGAGAAATGAGAAGTGACAAACTTAATCCTCCACTAAGTATGACAAATCTAACCCAAGCTGGGGTACAGAAACGCCTCAGTAACATTAAAATAAACAAATCACCAGGACCTGATGGCATACACCCACGGGTACTAAGGGAACTAAGTAATGTGATAGACAGACCGTTATATCTTATATTTAAGGACTCTGTTGAGACTGGGTCTGTGCCACTTGATTGGCGACAGGCGAATGTAGTGCCATTATTCAAAAAGGGAGCGAAAAGTGACGCCGGAAACTATCGGCCGGTGAGTCTGACGTCCGTTGTGGGCAAAATTTTTGAAAGCTTCATTAAAGAGGCAATTACGGAGCATCTTGATGCTAATAATCTTTTAATCCCGAACCAACATGGATTCATGAGGAATCGCTCCTGCCAAACAAACCTGATTGACTTCTACGAGGAGGTTAGCTCTCGAGTAGATCAGGGGGAAACAGTGGATGTCGTGTATCTCGACTTCTCAAAAGCGTTCGATAGCGTGCCACATAATAGGTTGGTATACAAAATGAGAATGATGGGGCTGGGGGAAAATGTCTGCAAGTGGGTAGCTAACTGGCTAAAGGATAGAAGGCAGAGGGTGGTTATAAATGGAATATACTCAGATTGGGTAAGCGTCACTAGTGGGGTACCACAGGGGTCTGTACTAGGCCCAATGTTATTTAATATCTTTATTAACTACATAGTCAATGGGATAAATAGTAAAATATCAATATTTGCAGATGACACAAAGTTATGTAAAACAATTAATACAAAAGAGGACAGTGCAGACCTACAGAGGGATATGGATAAGCTGGGTAGGTGGAGCATTAAATGGCAAATGAGGTTTAACGAGGAGAAATGTAAGGTCATACATATGGGAAGGAAAAATGGAAGTCACCAGTACTCACTGAATGGGAAATCATTGGGGAATTCAGAGATGGAGAAGGACTTGGGCATCTTGATTGATAGCAAACTAAATTGGAGTGCCCAAAGTCAGGCCGCTGCTGTAAGGGCAAACAGGGTAATGGGATGTATCAGAAGAGGTATAGCTGCAAAGGATGAGAACATTGTTCTTCCACTGTACAAAGCACTGGTTAGACCACACTTGGAATACTGTGCTCAGTTATGCGCCCCAATATATAGAAAGGATATAAATGAGCTTGAAAAGGTACAAAGGAGGGCAACAAAATTAATAAAGGGAATGGAGGGACTGCAATACCCAGAGAGGTTGGCAAAACTAGGACTATTCAGCCTGGAAAAGAGAAGGTTGAGGGGGGACATAATAAATGTGTACAAATGTGTTAGGGGACAGTATAGAGATCTTGCCCGGGATTTGTTCAAAAGGAGGGATATTACGGTAACAAGAGGGCACTCGCTAAGACTGGAAGAGAAAAGGTTTCAGCACCAGCATAGGAAGGGGTTCTTTACGGTAAGAGCAGTGAGAATATGGAATTCACTGAGTGAGGAGACGGTAATGTCGGATTCACTACACCAGTTCAAGCGGGGACTGGATGCATTTCTAGATACCAGGCAGATTTCAGCATATACTTAAAAATAAAATAAAATAGTAGGTTGATACAGGGATTTATTCTGACTGCTGGTTTCAAAGTCGGGAGGGAATTTTTCCTCAGGTGAAGATTGGCCAAATCATTTGGGGTTTTTGCCCTCCTCTGGATCAACTTTAGCAATTACAGAACTAACAGGTCGAACTTGATGGACGCAAGTTTTTATTCGGCTTTACAAACTATGTTACTATGTTACTAAGTTACCTTTAAATCAGATTTTTACATTTCAGTGAGGCCTGGAATTTTGTTTCCAATTGAAATCTTCCATTTTCTGAAATGTCTTCCAGAAGGATAATCACTGATATTGATCATGGTGCTATAAGAAAAGGTGTGAAACTCATAAGAATGAAACAGTGTCGGAGAAGTTGTGGCCGAGTGGTTAAGGTGATGGACTAGAAATCCGTTGGGGTCTTCCCGCGTAGGTTCAACTCCTGCCAACTACTTTTAACTGCATGTAACATTTTGACGAATTATCTGAGTAGATCAATTTCCACATTCCCAAGTCTATCCCCCACAGAAATGGTCTGTAATCTATGGATTGTATTTGTAGAACCAGCTTAACAGCATCTGTAGATCTTCTTTTGATTAGTCAGCCGGGTGAGATGTCACTTGTGCATCACACCACCAATCAAACAAAGCTCAGAGGGTGCCATCAGGTATGTGGTGCAAATCCTCCTTTTTTGCAGCGAACACAGACCACTGCCGTGGCTGATGGACTGGGATATGAACTTTGATTTGCACCAACTCTACTTGAATTATCTTTCCGATGGAATCTTTTAGCACACCATGAAAAATCTTTAGTGACTTCTGGATGAGCAGAAATTTTGCAAATTCTTTTCTTCTCACCCTTTTTCCAGCTGATAGATCCAGCACGCTAATTATTAGCCAGATTTCATCAACATTTTAAAACTGTCCTTGTTGTCATATCATGGAACTTTAAGCACACTTGTGGAATAAAAAGGGAGGAGATATTAATTTACCAATGTGTGTTAGATATACATTTGCGGAACAGCTTTAGAACCAGTTTTCATCATAATGCATGAATTCCCAGGTTCCACTGAGATTAGAACTCAGATAACTGGATTAAGAGTGAATTTCTCACATTTCCACTATTTACACATGCTCTTTTACTGTTTTCAAAAGAAAATCCAGCCAGCTTCATTGGTCATGTGGTTCCATGGTGTAATGGTTAGCACTCTGGACTCTGAATCCAGCAATCTGAGTTCAAATCTCAGTGGAACCTGAGAAATTCTTTGTGCATAGCGGTTTTATCTTTTCTGCTCACACTCAATTTGCCAATGCACATGGTTTAACATAAAAAGAGAAAGTTAAAATCCACATGGCAAAAAGATCTATCTATCAAGAAAGTTTAACTCAAAAGTTAAACTTGACTTCATGAAGCAAAACTCATATCATCTATGTCACACCAAGCAATCGTACTCTATGACTTGTGCCAATGTTCGCATGACACTTTTTCGAGGTGGTTGAAACTGACCAGGATTTCAAGCCGAAACGGCCTCAAGAAACAACAGCGATTCTTTTCCTGAATCACCCTTTTTAGTGTTTTCCAGCATTTTTGTAAACATAGTTTGGTGATGTTTTTCTAAGTATTGTTTTGGGCATCAAATGAGTTTGTTTAAGTTTCTTTTTTGCTCGCAAAATGCTGTGAACGTCACTCAGGAACCTTCCAGGGGTCTTTCTAACCTACTCATTGACTTGTATAGCAAGTATAAAGCAAGCAAAATATACCTGAAAAATGATATGCTCACTTCTGTTAACCGCTTGGCGTTTTGGGAAACTTAATGAGGTTAAAAGACGCTCAATACCTGATCATATGAACAGCAAGTCTTTTTGCATGGAAATGAATCTGTTCAAACTATTGAGCATTTTCAAAGCCTTTTTCAGGAGGTGTTTGGAACAAAGTCACTCGAAATCCGCCTTATGAATTTTAATAAACCTTGAACCGTAAAAGGTTCCAATTGATGATACTTTTTGGAAGTGCATTGAGGTGAAGGGTACATTGCTGGAAAAGGAAAAAAAAAAAAAAAAAAAAAAACTCTTTAAATCTCTTAGTTTGCGAGTGTGAACGAGCTGCGTGTGTCCGGAGCGTAAGTGCGAACGAAAGTAAGTGTGTGACTTGTTTTTCAGTGAAGAGGTATTTGGGAATCCTGCAGAAAATACCTGTGTGAATTGCGGCGAGTGCTGCATTGTGACCTGCTGATTGCTTTTTTACCTGTTTAGATTTATTTGGGCTTTTTAAAACCTATTTTCTCACTACAGTTTTAGTTTCTTAGTTTACTACCTGTGTATTTAAGGGTTAACTACATTGCACTAAAATCCTGAGGTGTAGATTTACTCACAAGGGGTTAATTAAGGGGAAGGGGTCATAATTAAGGGTTTATAAGGGGCAGCTGGTTGGACATCAAGTCCTTTGGAAGTGCATTGAGGTGAAGGGTACATTGCTGGAAAAGGAAAAAAAAAAAAAACTCTTTTAATCTCTTAGTTTGCGAGTGTGAACGAGCTGTGTGTGTCCGGAGTGTAAGTGCGAACGAAAGTAAGTGTGTGACTTGTTTTTCAGTGACTTTGGATTCAGGGTGTTTGGAAGGGAGGACTTAGGACTGAATTGCTGACTGTATTTCATCTTTCTTTACTTTACTTTTTACTTAATTAATCCACCTGACCTACTTATCTGATTCCCCCGTCCAAACTTGATACTTAATTGATCCCCCGTCCATACTTTACTGATCCCCCGCCGATATCTAATTGATACACTTGCACATCCCTAATTGATCCCCGTCCATTCACCTATATATAAATAATTGTGTTTTGTACTTGTATATATATACTGACTGTATCCCCATATTTAGAATGACGTCCATTTTGGCCGGAGCCGTGCAGGGTACATCTTGCGCAATGTATGCATTCCGTGAGCAACCGCTCAAGGATCCATACTGCTGCGAGAGATGTGAGCTTATCGTGCACTTGGAAGCCCAAATTCTGGATCTAAGTGCTCAGATAGCGGTACTGAGGAGCATCGACAACATGGAACGGAGTTTGCTGCTCACCGAGCAGACACTCAATGGGTCAATACTGGGGGTGGAGCATAGAGGGGAAGTGCAGGCTGAACAGGCAGGGAGCTGGATAACAGTTAGGAGGGATAGAGGGAAGAAGTATAGGAAGGCTGGTTCAGAACCGGCATTATTGGAGCACGACAGATCCTCTGACCGCCGGGGGAGTGTATGCTCCAGTAATGAGGGGGAGGGGGGAAGTGTAGGGCAGGCAAGACAGGTTCTGGTAGTGGGTGACTCTATTATTAGGGGGACAGACAGGGCAATCTGTCACAAAGACCGGGATCGCCGAACGGTGTGCTGCCTCCCTGGCGCTCGAGTCCGGCACATCGCGGATCGGGTTGACAGGTTACTGGGTGGGGCTGGCGAAGACCCAGCGGTCATGGTCCACATCGGCACCAATGACAAAGTGAGTGGTAGATGGAGGGTCCTTAAAAATGATTTCAGGGACCTAGGTAGGAAGCTTAGGGCAAGGACCTCCAAGGTAGTTTTCTCAGAAATACTACCAATCCCGCGAGCCACACAGGAGCGCCAACGGGAAGTTAGGGAGGTGAATAAGTGGCTAAAGAGTTGGTGCAAGGCAGAAGGGTTTGGGTTCATGGAGAACTGGGCCAACTTCGCGGTCGGCTACAGGCTCTACCGTAGGGACGGGCTGCACCTCAATGGGGAGGATGCAGCGGTGCTGGGGAAGAAGATGGCTAATAGGTTGGAGGAGTTTTTAAACTAGAGACGGGGGGGAACCAAGGAAATAGGTGGGATGTGAGGCAAGCAAGGGGGAAGGGGAGAAGTGAATATAATGAGGGTGGAGAGGGGGGTGGGGATAGTACAGTTAGATCGTTAGAGAAGAATAGGATGCTAAATAACCCCAAAGTTTTATCTTGCATGCTGACCAATGCAAGAAGCCTGACCAATAGGCGGATGAGCTGCAGGCGCTTATATCGGAGGAGAGGTATGACATCGTAGGTATAACAGAGACTTGGCTAGACGATAGCTACGACTGGGCGGTAAATTTATTAGATTATAGTTTATTTAGAAGGGACCGGAAACAGGGGAAAGGCGGAGGAGTCTGCTTATATGTAAAGTCATGTCTAAAACCCAGACTAAGGGAAGATATAGGAGAGGGAGAAGAGGGGGTCGAGTCCATGTGGGTAGAGATAGAGGGAACTAAAAATAATAATAAAATATTACTGGGGGTCTGCTATAAGCCACCCAATATAACAGAGGAGAATGAGAATCTGCTATTAGGACAAATAGACAAAGTAGCAAGACATAATGAAGTGATTGTAATGGGGGATTTCAACTACCCGGATATTGACTGGGAAACAGAAACCTGTAGATCTCAGAAAGGAAAAAGGTTCTTGACAAATATTAAGGATAATTATCTCTCCCAACTAGTGCAGGAACCAACGAGAGGGAAGGCCGTGTTGGACTTAATATTGACTAATAGGCCTGATAGAATAACTGAGGTACAGATAGGGGGGCACCTAGGTAATAGCGACCATAATATTATCAACTTCAAAATGCCCTTCAGTAGGGTTATCAATAAGGGAACAATAAAAACATTAAACTTTAGGAGGGCGAAGTTTGATCAGCTGAAAGAAAGCCTTCAACTTATTGACTGGGACAAAGTTCTTAATCAAAGGAATACGAATAGTAAATGGGAAACCTTCAAAAGAATTTTGAATACTCAGTGCGAGAGATATATACCGTATGGGAATAAAAGGGCCAGAAATAAGATGAAACCAATATGGTTGAACAAGAACGTAAAAGGGGCGTTAAATAGCAAAAAAGAGGCATTCAAGAGATTAAAACAGGAAAACAGTAAGGAGGCACTAATGTGTTACAAGAAAAAACGAGAACCTGTAAAAAACAAATAAAAATAGCGAAGGAGGAAACAGAGACGTATTGCTAGGGAAAGGTGATCAAATCCCAAACTGTTCTTTACGTATATAAATAGTAAAAGGATTAAATCGGATAATATTGGACCGATAAAAAGTGAGGAAGGCAAAATCATAGAGAAAGATGAGCATAAAGCTAATCTATTAAATATTTTTTTTTCGACAACTTTCACAAAGGAAATCGAACTAACAGGAGAAATGAGAAGTGACAAACTTAATCCTCCACTAAGTATGACAAATCTAACCCAAGCTGGGGTACAGAAACGCCTCAGTAACATTAAAATAAACAAATCACCAGGACCTGATGGCATACACCCACGGGTACTAAGGGAACTAAGTAATGTGATAGACAGACCGTTATATCTTATATTTAAGGACTCTGTTGAGACTGGGTCTGTGCCACTTGATTGGCGACAGGCGAATGTAGTGCCATTATTCAAAAATTGAGCGAAAAGTGACGCCTCAAACTATCGGCCGGTGAGTCTGACGTCCGTTGTGGGCAAAATTTTTGAAAGCTTCATTAAAGAGGCAATTACGGAGCATCTTGATGCTAATAATCTTTTAATCCCGAACCAACATGGATTCATGAGGAATCGCTCCTGCCAAACAAACCTGATTGACTTCTACGAGGAGGTTAGCTCTCGAGTAGATCAGGGGGAACCAGTGGATGTCGTGTATCTTGACTTCTCAAAAGCGTTCGATAGCGTGCCACATAATAGGTTGGTATACAAAATGAGAATGATGGGGCTGGGGGAAAATGTCTGCAAGTGGGTAGCTAACTGGCTAAAGGATAGAAGGCAGAGGGTGGTTATAAATGGAATATACTCAGATTGGGTAAGCGTCACTAGTGGGGTACCACAGGGGTCTGTACTAGGCCCAATGTTATTTAATATCTTTATTAACTACATAGTCAACGGGATAAATAGTAAAATATCAATATTTGCAGATGACACAAAGTTATGTAAAACAATTAATACAAAAGAGGACAGTGCAGACCTACAGAGGGATATGGATAAGCTGGGTAGGTGGAGCATTAAATGGCAAATGAGGTTTAACGAGGAGAAATGAAAGGTCATACATATGGGAAGGAAAAATGGAAGTCACCAGTACTCACTGAATGGGAAATCATTGGGGAATTCAGAGATGGAGAAGGACTTGGGCATCTTGATTGATAGCAAACTAAATTGGAGTGCCCAAAGTCAGGCCGCTGCTGTAAGGGCAAACAGGGTAATGGGATGTATCAGAAGAGGTATAGCTGCAAAGGATGAGAACATTGTTCTTCCACTTTACAAAGCACTGGTTAGACCACACTTGGAATACTGTGCTCAGTTATGCGCCCCAATATATAGAAAGGATATAAATGAGCTTGAAAAGGTACAAAGGAGGGCAACAAAATTAATAAAGGGAATGGAGGGACTGCAATACCCAGAGAGGTTGGCAAAACTAGGACTATTCAGCCTGGAAAAGAGAAGGTTGAGGGGGGACATAATAAATGTGTACAAATATGTTAGGGGACAGTATAGAGATCTTGCCCGGGATTTGTTCAAAAGGAGGGATATTACGGTAACAAGAGGGCACTCACTAAGACTGGAAGAGAAAAGGTTTCAGCACCAGCATAGGAAGGGGTTCTTTACGGTAAGAGCAGGGAGAATATGGAATTCACTGAGTGAGGAGACGGTAATGTCGGATTCACTACACCAGTTCAAGCGGGGACTGGATGCATTTCTAGATACCAGGCAGATTTCAGCATATACTTAAAAATAAAATAAAATAGTAGGTTGATACAGGGATTTATTCTGACTGCTGGTTTCAGAGTCGGGAGGGAATTTTTCCTCAGATGAAGATTGGCCAAATCATTTGGGTTTTTTGCCCTCCTCTGGATCAACTTTAGCAATTACAGAACTAACAGGTCGAACTTGATGGACGCAAGTTTTTATTCGGCTTTACAAACTATGTTACAATGTTACTAAGTTACCTTTAAATCAGATTTTTACATTTCAGTGAGGCCTGGAATTTTGTTTCCAATTGAAATCTTCCATTTTCTGAAATGTCTTCCAGAAGGATAATCACTGATATTGATCATGGTGCTATAAGAAAAGGTGTGAAACTCACAAGAATGAAACAGTGTCGGAGAAGTTGTGGCCGAGTGGTTAAGGTGATGGACTAGAAATCCGTTGGGGTCTTCCCGCGTAGGTTCAACTCCTGCCAACTACTTTTAACTGCATGTAACATTTTGACGAATTATCTGAGCAGATCAATTTCCACATTCCCAAGTCTATCCCCCACAGAAATGGTCTGTAATCTATGGATTGTATTTGTAGAACCAGCTTAACAGCATCTGTAGATCTTCTTTTGATTAGTCAGCCGGGTGAGATGTCACTTGTGCATCACACCACCAATCAAACAAAGCTCAGAGGGTGCCATCAGGTATGTGGTGCAAATCCTCCTTTTTTCCAGCGAACACAGACCACTGCCGTGGCTGATGGACTGGGATATGAACTTTGATTTGCACCAACTCTACTTGAATTATCTTTCCGATGGAATCTTTTAGCACACCATGAAAAATCTTTAGTGACTTCTGGATGAGCAGAAATTTTGCAAATTCTTTTCTTCTCACCCTTTTACCAGCTGATAGATCCAGCACGCTAATTATTAGCCAGATTTCATCAACATTTTAAAACTGTCCTTGTTGTCATATCATGGAACTTTAAGCACACTTGTGGAATAAAAAGGGAGGAGATATTAATTTACCAATATGTGTTAGATATACATTTGCGGAACAGCTTTAGAACCAGTTTTCATCATAATGCATGAATTCCCAGGTTCCACTGAGATTAGAACTCAGATAACTGGATTAAGAGTGAATTTCTCACATTTCCACTATTTACACATGCTCTTTTACTGTTTTCAAAAGAAAATCCAGCCAGCTTCAATGGTCATGTGGTTCGTTGGTGTAATGGTTAGCACTATAGACTCTGAATCCAGCAATCTGAGTTCAAATCTCAGTGGAACCTGAGAAATTCTTTGTGCATAGCGGTTTTATCTTTTCTGCTCACACTCAATTTGCCAATGCACATGGTTTAACATAAAAAGAGAAAGTTAAAATCCACATGGCAAAAAGATCTATCTATCAAGAAAGTTTAACTCAAAAGTTAAACTTGACTTCATGAAGCAAAACTCATATCATCTATGTCACACCAAGCAATCGTACTCTATGACTTGTGCCAATGTTCGCATGACACTTTTTCCAGGTGGTTGAAACTGACCAGGATTTCAAGCCGAAACGGCCTCAAGAAACAACAGCGATTCTTTTCCTGAATCACCCTTTTTAGTGTTTTCCAGCATTTTTGTAAACATAGTTTGGTGATGTTTTTCTAAGTATTGTTTTGGGCATCAAATGAGTTTGTTTAAGTTTCTTTTTTGCTCGCAAAATGCTGTGAACGTCACTCAGGAACCTTCCAGGGGTCTTTCTAACCTACTCATTGACTTGTATAGCAAGTATAAAGCAAGCAAAATATACCTGAAAAATGATATGCTCACTTCTGTTAACCGCTTGGCGTTTTGGGAAACTTAATGAGGTTAAAAGACGCTCAATACCTGATCATATGAACAGCAAGTCTTTTTGCATGGAAATGAATCTGTTCAAACTATTGAGCATTTTCAAAGCCTTTTTCAGGAGGTGTTTGGAACAAAGTCACTCTAAATCCGCCTTATGAATTTTAATAAACCTTGAACTGTAAAAGGTTCCAATTGATGATACGTTTAAATCAGATTTTTACACTTCAGTGAGGCCTGGAATTTTGTTTCCAAATGAAATCTTCCATTTTCTGAAATGTCTTCCAGAAGGATAATCATTGATATTGATCATGGTGCTATAAGAAAAGGTGTGAAACTCATAAGAATGAAACAGTGTTTGAGTAGTTGTGGCCGAGTGGTTAAGGCGATGGACTAGAAATCCATTGGGGTCTTCCCGCGTAGGTTCAAATCCTGCCAACTACGTTTAACTTCATGTAACATTTTCACGAATTATCTGAGTAGATCAATTTCCTCATTCCCAAGTCTATTCCCCACAGAAATGGTCTGTAATCTATGGATTGCATTTGTAGAACCAGCTTAACAGCATCTGTAGATCTTCTTTTGATTAGTCAGCCGGGTGAAATGTCACTTGTGCATCACACCACCAATCAAACAAAGCTCAGAGGGTGCCATCAGGTATGTGGTGCAAATCCTCCTTTTTTCCAGCGAACACAGACCACTGCCGTGGCTGATGGACTGGGATATAAACTTTGATTTGCACCAACTCTACTTGAATTATCTTTCCGATGGAACCTTTTAGCACACCATGAAAAATCTTTAGTGACTTCTGGATGAGCAGAAGTTTTGCAATTTCTTTTTTTCTCACCCTTTTTCCAGCTGATAGATCCAGCACGCTAATTATTAGCCAGATTTCATCAACATTTTAAAACTGTCCTTGTTGTGATATCATGGAACTTTAAGCACACTTGTGGAATAAAAAGGGAGGAGATATTAATTTACCAATGTGTGTTAGATATACATTTGCGGAACAGATTTAGAACCAGTTTTCATCATAATTAGTGTTGAGCGATACCTTCCGATATCAGGAAATATCGTATCGGATTGGATCGGACCGATACTCAAAAAGTATCGGATATCGCCGATTCCGATACCGGAAACCAATGCAAGTCAATGGGACACTAATATCGGAATGAAAATAAACCCTTTCTTTCCTTGTAGGTTAATTCTACATGAAGTAAAACAACTAAGAATTATGTAGAATGTATGCGAAAAGCCGGCAATTCATCAGCTCATACACCGGTACCCGACAATTTACAACAGAAAGAATAGAGCTTCACACATAGATTAGATAGATAGAAACATGTCAGTCACATATATATGAAGTACAGTGACAGTGTTGCTTACTGTACTTGTCATTTTGTGTAAAGGATTTATTTAAAAAAATAATAGTGTTTTCATGCACCGTCTCTTTAAAAAAGCCGGCCGGCAATTCAGCAGCGGTACCCGACAATTTATAACAGAAAGAATAGAGCTTCACACATAGATTAGATAGATAGAAACATGTCAGTCACATATATAAGAAGTACAGTGACAGTGTTGGTTACTGTACTTGTCATTTAGTGTAAAGGATTTATATAAAAAAATAATAGTGTTTTCATGCACCGTCTCTTTAAAAAGCCGGCCGGCAATTCAGCAGCGGTACCCGAGAATTTATAACAGACAGAATAGAGCATCACACATAGATTAGATAGATAGAAACATGTCAGTCACATATATATGAAGTACAGTGACAGTGTTGGTTACTGTACTTGTCATTTAGTGTAAAGGATTTATATAAAAAAATAATAGTGTTTTCATGCACCGTCTCTTTAAAAAAGCCGGCCGGCAATTCAGCATCTGTACCCTACAATTTAGAATAGAAAGAATAGAGCATCACACATAGATTAGATAGATAGAAACATGTCAGTCACATATATAATAAGTACAGTGACAGTGTTGCTTACTGTACTTGTCATTTAGTGTAAAGGATTTATTTAAAAAAATAATAGTGTTTTCATGCACCGTCTCTTTAAAAAAGCCGGCCGGCAATTCAGCATCTGTACCCGACAATTTAGAATAGAAAGAATAGAGAATCATACATAGATTAGATAGATAGAAACATGTCAGTCACATATATATGAAGTACAGTGATAGTGTTGATTACTGTACTTGTCATTTAGTGTTAAAATAAAGGATTTATTTAAAAAAAAATTGGCGTGGGGTTCCCCTTAATTTTAGTCTCTAGCGGAGGTTAAGCAGACAGCTGGGGCAGATGTTTGAAGCCTGGGAAGGGGGTAATACCCACGGAGCTTCCCAGGCTACTAATATCAGCCCCCAGCTGAATACCTAGCCTTTACAAGCTATTAAAATGGGGGACCCCCCCAAAAAAATGACGTGGGGTCCCCCCTATTTTAAAAGCTAGCAAAGGCTAGGCAGACAGCTGGGGGCTGATATTAATAGCCCAGGAAGGGAGCCATGAATATTGGCCCCCTCCCAGGCTAGAAACACCAGCCGTCAGCCGCCCCAGAAATGGCGCATCCATAGGATGCGCCAATTCTGGCACTTAGCCTCGCTCTTCCCACTGCCCTGTAGCGGTGGCAGTGGGGTAATAGGGCTGGGGTTGATGTCAGCTTATAATGCCAGCTGACATCAAGCCCAGGTTAGTAATGGAGAGGCGTCTATAAGACACCCCCATTACTAACCCCATAGTGAAAGTTAAAAAAAAAACACAAACACTCAGAATAAAGTCCTTTAATTGAAATAAACACACAATTCTTTATTGTTCTAAATTAAACCATACTTAACGTCACGCCCATTCCAGCTGAAGCCAACGATCTCCTGCAATAAAAGAAAAATAATAAACCAACCTCATCCTTACCTTTCCATGGTTCCCACGACGGCTCCAGCTCTGTTACATCGAGATGACAGGCTGGACCGCAGCAGAACGCTGCCATCCAGCCTGTCATCCCGCAGACACTGAGAAGCGCAGGCTTGCTTGCGCTCCTCAGTGTCTCTGTGACGGCATCCAGATGAGCCGACAATGAACTCGGCTCACCTCATGCACGTCACTGACAGCGTGGGAGAATTCTCACGCTGAAGCGCTGAGTGCAGGAGAATTTTCCCACGCTGTCAGTGACGTGCATGAGGTGAGCCGAGTTCATTGGACATGACCTCACCTCACGCACGTCACTGACAGCGTGGGAAAATTCTCCTGCACTCAGAGCTTCAGCGTGAGAATTTCCCCACGCTGTCAGTGACGTGCATGAGGTGAGCTCATGTCCAATGAACTCAGCTCACTTCATGTACGTCACTGACAGCGTGGGAGAATTCTCACGCTGAAGCGCTGAGTGCAGGAGAATTTTCCCACGCTGTCAGTGACGTGCATGAGGTGAGCTGAGTTCATTGGACATGAACTCGGCTCATCTTTATGCCGTCACAGAGAGACACTAAGGAACGCAAGCATGCCTGCGCTTCTCAGTGTCTGTGGGATGACAGGCTGGATGGCAGCGTTCTGCTGCGGTCCAGCCTGTCATCTCGATGTAGCAGAGCTGAAGCTGTCGTGGGATCCATGGGAAGGTAAGGATGAGGTTGGTTTATTATTTTTCTTTTATTGCAGGAGATCGTTGGCTTCAGCTGGAATGGGCGTGATGGTAAGTATAGTTTAATTTAGAACAATAAAGAATTGTGTCTTTATTTCAATTAAAGGACTTTATTCTGGGTGTTGTGTTTTTTTTAAATACTTTACTAGAAATTCATGGTGGTCATGTCTAATATTGGCGTGACCCCATGAATTTCGGGCTTAGGGCCAGCTGATAATGCCAAGCTGGCCTTAACCCCTTTATTACCCAGTAAGCCACCGCACCAGGGCCCTGGATGAGTTGGGTACAGCGCCAGAAGATGGCGCTTCTATGAACGCGCCATTTTCTGGGGCGGCTGCGGACTGCAATTTGCAGCGGGTGGGGCCCAGAAAGCTTGGGCCTCCCTGCGCTGCAGATTCCAGCCCCCAGCTGCCTAGTTGTACCTGGCTGGACACAAAAATAGGGCGAAGCCCCACATATTTTTTTTTTAAAATATTTCATGAAATTCATGAAATAATTAAGAAAAAAAGGGGTTCCCTATATTGTTGTGTCCGGCCAGGTACAAATAGGCAGCTGGTGGTTGGGGGCAGCCCGTTCCTGACTGCTGTACCTGGCTGGACACAAAAATAGGGCGAAGCCCCACGTATTTTTTTTTTTTAATTGTGATGTTTTTCTAAGTATTGTTTTGGGCATCAAATGAGTTTGTTTAAGTTTCTTTTTTGCTCGCAAAATGCTGTGAACGTCACTCAGGAACCTTCCAGGGGTCTTTCTAACCTACTCATTGACTTGTATAGCAAGTATAAAGCAAGCAAAATATACCTGAAAAATGATATGCTCACTTCTGTTAACCGCCTGGCGTTTTGGGAAACTTAATGAGGTTAAAAGACGCGCAATACCTGATCATATGAACAGCAAGTCTTTTTGCATGGAAATGAATCTGTTCAAACTATTGAGCATTTTCAAAGCCTTTTTCAGGAGGTGTTTGGAACAAAGTCACTCTAAATCCGCCTTATGAATTTTAATAAACCTTGAACTGTAAAAGGTTCCAATTGATGATACCTTTAAATCAGATTTTTACATTTCAGTGAGGCCTGGAATTTTGTTTCGAATTGAAATCTTCCATTTTCTGAAATGTCTTCCAGAAGGATAATCACTGATATTGATCATGGTGCTATAAGAAAAGGTGTGAAACTCATAAGAATGAAACAGTGTCTGAGTAGTTGTGGCCGAGTGGTTAAGGCATTGGACTAGAAATCCATTGGGGTCTTCCCGCGTAGGTTCAAATCTTGCCAACTACGTTTAACTTCATGTAACATTTTGACGAATTATCTGAGTAGATCAATTTCCACATTCCCAAGTCTATCCCCCACAGAAATGGTCTGTAATCTATGGATTGTATTTGTAGAACCAGCTTAACAGCATCTGTAGATCTTCTTTTGATTAGTCAGCCAGGTGAGATGTCACTTGTGCATCACACCACCAATCAAACAAAGCTCAGAGGGTGCCATCAGGTATGTGGTGCAAATCCTCCTTTTTTCCAGCGAACACAGACCACTGCCGTGGCTGATGGACTGGGATATGAACTTTGATTTGCACCATCTCTACTTGAATTATCTTTCCGATGGAACCTTTTAGCACACCATGAAAAATCTTTAGTGACTTCTGGATGAGCAGAAGTTATGCAATTTCTTTTTTTCTCACCCTTTTTCCAGCTGATAGATCCAGCACACTAATTATTAGCCAGATTTCATCAACATTTTAAAACTGTCCTTGTTGTGATATCATGGAACTTTAAGCACACTTGTGGAATAAAAAGGGAGGAGATATTAATTTACCAATGTGTGTTAGATATTCATTTGCGGAACAGCTTTAGAACCAGTTTTCATCATAATGCATGAATTCCCAGGTTCCACTGAGAATATAACTCAGATCACTGAATTAAGAGTGAATTTCTCACATTTCCACTATTTACACATGCTCTTTTACTGTTTTCAAAAGAAAATCCAGCCAGCTACATTGGTCATGTGGTTCCATGGTGTAATGGTTAGCACTCTGGACTCTGAATCCAGCCATCTGAGTTCAAATCTCAGTGGAACCTGAGAAATTCTTTGTGCATAGCGGTTTTATCTTTTCTGCTCACACTCAATTTGCCAATGCACATGGTTTAACATAAAAAGAGAAAGTTAAAATCCACATGGCAAAAAGATCTATCTATCAAGAAAGTTAAACTCAAAAGTTAAACTTGACTTCATGAAGCAAAACTCATATCATCTATGTCACACCAAGCAATCGTACTCTATGACTTGTGCCAATGTTCGCATGACACTTTTTCCAGGTGGTTGAAACTGACCAGGATTTCAAGCCGAAATGGCCTCAAGAAACGACAGTGATTATTTTCCTGAATCACCCTTTTTAGTGTTTTCCAGCATTTTTGTAAACATAGTTTGGTGATGTTTTTCTAAGTATTGTTTTGGGCATCAAATGAGTTTGTTTAAGCTTCTTTTTTGCTCGCAAAATGCTGTGAAAATCACTCAGGAACCTTCCAGGGGTCTTTCTAACCTACTCATTGACTTGTATAGCAAGTATAAAGCAAGCAAAATATACCTGAAAAATGATATGCTCACTTCTGTTAACCGCTTGGCGTTTTGGGAAACTTAATGAGGTTAAAAGACGCTCAATACCTGATCATATGAACAGCAAGTCTTTTTGCATGGAAATGAATCTGTTCAAACTATTGAGCATTTTCAAAGCCTTTTTCAGGAGTTGTTTGGAACACAGTCACTCTAAATCCACCTTATGAATTTTAATTAACCTTGAACTGTAAAAGGTTCCAATTGATGATACCTTTAAATCAGATTTTTACATTTCAGTGAGGCCTGGAATTTTGTTTCTAATTGAAATCTTCCATTTTCTGAAATGTCTTCCAGAAGGATAATCACTGATATTGATCATGGTGCTATAAGAAAAGGTGTGAAACTCATAAGAATGTAACAGTGTCTAAGTAGTTGTGGCCGAGTGGTTAAGGTGATGGGCTAGAAATCCATTGGGGTCTTCCTGCGTAGGTTCAAATCCTACCAATTACATTTAACTTCAAGTAACATTTTGACAAATTATCTGAGTAGATCAATTTCCACATTCCCAAGTCTATCCCCCACAGAAATGGTCTGTAATCTATGGATTGTATTTGTAGAACCAGCTTAATAGCATCTGTAGATCTTCTTTTGATTAGTCAGCCAGATGAGATGTCACTTGTGCATCACACCACCAATCAAACAAAGCTCAGAGGGTGCCATCAGGTATGTGGTGCAAATCCTCCTTTTTTCCAGCGAACACAGACCACTGCCGTGGCTGATGGACTGGGATATGAACTTTGATTTGCACCAACTCTACTTGAATTATCTTTCCGATGGAACCTTTTAGCACACCATGAAAAATGTTTAGTGACTTCTGGATGAGCAGAAGTTTTGCAATTTCTTTTTTTCTCACCCTTTTTCCAGCTGATAGATCCAGAACGCTAATTATTAGCAAGATTTCATCAACATTTTAAAACTGTCTTTGTTGTGATATCATGGAACTTTAAGCACACTTGTGGAATAAAAAGGGAGGAGATATTAATTTACCAATGTGTGTTAGATATACATTTGCGGAACAGCTTTAGAACCAGTTTTCATCATAATGCATGAATTCCCAGGTTCCACTGAGATTAGAACTCAGATCACTGGATTAAGAGTGAATTTCTCACATTTCCACTATTTATACATGCTCTTTTACTGTTTTCAAAAGAAAATCCAGCCAGCTTCGTTGGTCATGTGGTGCTATGGTGTAATGGTTAGCGCTCTGGACTCAGAATCCAGTGATCTGAGTTCAAATCTCAGTGGAACCTGAGAAATTCTTTGTGCATAGCGGTTTTATCTTTTCTGCTCACACTCAATTTGCCAATGCACATGGTTTAACATAAAAAGAGAAAGTTAAAATCCACATGGCAAAAAGATCTATCTATCAAGAAAGTTAAACTCAAAAGTTAAACTTGACTTCATGAAGCAAAACTCATATCATCTATGTCACACCAAGCAATCGTACTCTATGACTTGTGCCAATGTTCGCATGACACTTTTTCCAGGTGGTTGAAACTGACCAGGATTTCAAGACGAAACGGCCTCAAGAAACGACAGCGATTCTTTTCCTGAATCACCCTTTTTAGTGTTTTCCAGCATTTTTGTAAACATAGTTTGGTGATGTTTTTCTAAGTATTGTTTTGGGCATCAAATGAGTTTGTTTAAGTTTCTTTTTTGCTCGCAAAATGCTGTGAACGTCACTCAGGAACTTTCCAGGGGTCTTTCTAACCTACTCATTGACTTGTATAGCAAGTATAAAGCAAGCAAAATATACCTGAAAAATGATATGCTCATTTCTGTTAACCGCTTGGCGTTTTGGGAAACTTAATGAGGTTAAAAAACGCTCAATACCTGATCATTTGAACAGCAAGTCTTTTTGCATGGAAATGAATCTGTTCAAACTATTGAGCATTTTCAAAGCCTTTTTCAGGAGGTGTTTGGAACATAGTCACTCTAAATCCGCCTTATGAATTTTAATAAACCTTGAACTGTAAAAGGTTCCAATTGATGATACCTTTAAATCAGATTTTTACATTTCAGTGAGGCCTGGAATTTTGTTTCCAATTGAAATCTTCCATTTTCTGAAATGTCTCCCAGAAGGATAATCACTGATATTGATCATGGTGCTATAAGAAAAGGTGTGAAACTCATAAGAATGAAACTCATAAGAATGAAACAGTGTCTGAGTAGTTGTGGCCGAGTGGTTAAGGCGATGGTCTTAAAATCCATTGGGGTCTTCCCGCGTAGGTTCAAATCCTGCCAACTACGTTTAACTTCATGTAACATTTTAACGAATTATCTGAGTAGATCAATTTCCACATTCCCAAGTCTATCCCCCACAGAAATGGTCTGTAATCTATGGATTGTATTTGTAGAACCAGCTTAACAGCATCTGTAGAACTTCTTTTGATTAATCAGCCGGGTGAGATGTCACTTGTGCATCACACCACCAATCAAACAAAGCTCAGAGGGTGCCATCAGGCATGTGGTGCAAATCCTCCTTTTTTCCAGCGAACACAGACCACTGCCGTGGCTGATGGACTGGGAAATGAACTTTGATTTGCACCAACTCTACTTGAATTATCTTTCCGATGGAACCTTTTAGCGCACCATGAAAAATCTTTAGTGACTTTTGGATGAGCAGAAGTTTTGCAATTTCTTTTTTTCTCACCCTTTTTCCAGCTGATAGATCCAGCACGCTAATTATTAGCCAGATTTCATCAACATTTTAAAACTGTCTTTGTTGTGATATCATGGAACTTTAAGCACACTTGTGGAATAAAAAGGGAGTAGATATTAATTTACCAATGTGTGTTAGATATACATTTGCGGAACAGCTTTAGAACCAGTTTTCATCATAATGCATGAATTCCCAGGTTCCACTGAGATTAGAACTCAGATCACTGGAGTAAGAGTGAATTTCTCACATTTCCACTATTTATACATGCTCTTTTACTGTTTTCAAAAGAAAATCCAGCCAGCTTCGTTGGTCATGTGGTGCTATGGTGTAATGGTTAGCGCTCTGGACTCAGAATCCAGTGATCTGAGTTCAAATCTCAGTGGAACCTGAGAAATTCTTTGTGCATAGCGGTTTTATCTTTTCTGCTCACACTCAATTTGCCAATGCACATGGTTTAACATAAAAAGAGAAAGTTAAAATTCACATGGCAAAAAGATCTATCTATCAAGAAAGTTAAACTCAAAAGTTAAACTTGACTTCATGAAGCAAAACTCATATAATCTATGTCACACCAAGCAATCGTACTCTATGACTTGTGCCAATGTTCGCATGACACTTTTTCCAGGTGGTTGAAACTGACCAGGATTTCAAGACGAAACGGCCTCAAGAAACGACAGCGATTCTTTTCCTGAATCACCCTTTTTAGTGTTTTCCAGCATTTTTGTGAACATAGTTTGGTGATGTTTTTCTAAGTATTGTTTTGGGCATCAAATGAGTTTGTTTAAGTTTCTTTTTTGCTCGCAAAATGCTGTGAACATCACTCAGGAACTTTCCAGGGGTCTTTCTAACCTACTCATTGACTTGTATAGCAAGTATAAAGCAAGCAAAATATACCTGAAAAATGATATGCTCGTTTCTGTTAACCGCTTGGCGTTTTGGGAAACTTAATGAGGTTAAAAGACGCTCAATACCTGATCATTTGAACAGCAAGTCTTTTTGCATGGAAATGAATCTGTTCAAACTATTGAGCATTTTCAAAGCCTTTTTCAGGAGGTGTTTGGAACAAAGTCACTCTAAATCCGCCTTATGAATTTTAATAAACCTTGAACTGTAAAAGGTTCCAATTGATGATACCTTTAAATCTGATTTTTACATTTCAGTGAGGCCTGGAATTTTGTTTCCAATTGAAATCTTCCATTTTCTGAAATGTCTTCCAGAAGGATAATCACTGATATTGATCATGGTGCTATAAGAAAAGGTGTGAAACTCATAAGAGTGAATCAGTGTCTGAGTAGTTGTGGCCGAGTGGTTAAGGCGCTGGACTAGAAATCCATTGGGGTCTTCCTGCATAGGTTCAAATCCTGCCAACTACGTTTAACTTCATGTAATATTTTGACGAATTAACTGAGTAGATCAATTTCCACATTCCCCAGTCTATCCCCCACAGAAATGGTCTGTAATCTATGGATTGTATTTGTAGAACCAACTTAACAGCATCTGTAGATCTTCTTTTGATTAGTCAGCCGGGTGAGATGTCACTTGTGCATCACACCACCAATCAAACAAAGCTCAGAGGGTGCCATCAGGTATGTGGTGCAAATCCTCCTTTTTTCCAGCGAACACAGACCACTGCCGTGGCTGATGGACTGGGATATGAACTTTGATTTGCACCAACTCTACTTGAATTATCTTTCCGATGGAACCTTTTAGCACACCATGAAAAATCTTTAGTGACTTCTGGATGAGCAGAAGTTTTGCAATTTCTTTTTTTCTCACCCTTTTTCCAGCTGATAGATCCAGCACGCTAATTATTAGCCAGATTTCATCAACATTTTAAAACTGTCCTTGTTGTGATATCATGGAACTTTAAGCACACTTGTGGAATAAAAAGGGAGGAGATATTAATTTAGCAATGTGTGTTAGATATACATTTGCGGAACAGCTTTAGAACCAGTTTTCATCATAATGCATGAATTCCCAGGTTCCACTGAGATTAGAACTCAGATCACTGGATTAAGAGTGAATTTCTCACATTTCCACTATTTACACATGCTCTTTTACTATTTTCAAAAGAAAATCCAGCCAGCTTCATTGGTCATTTGGTTCCATGGTGTAATGGTTAGCACTTTGGACTCTGAATCCAACGATCTGAGTTCAAATCTCAGTGGAACCTGAGAAATTCTTTGTGCATAGCAGTTTTATCTTTTCTGCTCACACTCAATTTGCCAATGCACATGGTTTAACATAAAAAGAGAAAGTTAAAATCCACATGGCAAAAAGATCTATCTATCAAGAAAGTTTAACTCAAAAGTTAAACTTGACTTCATGAAGCAAAACTCATATCATCTATGTCACACCAAGCAATCGTACTCTATGACTTGTGCCAATGTTCGCATGACACTTTTTCCAGGTGGTTGAAACTGACCAGGATTTCAAGCCGAAATGGCCTCAAGAAACGACAGCGATTCTTTTCCTGAATCACCCTTTTTAGTGTTTTCCAGCATTTTTGTAAACATAGTTTGGTGATGTTTTTCTAAGTATTGTTTTGGGCATCAAATGAGTTTGTTTAAGTTTCTTTTTTGCTCGCAAAATGCTGTGAAGGTCACTCAGGAACCTTCCAGGGGTCTTTCTAACCTACTCATTGACTTGTATAGCAAGTATAAAGCAAGCAAAATATACCTGAAAAATGATATGCTCACTTCTGTTAACCGCTTGGCGTTTTGGGAATCTTAATGAGGTTAAAAGACGCTCAATACCTGATCATATGAACAGCAAGTCTTTTTGCATGGAAATGAATCTGTTCAAACTATTGAGCATTTTCAAAGCCTTTTTCAGGAGATGTTTGGAACAAAGTCACTCTAAATCCGCCTTATGAATTTTAATAAACCTTGAACTGTAAAAGGTTCCAATTGATGATACCTTTAAATCAGATTTTTACATTTCAGTGAGGCCTGGAATTTTGTTTCCAATTGAAATCTTCCATTTTCTGAAATGTCTTCCAGAAGGATAATCACTGATATATAATCACTGATATATAATCACTGATATATAATCGAACTGCACCTGAGGAAACAGAGGAATGGAAGCATGTGACCC
Organism: Phyllobates terribilis; assembly: GCF_046119375.1. NCBI lineage: Eukaryota > Metazoa > Chordata > Amphibia > Anura > Dendrobatidae > Phyllobates > Phyllobates terribilis. Next base: position 183,368,802 of record NW_027362773.1, on the reverse strand, counting down.
AGAGAAGCAGGAGGATCGAGAGGCAGTCAGCACCTATACTGCTCAGGAACCAGTATCAGGCTCTCTCACAGGAGCACCATGAAGAAATACAGCAAGATAAGACTTTGCCAGCAATGAATAACCTTGTAAGCACTCAGAATCCTCCTGGATGGAGAAAGAAGAATGTTGTGAAGAAAAAACGGAGAGTGGTGGTCATGGGGGATTCCCTGTTAAGAGGAACAGAGGCCGCTATCTGCAGACCAGACATAACCTCAAGAGAAATGTGCTGTCTTCCAGGAGCAAAAATTAAAGATGTGTCTGACAGGATATCAAGACTCTTCAGACCTACAGATCACTATTCATTCCTGCTAATACATGTGGGGACAAATGACACCGCAAGAAAGGACCTAGAAACCATCTGCAGTGACTTTGAAGACTTAGGCAAGAAAGTGAAAGAATTGGGAGCGCAGGTGGTCTTCTCATCCATCCTCCCAGTGGATGGCCATGGAGCAATGAGGTGGAATAAGATTCTACAGGTGAACAACTGGCTACGTCGATGGTGCCGTCAACAAGGATTTGGATTTCTGGATCACGGAATGAATTACCTATACGATGGACTACTTGCTAGAGATGGGGTGCACCTTACAAAGACTGGAAAACATGTATTTGGAAGTCGCCTTGCTACACTCATCAGGAGAGCTTTAAACTAGAACAATGTGGGAAGGGAAGCAAAAGGCCAGAAAAAGCCATACAGCTGACAAATACTATTGAGATCTCTGCTACTGGAAGTGGAAAGGAAGAACAAAGACAAAACAATTTAAATAATAAAAATATGGGAGGAAGAGAAACCAATCACAAACTAAAATGTTTTTATACAAATGCACAAAGCATGGGCAACAAACAAGGAGAATTGGAACTACTAATGCAGGAAAAGAAATATGATGTCATTGGAATCACTGAAACTTGGTGGGATGATACACATGATTGGAATAAAAGGCTAAAAGGATACAACTTATTTGCAAGAAACAGACTTGATAAACGAGGAGGAGGTGTCGCATTGTATGTTAGAAAAGCGTATATCTGCACAGAGATTGAAGCTTCAGAGATTGGGAGTTCTGTGGAAACTGTTTGGGTAAGAATACAAGGAGAGAACAACGGAAAGGACACCATTGTACGCAATTACTACAGGCCACCTGGGCAAGCTGAAGATATGGATGAACTCTTTATGTATCAAATGACCAAGTTCTCAAAAAAATATGACGTAGTGGTCATGGGAGATTTCAACTATCCAGACATTTGTTGGGAATCTCTCTCAAGTAAAACTAACAGGTCAAGCAAATTCTTATCCTCTCTTGCTGACTTTATCTTCCAAAAGGTAGGGGAGAAAACAAGGGGATCTGCTACTTTGGATCTAATCCTTATAAACAGGGATGAAATGGTTGAGGAGGTAAAGGTGGCTGGGACCCTAGGAGGCAGCGATCATGCTATTATAGAATTTTCGATAACTAGAGGAGGAAGACATGTGAAGACTCAAACTTCAAGGTTAGACTTTAGAAAGGCAGATTTTAAGAGACTCAGAAAGAGAATAGGAGGGATCCAATGGCTGGATGTCCTTAAGGACAAAAATGTCCAGGAAGGATGGGAAATTTTTAAAAATGAGATTCTCAAAGCACAATCGTTAACAATCCCGAAAAGTAGGAAGAATGGGAAGCATTTAAGGAAACCAGGATGGATGAACACAGAACTTAAACACATGCTAAAAAGAAAGAAAGAAATGTTTATTAAATGGAAAGAGGGAGGCATATCTAAAGAAGATTATAATGCAGTCTGCAGATCCTGTAGGGCACGTATCAGGTTAGCTAAAGCTGACAATGAATTAAGGCTTGCAAGAGATGTCAAAAGCAACAAAAAAGGATTTTGGGGGTATGTCAAAAGTAAAAGAAAAGTCAAAGATGCTATAGGATTTTTACAGGATGAAAATGGAGAAATGGTAAGAGAGGATGTTGAGAAGGCCGAACTTTTTAATTCCTATTTTGCATCTGTTTTCTCTCAGAAAGAAAATGTATCATCAACTGATCTTCACTGTCGTTTTAAAGGAATAGAAGAATCCAAGTTATCTGTAAACAGAAAGATTGTGAGGGAATATTTAGCTAACATAAATGAGTTCAAGTCTCCAGCTCCAGATGAATTACACCCCAGAGTACTGAAGGAGATCGTAGAAGAAATTTTAGAACCACTCTCCATAATCTTTGAAAATTCTTGGAGAACAGGAGAAGTCCCAGAAGACTGGAGAAGAGCAAATGTTGTTCCTATCTTCAAAAAGGGGAAGAAGGTGGACCCAGGGAACTATAGGCCGGTGAGTCTGACTTCTATACCAGGAAAGATCTTTGAACAAATTATTAAACAACATGTATGTAAGTACATGGATAAGAATGAAGTGATTAACCAGAGTCAGCATGGGTTTGTAACTAACAAGTCATGTCAGACTAACTTAATTTCCTTCTATGACAGAATCACTGACTGGGTGGATCAGGGAAATCCTGTAGATATAGTATATCTTGACTTCAGCAAAGCATTTGACAAAGTATCTCACACCATCCTTATTGAAAAAATGACCAAGTATGCAATGGACCAGGCAACTGTTAGGTGAATTCATAACTGGCTTAGTGATCGGACTCAAAGGGTGATTGTAAATGGCTTCACATCCAGCTGGATGAATGTCTCAAGTGGGGTACCACAGGGCTCCGTCCTGGGACCTGTATTGTTCAACATCTTTATCAATGATTTAGATGAAGGAATTGAGGATAAACTGATTAAATTTGCTGATGACACAAAGCTAGGAGGGATAGCTAATACTAGAGAAGAGAGAGAGAGGATTCAAAAAGACCTAAATAAACTGGAGCAGTGGGCAGCAAACAACAGAATGGTTTTTAACAGGGAAAAATGCAAAGTACTACATCTGGGCAATAAAAATGAAAAAAGCATATACAGAATGGGAGGAATAGAGCTAAGCAACAGTACATGTGAAAAAGAATTAGGTATACTAATAGATCATAGACTGAACATGAGTCAACAGTGTAATGCAGCAGCAAAAGAGGCAAATACAATTCTGGGATGTATTAACAGAAGCATACAGTCTAGATCACGTGAAGTCATTATCGGACTTTACTCCTCTTTGGTCAGACCTCATCTGGAATACTGTGTACAGTTTTGGGCACCACATTTTAAAAAAGACATAGACAAACTGGAGCAAGTTCAGAGAAGAGCGACCAGAATGGTGACTGGTCTGCAAACCATGTCCTATGAGGAACGGTTGCAGGATTTGGGAATGTTTAGCTTGCAAAAAAGAAGACTGAGAGGAGACTTAATAGCTGTCTACAAATATGTCAAGGGCTGTCACATTGTAGAAGGATCATCTTTATTCTCATTTGCACAAGGAAAGACTAGAAGCAATGGGATAAAACTAAATGGGAGGAGACACAGATTAGATATTAGAAAAAACTTTTTGACAGTGAGGGTGATCAATGAGTGGAACAGGCTGCCACGAGAGGTGGTGAGTTCCCCTTTAATGGACGTCTTCAAACAGAGGCTGGACAGACATCTGTTTGAGATGATTTAGTGAATCCTGCTTTGAGCAGGGGGTTGGACCAGATGACCCAGGAGGTCCCTTCCAACTCTACATTCTATGATTCTATGATTCTATGATCATGGTGCTATAAGAAAAGGTGTGAAACTCATAAGAATGAAACAGTGTCTGAGTAGTTGTGGCCGAGTGGTTAAGGCGATGAACTAGAAATCCATTGGGGTCTTCCCGCGTAGGTTCAAATCCAGCCAACTACATTTAACTTCATGTAACATTTTGACGAATTATCTGAGTAGATCAATTTACACATTCCCAAGTCTATCTCCCACAGAAATGGTCTGTAATCTATGGATTGTATTTGCAGAACCAGCTTAACAGCATCTGTAGATCTTCTTTTGATTAGTCAGCCGGGTGAGATGTCACTTGTGCATCACACCACCAATCAAACAAAGCTCAGAGGGTGCCATCAGGTATGTGGAGCAAATCCTCCTTTTTTCCAGCCAACACAGTCCACTGCCGTGGCTGATGGACTGGGATATGAACTTTGATTTGCACCAACTCTACTTGAATTATCTTTTCGATGGAACCTTTTAGCACACCATGAAAAATCTTTAGTGACTTCTGGATGAGCAGAAGTTTTGCAATTTCTTTTTTTCTCACCCTTTTTCCAGCTGATAGATCCAGCACGCTAATTATTAGCCAGATTTCATCAACATTTTAAAACTGTCTTTGTTGTGATATCATGGAACTTTAAGCACACTTGTGGAATAAAAAGGGAGGAGATATTAATTTACCAATGTGTGTTAGATATACATTTGAGAACAGCTTTAGAACCAGTTTTCATCATAATGCATGAATTCCCAGGTTCCACTGAGATTAGAACTCAGATCACTGGATTAAGAGTGAATTTCTCACATTTCCACTATTTACACATGCTCTTTTACTGTTTTCAAAAGAAAATCCAGCCAGCTTCATTGGTCATGTGGTTCCATGGTGTAATGGTTAGCACTCTGGACTCTGAATCCAGTGATCTGAGTTCAAATCTCAGTGGAACCTGAGAAATTCTTTGTGCATAGCGGTTTTATCTTTTCTGCTCACACTCAATTTGCCAATGCACATGGTTTAACATAAAAAGAGAAAGTTAAAATCCACATGGCAAAAAGATCTATCTATGAATAAAGTTTAACTCAAAAGTTAAACTTGACTTCATGAAGCAAAACTCATATCATCTATGTCACACCAAGCAATCGTACTCTATGACTTGTGCCAATGCTCGCATGACACTTTTTCTAGGTGGTTGAAACTGACCAGGATTTCAAGCCGAAACGGCCTCAAGAAACGACAGCGATTCTTTTCCTGAATCACCCTTTTTAGTGTTTTCCAGCATCTTTGTAAACATAGTTTGGTGATGTTTTTCTAAGTATTGCTTTGGGCATCAAATTAGTTTGTTTAAGTTTCTTTTTTGCTCGCAAAATGCTGTGAACGTCACTCAGGAACCTTCCAGGGGTCTTTCTAACCTACTCATTGACTTGTATAGCAAGTATAAAGCAAGCAAAATATACCTGAAAAATGATATGCTCACTTCTGTTAACCGCTTGGCGTTTTGGGAAACTTAATGAGGTTAAAAGACGCTCAATACCTGATCATATGAACAGCAAGTCTTTTTGCATGGAAATGAATCTGTTCAAACTATTGAGCATTTTCAAAGCCTTTTTCAGGAGGTGTTTGGAACAAAGTCACTCTAAATCCGCCTTATGAATTTTAATAAACCTTGAACTGTAAAAGGTTCCAATTGATGATACCTTTAAATCAGATTTTTACATTTCAGTGAGGCCTGGAATTTTGTTTCCAATTGAAATCTTCCATTTTCTGAAATGTCTTCCAGAAGGATAATCACTGATATTGATCATGGTGCTATAAGAAAAGGTGTGAAACTCATAAGAATGAAGCAGTGTCTGAGTAGTTGTGGCCGAGTGGTTAAGGCGATGAACTAGAAATCCATTGGGGTCTTCCCACGTAAGTTCAAATCCTGCCAACTATGTTTAACTTCATGTAACATTTTGATGAATTATCTGAGTAGATCAATTTCCACATTCCCAAGTCTATCCCCCACAGAAATGGTCTGTAAGCTATGGATTGTATTTGTAGAACCAGCTTAACAGCATCTGTAGATCTTCTTTTGATTAGTCAGCCAGGTGAGATGTCAATTGTGCATCACACCACCAATCAAACAAAGCTCAGAGGGTGCCATCAGGTATGTGGTGCAAATCCTCCTTTTTTCCAGCGAACACAGACCACTGCCGTGGCTGATGGACTGGGATATGAACTTTGATTTGCACCAACTCTACTTGAATTATCTTTCCGATGGAACCTTTTAGCACACCATGAAAAATCTTTAGTGACTTCTGGATGAGCAGAAGTTTTGCAATTTCTTTTTTTCTCACCCTTTTTCCAGCTGATAGATCCAGCACGCTAATTATTAGCCAGATTTCATCAACATTTTAAAACTGTCCTTGTTGTGATATCATGGAACTTTAAGCACACTTGTGGAATAAAAAGGGAGGAGATATTAATTTAGCAATATGTGTTAGATATACATTTGCGGAACAGCTTTAGAACCAGTTTTCATCATAATGCATGAATTCCCAAGTTCCACTGAGATTAGAACTCAGATCACTGGATTAAGAGTGAATTTCTCACATTTCCACTATTTACACATGCTCTTTTACTGTTTTCAAAAGAAAATCCAGCCAGCTTCATTGGTCATGAGGTTCCATGGTGTAATGGTTAGCACTTTGGACTCTGAATCCAGCTATCTGAGTTCAAATCTCAGTGGAACCTGAGAATTTCTTTGTGCATAGTGGTTTTATCTTTTCTGCTCACACTCATTTTGCCAATGCACATGGTTTAACATAAAAAGAGAAAGTTAAAATCCACATGGCAAAAAGATCTATCTATCAAGAAAGTTTAACTCAAAAGTTAAAATTGACTTCATGAAGCAAAACTCATATCATCTATGTCACACCAAGCAATTGTACTCTATGACTTGTGCCAATGTTCGCATGACACTTTTTCCAGGTGGTTGAAACTGACCAGGATTTCAAGCCGAAACGGCCTCAAGAAACGACAGCGATTCTTTTCCTGAATTACCCTTTTTAGTGTTTTCCAGCATTTTTGTAAACATAGTTTGGTGATGTTTTTCTAAGTATTGTTTTGGGCATCAAATGAGTTTGTTTAAGTTTCTTTTTTGCTCGCAAAATGCTGTGAACGTCACTCAGGAACCTTCCAGGGGTCGTTCTAACCTACTCATTGACTTGTATAGCAAGTATAAAGCAAGCAAAATATACCTGAAAAATGATATGCTCACTTCTGTTAACCGCTTGGCGTTTTGGGAAACTTAATGAGGTTAAAAGACGCTCAATACCTGATCATATGAACAGCAAGTCTTTTTGCATGGAAATGAATCTGTTCAAACTATTGAGCATTTTCAAAGCCTTTTTCAGGAGGTGTTTGGAACAAAGTCACTCTAAATCCGCCTTATGAATTTTAATAAACCTTGAACTGTAAAAGGTTCCAATTGATGATACCTTTAAATCAGATTTTTACATTTCACTGAGGCCTGGAATTTTGTTTACAATTGAAATCTTCCATTTTCTGAAATGTCTTCCAGAAGGATAATCACTGATATTGATCATGGTGCTATAAGAAAAGGTGTGAAACTCATAAGAATGAAACAGTGTCTGAGTAGTTGTGGCCGAGTGGTTAAGGCAATGGACTAGAAATCCATTGGGTTCTTCCCGCATAGGTTCAAATCCTGCCAACTACATTTAACTTCATGAAACATTTTGACAAATTATCTGAGTAGATCAATTTCCACATTCCAAAGTCTATCCCCCACAGAAATGGTCTGTAATCTATGGATTGTATTTGTAGAACCAGCTTAACAGCATCTGTAGATCTTCTTTTGATTAGTCAGCCAGGTGAGATGTCAATTGTGCATCACACCACCAATCAAACAAAGCTCAGAGGGTGTCATCAGGTATGTGGTGCAAATCCTCCTTTTTTCCAGCGAACACAGACCACTGCCGTGGCTGATGGACTGGGATATGAACTTTGATTTGCACCAACTCTACTTGAATTATCTTTCCGATGGAACCTTTTAGCACACCATGAAAAATCTTTAGTGACTTCTGGATGAGCAGAAGTTTTGCAATTTCTTTTTTTCTCACCCTTTTTCCAGCTGATAGATCCAGCACGCTAATTATTAGCCAGATTTCATCAACATTTTAAAACTGTCCTTGTTGTGATATCATGGAACTTTAAGCACACTTGTGGAATAAAAAGGGAGGAGATATTAATTTAGCAATATGTGTTAGATATACATTTGCGGAACAGCTTTAGAACCAGTTTTCATCATAATGCATGAATTCCTAGGTTCCACTGAGATTAGAACTCAGATCACTGGATTAAGAGGGAATTTCTCACATTTCCACTATTTACACATGCTCTTTTCCTGTTTTCAAAAGAAAATCCAGCCAACTTCATTGGTCATGAGGTTCCATGGTGTAATGGTTAGCACTTTGGACTCTGAATCCAGGGATCTGAGTTCAAATCTCAGTGGAACCTAAGAATTTCTTTGTGCATTGTGGTTTTATCTTTTCTGCTCACACTCAATTTGCCAATGCACATGGTTTAACATAAAAAGAGAAAGTTAAAATCCACATGGAAAAAGATCTATCTATCAAGAAAGTTTAACTCAAAAGTTAAACTTGACTTCATGAAGCAAAACTCATATCATCTATGTCACACCAAGCACTCGTACTCTATGATTTGTGCCAATGTTCGCATGACATTTTTTCCAGGTGGTTGAAACTGACCAGGATTTCAAGCCGAAACGGCCTCAAGAAACGACAGCGATTCTTTTCCTGAATCACCCTTTTTAGTGTTTTCCAGCATTTTTGTAAACATAGTTTGGTGATGTTTTTCTAAGTATTGTTTTGGGCATCAAATGAGTTTGTTTAAGTTTCTTTTTTGCTCGCAAAATGCTGTGAACGTCACTCAGGAACCTTCCAGGGGTCTTTCTAACCTACTCATTGACTTGTATAGCAAGTATAAAGCAAGCAAAATATACCTGAAAAATGATATGCTCACTTCTGTTAACCGCTTGGCATTTTGGGAAACTTAATGAGGTTAAAAGACGCTCAATACCTGATCATATGAACAGCAAGTCTTTTTGCATGGAAATGAATCTGTTCAAACTATTGAGCATTTTCAAAGCTTTTTTCAGGAGGTGTTTGGAACAAAGTCACTCTAAATCCACCTTATGAATTTTAATAAACCTTGAACTGTAAAAGGTTCCAATTGATGATACCTTTAAATCAGATTTTTACATTTCAGTGAGGCCTGGAATTTTGTTTCCAATTGAAATCTTCCATTTTCTGAAATGTCTTCCAGAAGGATAATCACTGATATTGATCATGGTGCTATAAGAAAAGGTTTGAAACTCATAAAAGTGAAACAGCATTTGAGTAGTTGTGGCCGAGTGGTTAAGGCGATGGACTAGAAATCCATTGGGTTCTTCCCACATAGGTTCAAATCCTGCCAACTATGTTTAACTTCATGAATCATTTTGACGAATTATCTGAGTAGATCAATTTCCACATTCCAAAGTCTATCCCCCACAGAAATGGTCTGTAATCTATGGATTGTATTTGTAGAACCAGCTTAACAGCATCTGTAGATCTTCTTTTGATTAGTCAGCCGGGTGAGATGTCACTTGTGCATCACACCACCAATCAAACAAAGCTCAGAGGGTGCCATCAGGTATGTGGTGCAAATCCTCCTTTTTTCCAGCGAACACAGACCACTGCCGTGGCTGATGGACTGGGATATGAACTTTGATTTGCTCCAACTCTACTTGAATTATCTTTCCGATGGAACCTTTTAGCACACCATGAAAAATCTTTAGTGACTTCTGGATGAGCAGAAGTTTTGCAATTTCTTTTTTTCTCACCCTTTTTCCAGCTGATAGATCCAGCACGCTAATTATTAGCCAGATTTCATCAACATTTTAAAACTGTCCTTGTTGTGATATCATGGAACTTTAAGCACACTTGTGGAATAAAAAGGGAGGAGATATTAATTTAGCAATGTGTGTTAGATATACATTTGCGGAACAGATTTAGAACCAGTTTTCATCATAATGCATGAATTCCCATGTTCCACTGAGATTAGAACTCAGATCACTGGATTAAGAGTGAATTTCTCACATTTCCACTATTTACACATGCTCTTTTACTGTTTTCAAAAGAAAATCCAGCCAGCTTCATTGGTCATGTGGTTCCATGGTGTAATGGTTAGCACTTTGGACTCTGAATCCAACGATCTGAGTTCAGATCTCAGTGGAACCTGAAAAATTCTTTGTGCATAGCAGTTTTATCTTTTCTGCTCACACTCAATTTGCCAATGCACATGGTTTAACATAAAAAGAGAAAGTTAAAATCCACATGGCAAAAAGATCTATCTATCAAGAAAGCAAAACTTCATGAAGCAAAACTGATATAATCTATGTCACACCAAGCAATTGTACTCTATGACTTGTGCCAATGTTCGCATGACACTTTTTCCAGGTGGTTGAAACTGACCAGGATTTCAAGCCGAAACGGCCTCAAGAAACGACAGCGATTCTTTTCCTGAATTAGCCTTTTTAGTGTTTTCCAGCATTTTTGTAAACATAGTTTGGTGATGTTTTTCTAAGTATTGTTTTGGGCATCAAATGAGTTTGTTTAAGTTTCTTTTTTGCTCGCAAAATGCTGTGAACGTCACTCAGGAACCTTCCAGGGGTCTTTCTAACCTACTCATTGACTTGTATAGCAAGTATAAAGCAAGCAAAATATACCTGAAAAATGATATGCTCACTTCTGTTAACCGCTTGGCGTTTTGGGAAACTTAATGAGGATAAAAGACGCTCAATACCTGACCATTTGAACAACAAGTCTTTTTGCATGGAAATGAATCTGTTCAAACTATTGAGCATTTTCAAAGCCTTTTTCAGGAGGTGTTTGGAACAAAGTCACTCTAAATCCGCCTTATGAATTTTAATAAACCTTGAACTGTAAAAGGTTCCAATTGATGATTCGTTTAAATCAGATTTTTACACTTCAGTGAGGCCTGGAATTTTGTTTCCAAATGAAATCTTCCATTTTCTGAAATGTCTTCCAGAAGGATAATCATTGATATTGATCATGGTGCTATAAGAAAAGGTGTGAAACTCATAAGAATGAAACAGTGCTTGAGTAGTTGTGGCCGAGTGGTTAAGGCGATGGACTAGAAATCCATTAGGGTCTTCCCGCGTAGGTTCAAATCCTGTTAAGTACATTCAACTTCATGAAACATTTTGACAAATTATCTGAGTAGATCAATTTCCACATTCCAAAGTCTATCCCCCACAGAAATGGTCTGTAATCTATGGATTGTATTTGTAGAACCAGCTTAACAGCACCTGTAGATCTTCTTTTGATTAGTCAGCCAGGTGAGATGTCAATTGTGCATCACACCACCAATCAAACAAAGCTCAGAGGGTGCCATCAGGTATGTGGTGCAAATCCTCCTTTTTTCCAGCGAACACAGACCACTGCCGTGGCTGATGGACTGGGATATGAACTTTGATTTGCACCAACTCTACTTGAATTATCTTTCCGATGGAACCTTTTAGCACACCATGAAAAATCTTTAGTGACTTCTGGATGAGCAGAAGTTTTGCAATTTCTTTTTTTCTCACCCTTTTTCCAGCTGATAGATCCAGCACGCTAATTATTAGCCAGATTTCATCAACATTTTAAAACTGTCCTTGTTGTGATATCATGGAACTTTAAGCACACTTGTGGAATAAAAAGGAGGAGATATTAATTTAGCAATATGTGTTAGATATACATTTGCGGAACAGCTTTGGAACCAGTTTTCATCATAATGCATGAATTCCTAGGTTCCACTGAGATTAGAACTCAGATCACTGGATTAAGAGGGAATTTCTCACATTTCCACTATTTACACATGCTCTTTTCCTGTTTTCAAAAGAAAATCCAGCCAACTTCATTGGTCATGAGGTTCCATGGTGTAATGGTTAGCACTTTGGACTCTGAATCCAGCGATCTGAGTTCAAATCTCAGTGGAACCTGAGAATTTCTTTGTGCATAGTGGTTTTATCTTTTCTGCTCACACTCAATTTGCCAATGCACATGGTTTAACATAAAAAGAGAAAGTAAAATTCCACATGGCAAAAAGATCTATCTATCAAGAAAGTTTAACTCAAAAGTTAATCTTGACTTCATGAAGCAAAACTCATATCATCTATGTCACACCAAGCAATCGTACTCTATGACTTGTGCCAATGTTCGCATGACATTTTTCCAGGTGGTTGAAACTGACCAGGATTTCAAGCCGAAACGGCCTCAAGAAACGACAGCGATTCTTTTCCTGAATCACCCTTTTTAGTGTTTTCCAGCATTTTTGTAAACATAGTTTGGTGATGTTTTTCTAAGTATTGTTTTGGGCATCAAATGAGTTTGTTTAAGTTTCTTTTTTGCTCGCAAAATGCTGTGAACGTCACTCAGGAACCTTCCAGGGGTCTTTCTAACCTACTCATTGACTTGTATAGCAAGTATAAAGCAAGCAAAATATACCTGAAAAATGATATGCTCACTTCTGTTAACCGCTTGGCATTTTGGGAAACTTAATGAGGTTAAAAGACGCTCAATACCTGATCATATGAACAGCAAGTCTTTTTGCATGGAAATGAATCTGTTCAAACTATTGAGCATTTTCAAAGCCTTTTTCAGGAGGTGTTTGGAACAAAGTCACTCTAAATCCACCTTATGAATTTTATTAAACCTTGAACTGTAAATGGTTCCAATTGATGATACATTTAAATCAGATTTTTACATTTCAGTGAGGCCTGGAATTTTGTTTCCAATTGAAATCTTCCATTTTCTGAAATGTCTTCCAGAAGGATAATCACTGATATTGATCATGGTGCTATAAGAAAAGGTTTGAAACTCATAAAAGTGAAACAGCGTTTGAGTAGTTGTGGCCGAGTGGTTAAGGCGATGGACTAGAAATTCATTGGGGTCTTCCCGCATAGGTTCAAATCCTGCCAACCAAATTTAACTTCATGAAACATTTTGACGAATTATCTGAGTAGATCAATTTCCACATTCCAAAGTCTATCCCCCACAGAAATGGTCTGTAATCTATGGATTGTATTTGTAGAACCAGCTTAACAGCATCTGTAGATCTTCTTTTGATTAGTCAGCCGGGTGAGATGTCACTTGTGCATCACACCACCAATCAAACAAAGCTCAGGGGGTACCATCAGGTATGTGGTGCAAATCCTCCTTTTTTCCAGTGAACACAGACCACTGCCGTGGCTGATGGACTGGGATATGAACTTTGATTTGCACCAACTCTACTTGAATTATCTTTCCGATGGAACCTTTTAGCACACCATGAAAAATCTTTAGTGACTTCTGGATGAGCAGAAGTTTTGCAATTTCTTTTTTTCTCACCCTTTTTCCAGCTGATAGATCCAGCACGCTAATTATTAGCCAGATTTCATCAACATTTTAAAACTGTCCTTGTTGTGATATCATGGAACTTTAAGCACACTTGTGGAATAAAAAGGGAGGAGATATTAATTTAGCAATGTGTGTTAGATATACATTTGCAGAACAGATTTAGAACCAGTTTTCATCATAATGCATGAATTCCCATGTTCCACTGAGATTAGAACTCAGATCACTGGATTAAGAGTGAATTTCTCACATTTCCACTATTTACACATGCTCTTTTACTGTTTTCAAAAGAAAATCCAGCCAGCTTCATTGGTCATGTGGTTCCATGGTTTAATGGTTAGCACTTTGGACTCTGAATCCAACGATCTGAGTTCAAATCTCAGTGGAACCTGAGAAATTCTTTGTGCATAGCAGTTTTATCTTTTCTGCTCACACTCAATTTGCCAATGCACATGGTTTAACATAAAAAGAGAAAGTTAAAATCCACATGGCAAAAAGATCTATCAAGAAAGTTTAACTCAAAAGTTAAACTTGACTTCATGAAGCAAAACTCATATCATGTATGTCACACCAAGCAATCGTACTCTATGACTTGTGCCAATGTTCGCATGACACTTTTTCCAGATGGTTGAAACTGACCAGGATTTCAAGCCGAAACGGCCTCAAGAAACGACAGCGATTCTTTTCCTGAATCACCCTTTTTAGTGTTTTCCAGCATTTTTGTAAACATAGTTTGGTGATGTTTTTCTAAGTATTGCTTTGGGCACAAATGAGTTTGTTTAAGTTTCTTTTTTGCTCGCAAAATGCTGTGAACGTCACTCAGGAACCTTCCAGGGGTCTTTCTAACCTACTCATTGACTTGTATAGCAAGTATAAAGCAAGCAAAATATACCTGAAAAATGATATGCTCACTTCTGTTAACCGCTTGGCGTTTTGGGAAACTTAATGAGGTTAAAAGATGCTCAATACCTGATCATATGAACAGCAAGTCTTTTTGCATGGAAATGAATCTGTTCAAACTATTGAGCATTTTCAAAGCCTTTTTCAGGAGGTGTTTGGATCAAAGTCACTCTAAATCCGCCTTATGAATTTTAATAAACCTTGAACTGTAAAAGGTTCCAATTGATGATACCTTTAAATCAGATTTTTACATTTCAGTGAGGCCTGGAATTTTGTTTCCAATTGAAATCTTCCATTTTCTGAAATGTCTTCCAGAAGGATAATCACTGATATTGATCATGGTGCTCTAAGAAAAGGTGTGAAACAGCATATGAGTAGTTGTGGCCGAGTTATTAAGGCGATGGACTAGAAATTCATTGGGGTCTCCTTGCGTAGGTTCAAATCCTACCAACTATGTTTAACTTCATGTAACATTTTGACGAATTGTCTTAGTAGATCAATATCCACATTCCCAAGTCTATCCCCCACAGAAATGGTCTGTAAGCTTTGGATTGTATTTGTAGAACCAGCTTAACAGCATCTGTAGATCTTCTTTTGATTAGTCAGCCAGGTGAGATGTCACTTGTGCATCACACCACCAATCAAACAAAGCTCAGAGGGTGCCATCAGGTATGTGGTGCAAATCCTCCTTTTTTCCAGCGAACACAGATCACTGCCGTGACTGATGGACTGGGATATGAACTTTGATTTGCACCAACTCTACTTGAATTATCTTTCCGATGGAACCTTTTAGCACACCATGAAAAATCTTTAGTGACTTCTGGATGAGCAGAAGTTTTGCAATTTCTTTTTTTCTCACCCTTTTTCCAGCTAATAGATCCAGCACGCTAATTATTAGCCAGATTTCATCAACATTTTAAATCTGTCCTTGTTGTGATATCATGGAACTTTAAGCACACTTGTGGAATAAAAAGGGAGGAGATATTAATTTACCAATGTGTATTAGATATACATTTGCAGAAAAGCTTTAGAACCAGTTTTCATCATAATGCATGAATTTCCCAGGTTCCACTGAGATTAGAACTAGTGTTGAGCAAATATGCTCGACACTGCTCGGTACTCGCCCGAGCATCACGCTACTCAGGATGTTTAGCGAGCACTGAGCATTTCCGGGATTCTCGGGCGGGAGCTCGGGTCTCCGCCCTGCATGTTTGGCGCTCTTTACAGAGCCAATGAACATGCAGGGATTGCCAGCCAGTCACTGTAATGCCGCAGCCATGTTGTTTATGGGCATTACAGTGATTGGCTTGCCGCACAGCGTCACCTCGAGTATTTAAAACCGGGTGCCGCCATCTTGGACACAGTCGCTCCGGATCAGACAGTGTAGGGACAGCGCTGCTGATTTAGGGAGAGATATATCCTGCAAAATAGTTAGTGTAGGGTCTGTAAAGGCTGCCAGATCAAACAAGCAGTCCTTTTCAGGACTAATATCCATCCCAGGTATATCAGGCAGGCAGGCAGGCAGGCTGTATAGGAGACGCAGTGGTTATACCAGCAAACGCTACATTACAGTCCTGTGTGCTGCTCCTGTTGCTGAAATTGCTGGACTTAGCTCCAGGTCCCGGGGGCCAGGAAAAATCCTTTTTTTTAATCTAAATCCTCTTTTTTTTTCCTCCTACACAATGTACAAATACCCATCTTATTAACCTTTTGGTGTCCCCCCCCCCCCCCCCAAAAAAAAAAGTGTGCCTCTGATTTTTCAGACACAAATATATCTGTTGAAAATAGTCTGGTGTAGGCCCGAGAAATAGAAGTGTGGTTTTGCAGTTCTATGGGCCATTTGTATCTAAAAAAAACAGTTTGAGTGTGTCGCTCACTGTTCAGCCGCAAAGATATATATTTAAAAAAGTCTGGTATACACCAGTAAATTATTACTGTGGTTTTGATGTTCCACGGTAAAACATCTCTATTATCCTGTTTTTGGCATTTTTTGCTGTAAAAAAATAATAATAGTGTCTCCCTGATTTTTCAGACACAAATATATCTGTTGAAAATAGTCTGGTGTAGGCCCGAGAAATACAAGTGTGGTTTTGCAGTTCCACGGTACAAACCTCTGTATTATCCACTTTTGGGCCATTTGTATCTAAAAAAAACAGTTTGAGTGTGTCGCTCACTGTTCAGCCGCAAATATCTCTATTTAAAAAAGCGTGGTATACCCAGTAAACAATAACTGTGGTTTTTCCATCCCATGGTAAAAAATCTCTATTATTCAGGTTTTGGTAGTTTTATCCGTAAAGAAAAACAGTAGTGTCTCCTGACTGTTGTGACACAAAAATATATCTGTTGAAAATAGTCTTGTGTAGGCCCGACATCCCAGTGTGGTTTCGCAGTTCCACGGGTCAAATCGCTGTACTATCCAGTTTTGGGCCTTTGGTATCTAAAAAAAAAGCAGTTTGAGTGTGTCGCTCACTGTTCAGCTGCAAATATCTCTATATAAAAAAGTGTGGTATACCCCAGTAAACAATAACTGTGGTTTTCCTCTTCCACGGTTCTAATCTACTCTTTATTACCCTTTTTCCATTGATAGTGCAAGTGTAAGCTATTTTACTTCATTTACAATGGGCAAGGCACGTGGCAAGGGACGTGGAAGTGAACGTTCTGGTGATTGTTCGTGCAGAAGGTGGGCCGTGGCCAAGGTGAAAATGTGCCACAACCAACAGCCACATCTTCTCGCTCCCACTTCTTGACCGAATTACTAGGGAAGCACAGAACAACACCAGTATTGAGAACTGATCAGTGTGAATAGGTTATTAATTGGATAACAGACAATACTTCCAGTTACCTGGGCACCACCACCTCCGGTCTGTCTTCCACACGGTCAACTCTTAGTAGCCATGAGTCTCGACTGCATACTCCTCCTCACCCTGATGCTCCTTCCTCCCAGCATGCCGAGTGTCGTCAGACAGCAAGTGATCCCACACTTGGACACTCTGAAGAGCTGTTCACTGGTCCATTTCCATATTTGGGCCCCTCGCCTGATACGCTTGAAGTGGTGGAAGAGGAGATCCCATGTTGCGATGCCCAAATATTTGAACAGCCACGGCCACAGGAAGTCGACGTTGGCAATCTGTCACAAGAGGTGGACGATGACGAGACACAATTGCCAGGAAGTGAGGAGGAGGATCGTGGTGCGCAAGTGGAAGAGGAGGAGGTGGTGGATGATCTAGTAACTGACCCAACGTGGAAGGAGGACATGCAGAGTGAGGCCAGCAGCACACAGGGGGAGGGAGGCAGAGTACCCCAACAGGCAGGAAGAAGCAGTGTGGTGGCCGCAGACAGAAGGCAGGCAACCGTTCCCCGTAACACCAACACGAGGGACGTTGCCAGTACAAGCGGTAGGTCTTCCAGAGTCTGGGATTTTTTTAAAGACTCTGCTGATAACCCCAAAACGGCCATATGTTTCACCTGCCATGCCAGCATCAGCAGGGGTGACAAAACTACCAGCCTGATCACCACCAGCATGATCAGGCACATGGCAGCAAAGCACCCGACTTTGTGGGGCGAAACCCAGGGTCCACGACCAGTGTCAGCGGGTGTCACCACTGCTTCTTCCACTGTTGTGCGTGCAATAGAACCCCCTGTTGTGTGTGCAAGGCAATCCCCTGTCCATACTGCATGTAAAGATGCCCCCTCCTCTCAGTCTTCACTTGTTATGGCAGTTTATCAATAAACAGCATCAACGTCTGCGTCCACGTCCCATCGCAGCGTTCAATTGTCCATATCCCAGACCTTTGAACGAAAGCGGAAATTCGCAGCTAACGCCCCACAGGCCACAGTCCTAGATTCGCACATTTCACGACTGCTTGCATTGGAAATGCTGCCTTTTAGGCTGGTGGAGACGGAATCCTTCCGCAATCTTATGGCGGTGGCCGTCCCTCGGTACTCGGTCACCAGCCGACACTATTTTGCCAGGTGTGCCATCCCCGCACTACACAAGCACGTGTCCCAAAGCATCTGCCGTGCCCTCAACAACGCAGTTACTGGGAGAGTCCACCTGACAACGGACACGTGGACAAGTGCTTGTGGCCAGGGACGGTACATCTCTCTGACGGCACACTGGGTAAACATAGCGGAAGCCGGGACCCAGTCGGACCTTGGGACGGAACACATCCTCCCCACACCGAGGATTGCGGGCCCTATGTCAATCAGAGTTGCCCCCACAGTGTACAGCTCCTGCGCATCCTCCTTCTCCTCCTCCTCCTCATTTTCAGCCTCCATCTCAGATATCACCACGTCAGTTACAAGTTGGAAGCATTGCAGTACTGCCTTCGCCAAGCGGCAACAGGCTGTGCTGAAACTCATAAGCTTAGGTGATAAACCTCACACTGCTTGTGAGTTGTGGACAGCTGTGAAAGAGCAGGCAGATCTGTGGCTGAGACCGCTGAACCTACATCCCGGCATGGTCGTGTGTGACAATGGCCGTAACCTGGTGGCGGCTCTGAGGCGAGGTGAGATCACACACGTAGCATGCCTGGCTCATGTGCTTAACCTCGTGGTTCAGCGTTTTCTTAAATCGTACCCCGAGTTGCCAGATCTGCTCGTGAAAGTACGCCGCCTGTCAGCTCATTTTCGCAAGTCGGCTACAGCTTCCGCCGCCCTTGCTGTGTTGCAGCAGCGTTTGCAGCTTCCGGCACACCAACAGGTGTGTGATGTCCCCACACGTTGGAACTCTACCCTCCACATGTTGCAAAGGATTTGTGAGCAGAAGAGAGCAGTTGTGGAGTACCAGCTGCAACAAGGCCGTCGATATTCAGGTCAGACTCCACACATAAGACCTCAGGAGTGGACCTGGATGTCTGACATATGTACCATCCTGACAAACTTTGAGGAGGCCACCAAGATGGTGAGTGGCGATGACGCCATCATTAGTGTCAGCATCCCACTTGTCTGTCTTTTGCAACGCTCTCTGCAGAGAATTAAAGAGGAGGCATTGCAGCCAGAGTATGATGAGTTGGATCAAGAAGCTATAGTGGGCGATTACACACAGCCCAGCCTCATCTCATCCCAACGTGCATTGGGGGACAATGAGGGAGAGGAGGAGGAGGAGGAGGAGGAGGAAGAACAGGAGCTGCTATCATGCGTTGTAGACGGTAGTACCTGTACAAGTGTCATACCGTCGGTTCAGCGTGGGTGGCCTGAGGACAGGGGGGAGGAGGAAGAGGAGGAGGAATAGGAGAGCATGGTCAGTCGTCATCTTGGTGAGGACACGGAAATCTTGCCCATTACCAGTCTGGCACGCATGGCTGACTTTATGTTACGCTGCCTTAACCGTGACCCTCGCATTGTCAAAATGTTGGGTGACAGTCATTACTGGTTGGTGACACTTGTAGACCCCCGCTACAAGGAGAACTTTCACTTTCTTATTCCTGAGGTGGAGAGGTCTGCAAAAATGGGGCAATACCAGAAGGCCCTTGCTGCAGAACTCTTAAAAAAATTCCTATCTGAACACGCTAGCAGCAGAGGTCACAGTTCGTTGCCCAACCAAGGCGTACAGGCGAGAGAGATGCAACTCCAATCCAGCAGAGGCAGGGGAACACTGTCAACGTTCTGGGACAGTTTTCTGACACCCCCCCAGCTTACAGGCCCTGAGGTGCGGGGTACTCTCACAAGGAGTGGAAAGTTTCAAAAGATGGTGAGGGAGTACCTTGCCGATCGTACCAGCGTCCTCCGTGATTCCTCTGTGCCTTTTAATTATTGGGTATCCAAGCTGGACACTTGGAATGAACTCGCTCTGTACGCCTTGGAGGTCCTGGCCTGCCCTGCCGCTAGCGTGTTATCGGAGCGTGTTTTTAGTGCCGCTGGGGGAATTATAATTGATAAGCGCACTCGCCTGTCAACTGACAATGCTGACAAGCTGACCCTTATCAAAATGAACAAGGGCTGGATTGGGCTAGACTTCTCATCACCACCAAATGACAGCAGAGTAACATAAAGTCAAATCTACTGTGTTATTTCGGGAGGTGTATTCACATGCACCGCTTCACTCCCACACATGGGTATACGCTTCCTCGTTTTGGCTGTTTAATCTTCTTCTCCTTATCCTCAGCCTCCACCACCACTATACCACCAGGGTGCCAGCATTGCAAGTTCCTCCGTCCTAATTTTTGGCAGCTTTTGCTGGGAAAGCATAAGCAAATACCATGGGACACCCACTCCCCAATAATGGGACTTATGTTTGTAATATGCTGTACTGCATGGCTCTTGTAAGGGGCCTTGCAAGTTGCTCCTTCCTAATTTTTGGCAGCTTTTGCTTGCAAGGCATAAGCAAATACTATGGGACACCCACTCCCCAATAATGGGACTTATGTTTGTAATATGCTGTACTGCATGGCTCTTGTAAGGGGGATTGCAAGTTGCTCCATCCTAATTTTTGGCAGCTTTTGCTGGGAAAGCATAAGCAAATACTATGGGAGACCCACTCCCCAATAATGGGACTTATGTTTGTAATATGCTGTACTGCATGGCTCTTGTAAGGGGCATTGCAAGTTGCTCCGTCCTAATTTTTGGCAGCTTTTGCTTGCAAGGCATAAGCAAATACTATGGGACACCCACTCCCCAATAATGGGACTTATGTTTGTAATATGCTGTACTGCATGTGACGCGCCCCCTGGGCCGTGTTTACACGTGTGTGGGATACCCGGTGCCGGGTCTCTGGGGTCTGTAGTCTCCGTGGCGTTGACCCGGTCCCGTGGCTCAGGCTGGTCAAACCAGTGGCAGTCTTTCTTAGGTTTTGAGGTTAATTGTCCGACTGCGCCACCCGTGGATTGCGGTTAGGGAGTACCACCGCTGCGAGGCAGACCGCTGAGGCTGGTGTTGTGTGCGCATCATAGAATGGGATAACTCCCCTCGGGAGGAGTATAGCCTCAGGGCAGTGAGTGTGGATGATGGGGGTGATGGTGCACGAGCGCAGCAGGAACGACTCAGAGTCTTTGCAGTGCAGTTCAGGGTCTTTACTGATGAATATAAGGTAGACCCTCCCGGGAGTACTGGCTAGCATAAGAGGCCTGGTCAGTCTGTGAGCAAGCAGGAGCTACCCTGGCCAGGTGGAGTTGTAGGCCTCCCCGTCTGTCTGCACTCTTCCTGGCTACCTTGCTGTAAGCGGGTAGAAGTAGCCCACGTCCCTGAATGTACCGTGTAGTGCTCACCCGTATGGCTGGTGACTTGGGGCCTTCTGTTAGCCTCCACTCCACGATGGCGGTGCTGATCCCTTGCTTGTGACTGAGCCTCCGGGCTTCTATGGCCAGAGGACCTGAAATCCCCTGCCGGCTGGTTTCTGCTGCTGGATATATAAGTCCTCACAGCTTCGGACTCCTGTGTCCGGTTCCTATTGTCTTCTGCCAGGGCGAGCTCTGCTCAGCTTCCAGCCCCTGGTCTTTAGCTCCTAGCTCCTACAGAGCTCCTTGCTGTTACTTTCCCTTGCTCTCACTCTGACTCTGACTGTTCTCTGACTCACTCAACCCCGCCCCAGATCCAGTTTATAAGGGCAGAATTCTCCCCTCCCAGGACTGGGGCAGGAGTATGTTGCATGTTTAAGGGATCCTGACCAGGAAACCTCCCACTTGCTCTCCGACGTAATATCTCTATTACTGTGGTGACCAGACCCCTGGGGTGCCCCACATGGCTCTTGTAAGGGGCATTGCAGTTCTTCATAATTTTTGGAAAGCCTTCCATTCACTGCTTAGGCCAACAGTGCACGGGAGATCCAGTTGCTATAAATCGAAAAAAGGTTTAGTTAACGCCCTCTGACCTCCATGTCATTTCCAAGGGGCATTGGAGTGGCTCGAAATTTTTGGTAGGCATTGCACTCACTGTATGCCCTATAACTGTGTAGCCGAACAGCTCCTTTTGTTACAGAAATATATCCTACAAGACATATCTGGTTGACTGGCCTGATATTGATGTGAATGGTCCCTGTTCCTCCTGCTCTTTCTCCTTTGCACCACCTCATCCATCATTCATCACCTGAAGCTTTGTTTTAACGGGAGTCATAGAACTGGGATAGTAGCAGGAAAACATCCAGCAATCCTCGAAGGAGGTAGAATATGCGCCAAAATGCTGACCACCTCAGGCCTAGCTGCTACTACATACATGCGCTTGCATTCCAAGGAACAGAAAGCTAAGGAGGTGGATGGCCTCATGATCATGAATAATTTACTCATTGTGTAGGAGGCCGACCACTGCTGCTGTCTACCTTCTGAACTTTGTGTTGAAGCCTGATTGACCCAGGACCCACAATCCTCTATGTCTGGAGGACGTGTTGCATCCCAGTGTCCAACTGTGTCCCGGCTTCCACAATATTAACCCAGTGTGAAGGCATCAGTGAGATGGACCATTCCTGGCCAAATTCACTTGTCCACGTGTTTGTGGTTAGGCTGTCCTTCCCACTAAATGCACTGGGGAGGACACAGGTAATGTTTTGGTATGCGCACTTGTGTATAAGGTGCACCGGGACAAATAGGGGCGGCTGGGGACCGTTTATGGACACCTGGCCACCCACACGCGGCTGGGGACTGTGTGTGGGTTCCCGGCCGCGGGGCGGCTGGGGACTGAGTATGGACACCCGGCCACCCCCTGGCGGCTGGGGACCAAGCGTGGACACCCGGCCGCCGGGCGGCTGGGGACTGAGTATGAATACCAGGCTACCGACGCAGCCATGACGTGGTGGCCAGGTTCCACCTCCACATGCCTAAAAGGCCCAATTTCAAGTGCAAGCAAGCTAGCAGTATGGTATTGCAGCCTGGGGGTGGGTGGGTGGCAGGCTGCATACTTGCGCTTGTATTGAAAGTTATGGGGGAGGTACAATTGAACACTGCCCTGGGACAAGGACTTGCACAGGGATAGTTGCAAGTCTGCATCTTCTGATGCGGCAAGGATCACTTCTGATGGGCACACTTTTAGGCAGTGACCTGGGTGTCAGAGATGCTTCCAGGGGTCTTCCCCATGCTGGTCCCATGTCTTTTTAGCACTGTATGCATGTGTCACACAGCACATGGCCAGATAAGGTTGTAAAATGTTAAAATGACATTTCCCGGTGAATCCATTTGTCACGGTTGAAAGCAATACAAACGTGCAAAAACGCATAAAAAATGCTACTTGTGAACATAGCCCAAGGTGTGGAGGAGTATTTTTGTTTTTGGTTATTTATTTTACCTTATACACAAGTCTTTACCCTGGAAAGGATGTTCCTTAACCCCTTTCCGACCTGGTCAGTAATAGTACGCACCAGGTCGGGAAGGCCGGTTCAGCGGGGGCTCCGGCGGTGAGCCCGCACTGAAGCGAGCACATGTCAGCTGATTATTCGAATCGCAATCCACCCGCGGCTCTTAACATGTTAAATCTCTGACAGTGGCATTTAACTCGCGCTTCCAGGAGTCCTAAGCCCCGCCCATCAGTGACCCCGTCACGTGATCGCGGGTCACCAATGGGTGGGCATGACAACTCAGGGTCTGCAGCAGATGCCTGTGGTTGTCATGTCTCAATTGCTATGAGCGCCACCTAGTGGTCAGCACTCATAGCAAGTGAGCATTTCTCCTGCATACAAGCGATCTGCTCATCGCTTGTATGCAGTAGAAGCAATCAGACAACTGCTGCTTCTAGTCTCCTTTGGAGACTATAGAAGCAAGCAGAAAGTGTAAAAAAAAAGTTTTTAAAAAAATTAAAAAAATAAAAAATATATAAAAGTTTAAGTCACCCCCCTTTCGCCCCATTCAAAATAAAATATATATATATAAAAAAAAAAACACATACACATATTTGGCATCGCCGCGTTCAGAATCGCCCGATCTATCAAAATAAAAGAAGAATTAATACAATCAGTAAACGGCGTAACGAGAAAAAAATTTTAAACGTCAGAATTAAGTTTTTTTGGTCGCTACAACTTTGCAATAAAATGCAATAACGGGCGATCAAAACATCGGATCTACCCCAAAATGGTATCAATAAAAACGTCAGCCCAGCACGCAAAAAATAAGCCCTCACCTGGCCCCAGATCCCGAAAAATGGAGAAGCTAAGGGTCTCGGAAAATGGCGTCATTTTTTTTGTTTTTTTTAGCAAGCTTTGGATTTTTTTTTCACCACTTAAATAAAAAAGAACCTATACATGTTTGGTGTCTATGAACTCGTAACGACCTGGAAAATAATGATGGCAGGTCAGTTTTAGCAATCTGTGAACGTGGTGAAAAAAGGACCCAAAAAACATGTGTGGAATTGCATTTTTTTTGCAGTTTCACTGCACTTGGATTTTTTTTCCCATTTTCCAGCACACAATATGGTAAAACCAGTGATGGTGTTTAAAATTACATCTCGTCCCGCAAAAAATAAGCCCTCACATGGCCATATTGAACGAAAATTAAAAAAGTTCTGGCTCTGGGAAGAAGGGGAGCAAAAAAGGAAAACACAAAAACAGAAATACCCATGGTCGTTAAGGGGTTAACATATTTCACAGGAAAGCACTTTCACTTTCATTTTTGAACGTTTTATTGTGAGCCTGTAAAAGTGGCTTAATACCTCTGACCACGTTGTTGACAGCAGTGACCTGGGGGTCAGAAATGCTTCCAGGGGTGATCCCCATGCTCTCCCCATGTCATTTGAGCACTGTCACTATCGTTTTGGGCACTATTTAGGCTTTCTACAGACTGCCGGGGGAGCCGTCGCAAAAATGTTCGGGTCTCCCATAGACTAACATTGGGCTCGCTGCTCGGGTCGAGCACCCGAGTATCACAGTGAGCTTGGCCCGAGCTTCGAGCACACAAGCATTTTAGTGCTCGCTCAACCCTAATTAGAACTCAGATCACTGGATTCAGAGTGAATTTCTCACATTTCCACAATGTACACATGCTCTTTTACCATTTTCAAAAGAAAATCCAGCCAGCTTCATTGGTCATATGATTCAATGGTGAATCCAGTGATCCGAGTTCAAATCTCAGTGGAACCTGCGAAATTCTTTGTTCACAGCGGTTTTATCTTTTCTGCTCACACTCAATTTGCCAATACACATGGTTTAACATAAAAAGAAAAAGTTAAAATCCACATGGCAAAAAAGATCTATTTATCAAGAAAGTTTAACTCAAAAGTTAAACTTGACTTCATGAAGCAAAACTCATATCATCTATGTCATATCAAGCAATCATACTCTATGACTAATGCCAATGTTCGCATGACACTTTTTTCAGGTGGTTGAAACTGACCAGGATTTCAAGCCGAAACGGCCTCAAGAAATGAGAGCGATTCTTTTCCTGAATCACCCTTTTTAGTGTTTTCCAGCATTTTTGTAAACATAGTTTGGTGATATTTTTCTAAGTATTGTTTTTGGCATCAATTTAGTTTGTTTAAGTTTATTTTTGCTCGCAAAATGCTTTGAACGTCACTCAGGAACCTTCCAGGGGTCTTTCTAACCTACTCATTGACTTGTATAGCAAGTATAAAGCAAGCAAAATATACATGAAAAATGATATGCTAACTTCTGTTAACCCCTTGGCGTTTTGGTAAACTTAATGAGGTTAAAAGACGATCCATACCTGATCATATGAACAGCAAGTCTTTTTGCAGGGAAATGAATCTGTTCAAACTATTGAGCATTTTCAAAGCCTTTTTCAGGAGGTGATTGGAACAAAGTCACTCTAAATCCGCCTTATGAATTTTAATAAACCTTGAACTGTAAAAGGTTCCAATTGATGATACCTTTAAATCAGATTTTTACATTTCAGTGAGGCCTGGAATTTTGTTTCCAATTGAAATCTTCCATTTTCTGAAATGTCTTCCAGAAGGATAATCACTGATATTGATCATGGTGCTCTAAGAATAGGTGTGAAACTCATAAGTATGAAACAGCATCCGAGTAGTTGTGGCCGAGTGGTTAAGGCGATGAACTAGAAATCCATTGGGGTCTTCCTGCATAGGTTCAAATCCTGTCAACTACGTTTAACTTCATGTAATATTTTGACGAATTATCTGTGTAGATCAATTTCCACATTCCCCAGTCTATCCCCCACGGAAATGGTCTGTAATCTTTGGATTGTATTTGTAGAACCAGCTTAACAGCATCTGTAGATCTTCTTTTGATTAGTCAGCCTGGTGCGATGTCACTTGTGCATCACACCACCAATCAAACAAAGCTCAGAGGGTGCCATCAGGTATGTGGTGCAAATCCTCGTTTTTTACAGTGAACACAGATCACTGCCGTGAATGATGGACTGGGATATGAACTTTGATTTGCAAGAACTCTACTTGAATTATCTTTCCGATGGAACCTTTTAGCACACCATAAAAAATCTTTAGTGACTTCTGGATGAGCAGAAGTTTTGCAATTTCTTTTTTTCTCACCCTTTTTCCAGCTAATAGATCCAGCACGTTAATTATTAGCCAGATTTCATCAACATTTTAAAACTGTCCTTGTTGTGATATCATGGAACTTTAAGCACACTTGTGGAATAAAAAGGGAGGAGATATTAATTTACCAATGTGTATTAGATATACATTTGCGGAACAGCTTTAGAACCAGTTTTCATCATAATTAGAGATGAGCGTTTTTTGATTCGAACTGTTCGCCAATCTCAAATTCGAGCTGTTTTGGGCGGTGTTCGGGCCATTCGGCGAACATGAACGATTTGAGAAAAATTCGGCTGTTTGAGGTTATGTTCGATAACTGTTCGTGCACCAAAATCATAATTGGATTTTTTCTCAGTAATGATGAAAATTAATGTTAACACGAAGCTTGAGTGTACAGCGGGGCGGGGGGAGGGGCAGGGGATGGATCTCTGCAGGAATAATGAAGATTTTCATTTTTTTTTCTCTTTCCCGCATTTACAGTGGGGAGGTGCAATCTGTCAGCCTATCAGCAGCGCACACACGGAGCGAAGAGCTTTTTTTCACACAAGCAAGGGCATGTGTCATTGGCAGTGTATGTCACATGTCCTTGCCCTATAAGACCCAGCCATTTTCCCCGTCGCCACCATTTTCTCACTGCTGCAGCTGTGTGTTAGACCGCACCGCTGTTGCTGAGTGCGCTATACCTTGCTAATTTCAAGCCAATTTTCGCACAAATCTACAGATAGCTTGGGAGTAGGGAATAGTTGTGATTGCAGTCCTTTTAAGGACTAGGTTACAGCATTTCCTACGACTTTTATCATGCTGGTCTGTGCTCTTAAATAGATAGGTTGTGGGAGTAAAGACTAATTGTAATTGCAGTCCTTTTCAGGACTAAGTTACATCAGTTCCTATCAGTTTTTGCCACGCAGGTCTGTGCCAGTGCTGTGCAAGTTTTTTTCACATTATTTTACTGAATCTAGCAAAGCTAATCCTTTTTGGCCTGTGTTAGTCAGTGGAGTAGCCTATCTGTGTTGCAAGATACACCACCTGTGTATAGAATACCAATTTTTTTACTACACCTAGTGAAGTAAAACCTTTTGGGCATAGCATCATTCTATTAGTCCATCTATACTGACCTCCATAAGCTTGCAAATTGAATATAATTTTTTTCTGCATCTAGCTCTGAAAAAATATTTGTCCTTCTAGCAGTGTGTGGGACTTGTTCTACTAGTCCATCTATACTGACCTCCATCAGGTTGCAAATTCAAAATAATTTTTTGACTGCATCTAGCTCTGAAAAAATATTTGGCCTTCTAGCAGTGTGTGGGACTTGTTCTATTAGTCCATCTATACAAACCTCCATCAGGTTGCAAATTGAATATAATTTTTTTCTGCATCTAGCTCTGAAAAAATATTTGTCCTTCTAGCAGTGTGTGGGACTTGTTCTACTGGTCCATCTATACTGACCTCCATCAGGTTGCAAACTGAATATAATTTTTTTCTGCATCTACCTCTGAAAAAATATTTGGGCTTCTAGCAGTGTGTGGGACTTGTTTTATTAGTCCATCTATACTGACCTCCATCAGGTTGCAAATTAAAAATAATTTATATCTGCATCTAGCTCTGAAAAAATATTTGGCCTTCTAGCAGTGTGTGGGACTTGTTCTATTAGTCCATCTATACTGACCTCCATCAGGTTGCAAACTGAATATAATTTTTTTCTGCATCTACCTCTGAAAAAATATTTGGGCTTCTAGCAGTGTGTGGGACTTGTTCTATTAGTCCATCTATACTGACCTCCATCAGGTTGCAAATTAAAAATATTTTTTTGTCTGCATCTAGCTCTGAAAGAATATTTAGCCTTTTAGCAGTGTGTGGGACTTGGTCTATTAGTCCATCTATATTGACCTCCATCAGGTTGCAAATTGAATATAATTTTTTTCTGCATCTAGCTCTGAAAAAATATTTGTCCTTCTAGCAGTGTGTGGGACTTGTTCTACTAGTCCATCTATACTGACCTCCATCAGGTTGCAAATTCAAAATAATTTTTTGTCTGCATCTAGCTCTGAAAAAAATTTTTTGTCCTTCTAGCAGTGTGTGGGACTTGTTCTATTAGTCCATCTATACTGACCTCCATCAGGTTGCAAACTGAATATAATTTTTTTCTGCATCTACCTATGAAAAAATATTTGGGCTTCTAGCTGTGTGTGGGACTTGTTCTATTAGTCCATCTATACTGACCTCCATCAGGTTGCAAATTGAATATAGTTTTTTTCTGCATCTACCTCTGAAAAAATATTTGGGCTTCTAGCAGTGTGTGCAACTTGGTCTATTAGTCCGTCTATACTGACCTCCATCAGGTTGCAAATTGAAAATAATATTTTTCTGCATCTAGCTCTGAAAAAATATTTGGCCTTCTAGCAGTGTGTGGGACTTGTTCGATTAGTCCATGTATACTGACCTCCTTCAGGTTGCAAATTAAAAATAATTTTTTGGCTGCATCAAGCTCTGAAAAAATATTCGGCCTTCTAGCAGTGTGTGGGACTTGTTCTATTAGTCCATCTATACTGACCTCCATCAGGTTGCAAATTAAAAATAATTTTTATCTGCATCTAGCTCTGAAAAAATATTTGTCCTTCAAGCAGTGTGTGGGACTTGTTCTACTAGTCCATCTATACTTTCCTCCATCAGGTTGCAAACTGAATATAATTTTTTTCTGCATCTACCTCTGAAAAAATATTTGGGCTTCTAGCATGTGTTGGACTTGTTTTATTAGTCCATCTAAACTGACCTCCATCAGGTTGCAAATTAAAAATAATTTTTTGTCTGCATCTAGCTCTGAAAAAAATATTTGTCCTTCTAGCAGTGTGTGGGACTTCTTCTACTAGTCCATCTATACTGACCTCCATCAGGTTGCAAACTGAATATAATTTTTTTCTGCATTTACCTCTGAAAAAATATTTGGGCTTCTAGCAGTGTGTGGGACTTGCTTTATTAGTCCATCTATACTGACCTCCATCAGGTTGCAAATTTAAAATAATTTGTATCTCCATCTAGCTCTGAAAAAAATATTTGGCCTTCTAGCAGTGTGTGGGACTTGTTCTATTAGTCCATCTATACTGACCTCCATCAGGTTGCAAACTGAATATAATTTTTTTCTGCATCTACCTCTGAAAAAAAATTTGGGCTTCTAGCAGTGTGTGGGACTTGTTCTACTAGTCCATCTATACTGACCTCCATCAGGTTGCAAAATAAAAATATTTTTTTGTCTGCATCTAGCTCTGAAAAAATATTTGGCCTTCTAGCAGTGTGTGGGACTTGGTCTATTAGTCCATCTATACTGACCTCCATCAGGTTGCAAATTGAATATAATTTTTTTCTGCATCTAGCTCTGAAAAAATATTTGTCCTTCTAGCAGTGTGTGGGACTTGTTCTACTAGTCCATCTATACTGACTTCCATCAGGTTGCAAATTCAAAATAATTTATATCTGCATCTAGCTCTGAAAAAATATTTGGCCTTCTAGCAGTGTGTGGGACTTGTTCTATTAGTCCATCTATACTGACCTCCATCAGGTTGCAAACTGAATATAATTTTTTTCTGCATCTACCTCTGAAAAAATATTTGGGCTTCTAGCAGTGTGTGGGACTTGTTCTATTAGTCCATCTATACTGACCTCCATCAGGTTGCAAATTAAAAATAATTTTTTGTCTGCATCTAGCTCTGAAAAAAAAAAATTGTCCTTCTAGCAGTGTGTGGGACTTGTTCTATTAGTCCATCTATACTGACCTCATCAGGTTGCAAACTGAATATAATTTTTTTCTGCATCTACCTATGAAAAAATATTTGGGCTTCTAGCTGTGTGTTTGACTTGTTCTATTAGTCCATCTATACTGACCTCCATCAGGTTGCAAATTGAATATAGTTTTTTTCTGCATCTACCTCTGAAAAAATATTTGGGCTTCTAGCAGTGTGTGAAACTTGGTCTATTAGTCCATCTATACTGACCTCCATCAGGTTGCAAATTGAATATAATATTTTTCGGCATCTAGCTCTGAAAAAATATTTGGCCTTCTAGCAGTGTGTGGGACTTGTTCGATTAGTCCATGTATACTGACCTCCTTCAGGTTGCAAATTAAAAATAATTTTTTGGCTGCATCAAGCTCTGAAAAAATATTCGGCCTTCTAGCAGTGTGTGGGACTTGTTCTACTAGTCCATCTATACTTTCCTCCATCAGGTTGCAAACTGAATATAATTTTTTTCTGCATCTACCACTGAAAAAATATTTGGGCTTCTAGCAGTGTGTGGGACTTGTTTTATTAGTCCATCTATACTGACCTCCATCAGGTTGCAAATTAAAAATAATTTTTTGTCTCCATCTAGCTCTGAAAAAAATATTTGTCCTTCTAGCAGTGTGTGGGACATCTTCTACTAGTCCATCTATACTGATCTCCATCAGGTTGCAAACTGAATATAATTTTTTTCTGCATTTACCTCTGAAAAAATATTTGGGCTTCTAGCAGTGTTTGGGACTTGTTCTATTAGTCCATCTATACTGACCTCCATCAGGTTGCAAAATAAAAATATTTTTTTGTCTGCATCTAGCTCTGAAAAAATATTTGGCCTTCTAGCAGTGTGTTGGACTTGGTCTATTAGTCCATCTATACTGACCTCCATCAGGTTGCAAATTGAATATAATTTTTTTCTGCATCTAGCTCTGAAAAAATATTTGTCCTTCTAGCAGTGTGTGGGACTTGTTCTACTAGTCCATCTATACTGACCTCCATCAGGTTGCAAATTCAAAATAATTTTTTGTCTGCATCTAGCTCTGAAAAACGATTTGTCCTTCTAGCAGTGTTTGGGACTTGTTCTATTAGTCCATCTATACTGACCTCCATCAGGTTGCAAACTGAATATAATTTTTTTCTGCATCTACCTCTGAAGAAATATTTGGGCTTCTAGCTGTGTGTGGGACTTGTTCTATTAGTCCATCTATACTGACCTCCATCAGGTTGCAAATTGAATATAATTTTTTTCTGCATCTAGCTCTGAAAAAATATTTGGGCTTCTAGCAGTGTGTGGGACTTGGTCTATTAGTCCATCTATACTGAACTCCATCAGTTTGCAAATTGAATATAATATTTTTCTGCATCTAGCTCTGAAAAAATATTTGGCCTTCTAGCAGTGTGTGGGACTTGTTCTATTAGTCCATCTATACTGACCTCCATCAGGTTGCAAACTGAATATAATTTTTTTCTGCATCTACCTCTGAAAAAATACTTGGGCTTCTAGCTGAGTGTGGGACTTGGTCTATTAGTCCATCTATACTGACCTCCATCAGGTTGCAAATTGAATATAATATTTTTCTGCATGTAGCACTGAAAAAATATTTGGCCTTCTAGCAGTGTGTGGGACTTGTTCTTTTAGTCCATTTATACTGACCTCCATCAGGTTGCAAACTGAATATAATTTTTTTCTGCATCTACCTCTGAAAAAATATTTGGGCTTCTAGCTGTGTGTGGGACTTGTTCTATTAGTCCATCTATACTGACCTCCATCAGGTTGCAAATTGAATATAATTTTTTTCTGCATCTAACCCAGCCAATAGTTTTGGCCTAATACCACAGTTTGGCCACTCAGCTCTGCTCGGTTCCCATCCATTGTTTTTTTGTGCAAGCAACTCCAGAGTTGTGAATTAGTTAACCACCAAAATGCGTGGAAAAAGGCCTGCTGCTGATGGAAAGGGGAATAGGCGTGTTGGTAAGGGTAAAAAAGGTTGTGTCCGTGGGGTAGGTGTTAAAGCTACAGTAACATCTGCAGAAGAAAGACCATCTTCCAGCCAAACTAAAATGTCTACTTCTTTTAGCGGACAATGTGATAAGATCCCTTTCTTACGGCCACGCCAATCGCTACAAATTCCAGATGAGGCACAAAAACAGCAGGTGCTTCAACGGATATCAAGTGCTCCTTTAAGTGGGCTCTCCTCCACATCAACTTCAACATCACAAATACTCCAGTCCTCAAAGGTGTCACCCCAATCGCACTTGCTTCCTCACAGCACCCAAATCTCCAGCTGCCCGTCTGAGTATGAGGTAGAACAGATGGTTGAGTCTGCAGAGCTGTTTACTCATACTATAGCCTGGGAATCAGAGGTCGTCTCCAGCGCTTTTGTGAATCCAGACGAGGAAATGATCTGCACTGATGCCCAGAATCTTTATGAGTCGGATCCAGGACCAGACGCTGAAGGTTCTGACCATAATGTAGACCATCATTCCCAAACTGTAACTCCTGTTGGTGGAGACAATGAGGAAGATGATGATGAGACTCAAATACCTGATTGGAGTGACAACTTTAGTTTTTTGTCAGGGCAGGAACAGGTTGGCTCTGAGGACGACGGGTGTGATAACACACAGGGTGATGATGATGAGGTTGGAGATCCCACTTACTGTCAACCCACAGTCAGCCAAGAGATGAGGTCAGCAGAGCAGGTGGAGGAGAATGCTAGTGATGACGTGGTCAGGTTGTGCCTTCCTGGACAGAGACGTAGTACTGGAAGCACGTCAACAACTGCATCCTCAAACACAACTCTGCCTCTCACCACAAGTCATGGTGGCTCTTCAGGTCGCCTGGTTGCTAAACCTTGCATAGCCTGGGCATTTTTTCAGATCGATAAAGATGACCCTACTCGTGTTATCTGTAACATTTGTCAGCAAAAGCTAAGTAGAGGCCAAAAAATACATAGTTTGAGTACTTCGTGCATGAACCGGCACATGGACATGAAGCATAAGTTGCAGTGGGAAGCTCACTGTGCTACAATGCGACCTAGCCGGCCGGGCCAACCACCGTCTGCCATATCTTGTGCATCCGCGGCCTCTTCATCCTCTGTGACTGGGGGGACAGCAGTCACACCTGTTTTGTGACGCAGACCTGCCACCTCTTTACCCGCAACAGCCAGCGTGATTGGCAGGTCATCATTTTCTTTGGAGGTGGTAACACCAGCTGGTGTTGAGCGCTGTCCGACATCGATAGCACCACCTTTGGATCAAAGCAACCTAACATGTCCGCCTGCATCTTCCTCACAGACCGGCAGTTTGCCGGGGACACCCTTTTCAACCCCGTCTAAGCACAATAGCCAGCCCTCGGTCCCTCAGATGTGGACAAGTAAAAGACCATTTCCTCCTAGCCATGAGAAAGCTAAGAGGTTGAATTTCACCATCTTCAAGCTCTTGGCTACAGAAATGCTGCCTTTCCGCCTGGTGGACACAGAGGATTTTCGAGACCTTATGTCCGTCGCAGTGCCCCAGTACCAGATGCCCAGTCCGCACTACTTCTCAAAGAAAGGTGTGCCTGCTCTCCACCAGCATGTCGCACACAACATCACCGCTTCTTTGAGAAACTCTGTGTGTGACAGGGTGCATTTCACCACAGACACTTGGACGAGAAGGCATGGACAGGGGCGTTACATGTCGCTGACTGGGCACTTGGTAACTATGGTGACAGCAGGACAAGGGGCTGCTGTCCAAGTCTTGCCATCCCCACGAGTTGTGCTTCAATCCTCTTTATCTCAAAGTTCCTCCACTGCTTCTGCCTCCTCAACCTCCTCTCGGTCCTCCACCTGCACCCAAAGCCTGTCTGGTCATGCCACAAGCTTTCTAACTGCGCAGAAGGGATCCTGCACACCTCCTTACTATGCTGGCAGTAGGGCTCAACGTAATCAGGCGGTTTTTACTTTGAAATGTCTGGGAAATGTGAGTCACACAGCTGAGGAGTTGTGGTCAGCTCTGGAGAACCAATTTCATGAATGGCTGTCTCCACTGGACCTGAAACCAGGGAAGGCCGTGTGCGACAATGCTGCAAACCTGGGTGCGGCCCTTCGCCGGGGCAATGTCACACACGTGCCTTGTATGGCTCACGTGTTGAACCTGGTTGTCCAGCAATTTTTAGCCCACTATCCCAGACTAGATGGCCTTCTGCAGAGGGCACGGTCGCTGTGTGCTCACTTCCGCCGTTCGCATCCCGCAGCTCAGCGACTTACATCTCTACAGAAGTCGTTGGGCCTGCCACTTCACCGGCTAAAATGCGATGTGCCTACCCGGTGGAATTCAACACTGCACATGTTGCAGCGACTGTGGCAGCACCGACAAGCCCTGGTGCAATACGTTTTGACGTATAGCCTGGGCCAACGAGATCCAGAGGTGGGGCAAATCACGCTGGAGGAGTGGTCTCAGATCAGGGACCTATGCACCCTTCTGCACAGTTTTGAAATGGCGACGAAGATGTTTAGTGCTGATGATGCCATTATCAGCATGACTATTCCGGTGATTTACATGCTGGAGCACATGTTAAACAGAATTCGGAGTCAGGTGGTGGCACAAGAGGAGGTGGAGGAAGTAGAGGAGGAGGAGTTGTATGCGGAAGGGCTAACATCTGCAAGGTCCAGACGGTCGGCAGCACCAAGGCGGCAGGCATGTGAGGGTGGGGGAGATGGTTTTACCAGGGCGCATGGTAGCAGCCAAACTAGTGAGGAAGGTGCAGGAGCCCAGGAAGAAGTGGAGGACGAACTGATGGAAGACTCATCAGATGAGGGAGACCTTGATCACATTTCTGTTGTGCGAGGTTGGGGGGAGAGGACAGAGGAAGGAAGCATGATTGTTACCTCGCCACCAACACAACAGGGACTTGGTGCTCCTGGATGCGCAACACACATGAGTGCCTTCTTGCTGCACTACCTGCAACATGACCCTCGAATTGTGAGAATTAGAAATAATCCTGACTACTGGGTTGCCACACTGTTAGATCCCCGGTACAAAAGTAAATTTGCCGAAATTATTCCTGCCATAGAAAGGGATGCACGCATGCAGGAGTATCAGCAGAGACTGTTGCAGAATCTTACATGTGCTTTTCCACAAAACACCAGTGGTGCACGTAGTGAATCTCACAGTTCCAACTTGCCAACCGTGGGACCGTCAAGTGTTCAGCACTCAAACCGTAACAGAACCACAGTATATGCTGGTAACATCAATTTTGCGGAATCATTTCACCACTTTTTTAGCCCATCCTTTGCAAGGCCACAGGAGACAAGAAGTCTGACACATAGTCAACGCCTAGAGACGATGGTACAGGAGTATCTCCAAGTAAACATTGAAGCCACGACTGTGTCACTGGACCCTTGCTCTTTTTGGGCTTCCAATCTGGATAAATGGCCGGAGCTAGCCACTTACGCCTTGGAGATCTTGTCATGCCCCGCAGCCAGCGTTCTGTCTGAACGTGTGTTCAGCGCTGCTGGTGGTGTGCTGACAGATAAGCGCACGCGGCTCTCCACTGATAATGTAGACAGACTCACGTTCATAAAGATGAACAAATCATGGATCCGAAACGACTTTTCTACCCCTGTGTCATCCTGGGGAGAGTAAAAGCTTGATGATTGGTTAAAATCACCCTACCAACCGTTTTAAGCTTTCAAATTACTAATCATGTTTATCTGTATCTTGACTGGAAAATAATTTGGGCTTTGTAGCAGTGTGCAGCACTGATCCTATTAGGCCATCTATAATAAGCTCCACCAGATTTAAAATTAAAAATAATTTTTAGCTGCATCTAGCCCGGAAAATAATTTTGGGGCTCCGAGATGCGCAAGACACATAAGTGCCTTCTTGCTGAACTATGTAGCGCCGGCGTCCCTGCCCTCTGCTAGGCAGGGACGCTGTTCCCCTCACCTCCCTGCTCTGTGCCCGGCGTCCTCCTCCCGCTCTGCTGGCAGCGCGCGCTCCTTCCCTGCCAATGTGCTTAGGGCGCGCGCGCTCTCCCTCCCTCTTAAAGGGGCCGCGCGCGCCGTCCTAAGGAGTCCCCGGCCAATGGCTGGAGGACTTCACCATATATAAGGCACCTCCTCCAAAATGGAGGTGCCCGAGCAATGTTGTTGCACTGTTCACTACTCTGCTTCAGCCCTCAGGTCCCATTGCCAGTTACCTGAGAGTTACCTGACAGTTATCTGCCAGATTCCAGCCTGATTATCTGCTACCTGCCTGCTAGTCTGAGGTCCGACGGTCTGCCTTACTACTCCTGTCAGTCTGTCTAAGGACCAGCCTGCCCGCTCACCTGGGAGCGCACATCAGCCACCTGCCTGCTTGCCCGAGGTCCGACGGTCTGCCTTCCAACTCCTGTCAGTCTGTCTATGGACCAGCTTGCCCGCTCACCTGGGAGCACTCACCTGCTACCTGCCTGCTAGTCTACCTGGAGGCTCCGCCGTCACGTGCTGTGACCACCTGCCTGTCCAGTGACTCCTGCTCGCTCACCTGGGAGCGCTCATCTGCTGCCTCTCTGCTAGCCTACCTGGAGGCTCTGCCGTCACGTGCTGTGACCACCCGCCTGTCCACAGACTTCTGCCCGCTCACCTGGGAGCGCTCATCTGCCGCCTGTCTGTTGGTCTTCCTGGAGGCTCCGCCGTCACATGCTGTGACCACCCGTTCATCCAGAGACTCTCGCCTGCTCACCTGGGAGCTCACGTCTATCATCAGCCGCCACAGGTCATACCAACCCTTTACCTAGAGACTGCCCCGGTCACTTGCCGTGACCATCTGCCCGTTCATTCAGAGACTGCCCCGGTCACTTGCCGTGACCATCAGCCCGTTCATCCAGAGACTGCCCCGGTCACTTGCCGTGACCTCCAGCCCGTTCACTCAGAGACTGTCCCGGTCACCTGCTGTGACCTCCTGCCCGTCTTCCCTGGTCGCCACCTGCTCCCTTATAAGGACTGCCCCCTTGTATAGTAGCTCAGAGGTTCCGCCTCCCAGACCCGTTACAGTTTGCTCGGGCCATGGAACCCGGTGGCACCCAAGCTCCCTCGCTCTCGGACCTGTGTCATGAACTGTCCCGTCAAAGGTCCCAACAGGAGTCCATCCTGGGTCACCTGCGGAATGTCAATACTCGCCTCGACACTCTGACTGCTCCACCAGCAACCTCCGCCAGTGCCATGTCTCGCAATCCGGCAGCTCCGCTGCCCACTAATACCATGGTATCCTACCCCGGACCCCGGCTTTCTGCACCTCCTCGCTTCGGAGGCGACTCCGCCCAGGCTCGGGGCTTCATAAATCAGTGCACCCTGCACTTTGAACTATTGTCCCACCAGTTTAACTCCGACCGGGCCAAAATTGCATTCATCATGTCCCATCTCACCGGGGAGGCCCTGGCCTGGCTAAATCTTCTATGGGAGAGAGGAGACCCCCTGGTGTTCAACTTGCCTGCTTTTCTCATGGCTTTCCGGAAAGTCTTCGACGAACCCGGACGGAAGACCTCATCCGCATCATCACTGCTACGCCTCCGTCAGGGAAGTCTCACCGTGGGCCAATATGCCATACGGTTCCATACCCTTGCCTCGGAGCTGGCCTGGGATAACGACGCTCTGGTATCCGTCTTCTGGGAGGGTCTGTCCGGCCGTATTAAAGATGAACTTGCCGGTCGGTACATTCCTACCACTCTCGATGACCTAATAACTCTTGCCACCCGGATTGACCTACGGTTCCAGGAGCGTGCCAAAGAGGTCACCCGTGAGAGGAGGTTACCATGTCTAGCTCCTACTTTTCAGAAACCCGTCACTCCCTCCGTCTCTACCCAGGTACACTCTCCTGAGTCTATGCAGGTCGACCAGACCAAGATGGTCAAAACCCGTCAGGACTTACGCCGTGCCGAGGGGAGCTGCTTCTACTGTGGCAGTAAGGAGCACCGGATACGTGCCTGCCCGTAGAGGTCGGAAAACGCCTGTGTCTAGGTTCGCTCAGAGAGGTCAACCTAGACAAGAATAAATCCTCTCCATCTCTGCTGCTGTCAGTCTCAATCGTCTGCGGGGAGAACCGTTATTTCGAACTAGCCCAACTTGACTCTGGAGCAGCCGGGAATCTTATTTCACAGTCCCTGGTAGAGAAATACCGCATCCCCACCAAACCTCTGGCTGTACCCTTGTCTGTTGCTGCCGTGGATGGGGGCCTCTTACCACGCCCCATCCAACTCATCACTGAATCCATTACTCTGCAGGTGGGAATGCTGCATTCTGAGAGTATCTCCTTTCATGTTCTGCCTGGACTCTCTCACGCCCTCTTGCTAGGCCTACCTTGGCTCCAGAGACATGCACCTGTGCTTGACTGGCAGACCGGAGAAGTCTTTCGCTGGGGACAGGACTGCCATAAGACCTGTCTGGTTCCCGTCCATCCCGTCCGTCCTTCTTCTACCCCAGCTAATCTACCTGGACTTCCGATTCCTTATTGGTCTTATGCTGATGTCTTTAATAAAAAGGAAGCAGAGACACTACCTCCTCATAGACCATACGACTGCCCTATCGACCTGTTACCTGGTACTACTCCTCCCCGTGGGCGTATTTATCCTTTATCCGCTGCTGAGACCCGGTCGATGTCCGAATATATTGAGGAGAATCTGACCAGGGGATTCATCCGGAAATCTACCTCCCCGGCGGGAGCAGGCTTCTTTTTCGTCAAAAAGAAGGACGGCTCTCTCCGTCCCTGTATAGACTATAGAGGCCTTAACCAGATCACGGTGAAGAATAAGTACCCCCTTCCGCTCATTCCGGAGTTATTTGATCGTCTGAGGGGGGCTAGAATCTTCACCAAACTGGACCTCCGTGGGGCGTACAACCTGGTTCGTATCCGTCAGGGGGATGAATGGAAGACGGCATTCAACACCCGGGACGGCCACTATGAATATCTGGTAATGCCCTTTGGTCTCTGTAACGCTCCTGCCGTCTTTCAAGAGTTGGTCAATGACATCTTCCGGGACCTTCTCTACTCCTGCGTAGTGGTGTACCTGGACGACATCTTGGTCTTCTCTCCGGATCTCCAGACTCACCGGAGGGACGTTCGTCAGGTCCTGCTCAGGCTCAGGCAGAATCACCTCTTCGCTAAATACGAGAAGTGCCTCTTTGAGCAGACCTCGCTTCCGTTTTTGGGCTACATTATTTCTCAGACCGGCCTACGAATGGATCCAGAGAAACTGTCTGCCATCGAGAAATGGCCTCGACCGGAGGGGTTGAAGGCCATTCAGCGATTCCTGGGCTTCGCCAACTACTACCGCCTCTTCATACCACACTTCTCTTCCCGGACTGCCCCAATTTCCGCGCTCACCCGTAAGGGTACTAATCCCAAAGAGTGGCCGCCCGAAGCAGAGGAGGCCTTTCTTTCCCTAAAACAGGCCTTCTCTTCCGCCCCGGTGCTGCATCGCCCGGACGGCAAGAAGCAGTTCTTCCTGGAAGTTGACGCCTCCTCCTCTGGAGCC
Source organism: Phyllobates terribilis (assembly GCF_046119375.1). Taxonomy (NCBI): domain Eukaryota; kingdom Metazoa; phylum Chordata; class Amphibia; order Anura; family Dendrobatidae; genus Phyllobates; species Phyllobates terribilis. The sequence goes on along the minus strand of NW_027362773.1, from coordinate 183,329,124 downwards.
AGAGCGGTACTTACTCAAAAATCATCTTCCGGGAGAATGGTAACTTGTGGCTTCTTCTCCAAACTCTTCTCCTCTTCTGAGCGCAACTATTTCATAGGAGACCGAGAGTTATTGGCCATCAAACTGGCATTGGAGGAGTGGCGTTACCTACTCGAGGGGGCTCTTCACCCGGTAATAATTTACACTGACCACAAGAACTTGGCTTACCTCCAGCATGCCCAGAGACTTAACCCGCGCCAAGCCCGGTGGTCCTTGTTTTTTGCTCGCTTTGATTTTGTTCTTCATTTTTCCCGGCTGACAAAAACGTCACAGCAGATGCCTTGTCCCGATCCTTTCTAGTGTCCGATCTCGAGGAAGAACCTAAACATATCATCGATCCCGCCAGAGTAATGCAGGTGGCTCCCGTGAGCCTAAATCGTCTCCCTCCCGGTAAGACGTTCGTATCAGTACCTGATCGGGAGAAGATCCTACACTGGGGTCACTCGTCTAAACTAGCTGGCCACGCCGGTCAGAAAAAGACCCTCCAGCTTATTGCCCGGCACTACTGGTGGCCTACCCTGCACAAGGACGTAATAGACTTTGTTTCTGCCTGTGTGTCCTGCGCCCGCAACAAAGTCCCGAGACACCTGCCAGCCGGTCGCCTTCTTCCGCTTCCTGTGCCTGCTGCCCCCTGGCAGCATATTGCTATGGACTTCATAACTGATCTCCCCGTCTCTGCCGGTTGTACGGTCATTTGGGTGGTCGCTGACCGCTTTTCCAAGATGGCTCACTTTATTCCCCTGCCTGGCCTCCCGTCTGCACCCGAGCTGGCTAAAGACTTTATCCGCCACATCTTCCGTCTTCATGGCCTGCCCCTCCACATCGTGTCGGATCGTGGGGTACAGTTCACCTCACGTTTCTGGAGAGCCACTTGTAAACTGCTAGACGTCACCCTGGACTTCTCTTCCGCTTACCACCCACAGTCCAATGGTCAAGTGGAGCGGATCAATCAGAACCTGACCAGTTACCTCCGGCACTTCGTTAATACCCATCATTCTGACTGGGTGGATCTCCTACCATGGGCCGAGTTCTCCTATAACAATCACGAGAGCGAATCCTCCTCCAAATCCCCGTTTTTTGTAGTCTTCGGTCAGCATCCTCGGATTCCTTTTCCTGTATCCACCTCTGTGGACAACCCGGCTGCGGAACCTCTCGTTAGCAAATTTTCCTCCATTTGGGAGAGTACCCGATCCGCACTCCTTCAGTCGTCCGAACGGATGAAAAGACACGCTGACAAAAAACGCCTGGATCCTCCACAATTTCGTCCTGGAGATAAAGTCTGGCTCTCGTCTAAATATGTCCGACTCAAGATACCTTCTTACAAGTTAGGGCCTCGGTTCATCGGTCCTCTGGAGGTCATCAGTCAGATCAACCCGGTGGCCTATAAATTAAAACTCCCGGCCAACTTACGGATCCCTAACTCCTTCCATGTATCTCTCCTCAAACCTGTGGTACTTAACTCTTTTTCCAAGTCTACAGGTACGCCTCCTGCTCCGGTTTCTGCTGAGGACGAGTTTGAGGTAGAGAACATTCTTGCCACCAAAAGGGTAAGAGGAAAGACCTTTTTTCTAGTAGATTGGAGGGGGTTTGGTCCTGAGGAGAGAACGTGGGAGCCCCGGGAGAACATCCATGCCCCTCTTATCCTAGCTAAATTTCTGTCTGGCCTAAAAAAGGGGGGGCCCAAAGGGGGGGGTACTGTAGCGCCGGCGTCCCTGCCCTCTGTTAGGCAGGGACGCTGTTCCCCTCACCTCCCTGCTCCGTGCCCGGCGTCCTCCTCCCGCTCTGCTGGCAGCGCGCGCTCCTTCCCGGCCACTGTGCTTAGGGCGCGCGCGCGCGCTCTCCCTCCCTCTTAAAGGGGCCGCGCGCGCCGTCCTAAGGAGTCCCCGGCCAATGGCCGGAGGACTTCACCATATATAAGGCACCTCCTCCAAAATGGAGGTGCCCGAGCAATGTTGTTGCACTGTTCACTACTCTGCTTCAGCCCTCAGGTCCCGTTGCCAGTTACCTGCCAGTTACCTGCCAGTTATCTGCCAGATTCCTGCCTGATTATTTGCTACCTGCCTGCTAGTCTGAGGTCCGACGGTCTGCCTTACTACTCCTGTCAGTCTGTCTAAGGACCAGCCTGCCCGCTCACCTGGGAGCGCACATCAGCCACCTGCCTGCTTGCCCGAGGTCCGACGGTCTGCCTTCCAACTCCTGTCAGTCTGTCTATGGACCAGCTTGCCCGCTCACCTGGGAGCACTCACCTGCTACCTGCCTGCTAGTCTACCTGGAGGCTCCGCCGTCACGTGCTGTGACCACCTGCCTGTCCAGTGACTCCTGCTCGCTCACATGGGAGCGCTCATCTGCTGCCTGTCTGCTAGCCTACCTGGAGGCTCTGCCGTCACGTGCTGTGACCACCCGCCTGTCCAGAGACTTCTGCCCGCTCACCTGGGAGCGCTCATCTGCCGCCTGTCTGTTGGTCTTCCTGGAGGCTCCGCCGTCACATGCTGTGACCACCCGTTCATCCAGAGACTCTCGCCTGCTCACCTGGGAGCTCACGTCTATCATCAGCCGCCACAGGTCGTACCAACCCTTTACCTAGAGACTGCCCCGGTCACTTGCCGTGACCATCTGCCCGTTCATCCAGAGACTGCCCCGGTCACTTGCCGTGACCATCTGCCCGTTCATTCAGAGACTGCCCCGGTCACTTGCCGTGACCATCAGCCCGTTCATCCAGAGACTGCCCCGGTCACTTGCTGTGACCTCCAGCCCGTTCACTCAGAGACTGTCCCGGTCACCTGCTGTGACCTCCTGCCCGTCTTCCCTGGTCGCCACCTGCTACCTTACAAGGACTGCCCCCTTGTATAGTAGCTCAGAGGTTCCGCCTCCCAGACCCGTTACACACTACCTGCAGCATGACCCTCATATTGTCAGAATTCGAAGTAATCATGACTACTGGGTTGCCACACTCTTAGATCCCCCAAACTTTTCGATCAACCTTTTCATTTTAATAAAGACCAAAAAAATGGTCATTTTTGAAATTATAAGCATTAGCAGGTTGTTAGAAACTGAAATCAAACAGTTTTCAACTCAAAACTTTATTCTAGGTGATGTTACATTTTCACATAGGACCCCTTGTTCGAAAGGAGCTTCTGAACTCTCTCGTCCATTGAATTTGTCAGGTTTTGGATGGTTTCTGCTTCAATTGTTTTGCATGAGGACAGAATACCCTCCCAGAGCTGTTGCTTAGATGTGAACTGCCTCCCGCCATCATAGACACTCCTTTAAATGATGCTCCAAAGGTTCTGAATGGGGTAGAGGTCAGGGGAGCATGGGGGTCACACCATAAGTTTGTCCCCTTTTATGCCCATATCAGCCAGAGATGCAGATGTTTTATGTGCAGCATGAGATGGTGCATTATCATGCAGAAAATTGATCTTGCTGTGAAATACACGGTTCTTCTTCTTGAACCATGGCAGGAAGTGCTGTTTGAGAAAATCCACATACATTATGGAGTTCATCTTTAGCGCCTTCAGGGATCCTAAAGGGGCCGACAATCTCTCTCCCCATGATTCCAGCCCAAAACATTACTCCACCTCCTCCTTGTTGGCGCTGTAGCCGTGTTTGCGTGGGGTGTCCATCAACCAGCCATCCTCCACTCCATCCATCTGGACCATTGAGCGCTGCACGGCACTCATCCGTGAACAAAACAGTTTTGAAATCAGTCTTCATGTAATGTTTGGCCCACTGGAGCCGTTTCTGCTTGTGTGAAGTGGATAGAGGAGGTCGACAGGATGGCGTATGCACAGCTGCAAACCTCTGAAGGACCCTGCATCTTGTTGTTCGGGGGACGTTGGAGGCACAAGCAGCTTCAAAAACTTGTCTGCTGCTATGACAAGGCTTTTTTGCCGCTGCTCTTTCAACCTGACGTAATTGCCTGTAGGAAAGAGTCCTCAATTTGCCCTTATCAGCACGCACACATGTGTACTGTGAATCAGCTACATACTTCTTGATTGCCAAGACACTTCATCCTGATCATCGCACAATGTTGATTGTAGTCATGCCTTGACCTAAACACTCCACAATTTGTTGCTTCTCAGCAGCCGACACATCCTTTTTCTTTCCCATTTTGGCAGAAAATGTAGGCTGCTTAATAATGTGAGAGAGCCTTCTTAAGTAGTCTTGCCTTTCATTGGACACACCTGCCAAACTAATTAGCACAGGTGTCTGCAATTGCTTACAGTGATATAAAGAGCCCTGACACACATCACCATCAATGAGTTTTACTGACAAACAAACAAATTCTTCCCTTATCACTCCTAAACACTTTTTGCATAATAATTTGGAACGCAGTGTACATGTGCTTTTCCACAAAACACCAGTGATTCACGTAGTGAATCTTACAGTTCTAACTTGCCAACCGTGGTCTGTATGGAATTGTTCAATAAAGGGCCCAAAATTAAGATAACATAGATGGGAGAGGTCTCTATGAATAGGAATTCCTAAGTATTTGATACCCTGTGAGGGCCAGGCAAAGGGAAAGTTGGACTGGATGGAATCCTATATGGATTTGGGGAGGGAGACATCGAGGGCCTCAGACTTCGCTGCATTGATTTTAAAATTTTACCATGTAACAAAGTGATCTATTTCAGCCATAACAGCATGGATGGATATATGTGATTGAGTGATATATACTAGGACATCATCAGCAAATAGAGAGCACTTGTACTTGGTGCCTCCCACCTCAATCCACCTAATATTGGGGTTATGGCGAATTGATGAGAGCAGGTGCTCCGTCACTAGGATGTATAAGAGAGGGGACAGAGGACATCCCTGCCTTGTCCCATTGGTGATTGTGAAAGGTGATGAAAATGTTCTGACGCACCCCCTGGGCCTTGGGACACCCGGAGCCGGACCCTTTTTGGTGGATGCTGGTGGTTGTAGTCTTCGTGGCGGCGACCCGGTTCCGTGGTTCAGGGCGGTCAAACCAGTGGCGGAACTATTTATGTGGTTTTGATGTTTAAATGTCCGACTACGCCACCCGTGGATTGCGGTCAGAGTGAACCGCCGCTACAGGGCAGACCGCTGAGGCTGGTGTTGTGGGTGCAGCAGAGCGTAGCATAACTCCCCACGGGAGGAGTATAGCCTCAGGGCAGTGTATGCGGAGGATGGGGGTGATGGTGCAGGGCAGCAGCAGTAACGACACGGAGTCAGTGATGCAGTCCAGGGCCATTACTCACAGTTCTTATTATCCAGACCACGTCTGCAGGTAACGGCTGCCCACGTCGTACTGTGCTCACCAGGTGAGGGGCTCAGACAACTCCCAGATAACTTTGGAGCACTTCACAGGACCCCCTTTGTGTGTCCTTTGTCTGGCCTTTCTTACCAACACTTCTGTCCGGCTGCCTCGGGCCTCCTCTTGGTAAACTTGGCGCCAGTTTCCCTGACCCTATGTGGTGCCTTCCTAGCGGGTGTAGCGAGGGGCTGCGCCACATAAAATGTCAGAGCCCCGGTTTCTAGCTGAGGGTCGTTTCCTGCCTCCACTAGTTCGGGGACCGGTCTCCCCCTTTGGCCTGACCCCTCCACGCAGGTGGATTCGGGCGTGCGGTGGCGACTCGCCCTTCCGCACCCCCGGGATCCCTTCATTCCTCGTTCCTGGAGCCTTCTCCGCTCCTCTTCCTTCCTTCTCCCTCTTCCAGGCCTGGGCCTCTGTTACTAGGCCCGCCTCCGGAGCAGAGCTCATGCAGAGCCCCTGCTCCCTGCCACTTCTGCTCAGACTTCTCTGCACTGAACTAAGATGGTGCCCACCTTTTATACTCCCTTCTCAATGCACCCAGGAACTGCTTCCTCCCTGCTCCTGCACTACAGGGTTCCCCTTCCTCAGTGTTCCCTCCCCCCACTCCAGCCAGGGACAGGGACTGTCGTGCCCATCTCAGGGGCATATTGGTCGCCCTGCCCCACGGCAATGTGGTGTAATGCATGCAGGTGTCGGGTCCTGATCCACACTCCATCCTTACCTGAGAGTGAGATATCACACCTCTGGGTGAGGTGCAATACGTCTGTAGCAACCGAGCCCTCAGGGTGCTACAGTTCCATTTATCTTCAGCCTAGGTGACGTATTGCGATACAGGGCCGTGATTTTGGCTATAAAAGGGTCCCCTAGACCCCTACCCCAAGCTTTTTAAGAGAATCATATATGGCGTGCCAGGAGACTCTATGGAATGCTTTCTCAGCATCCAACGAGAGTATCTAATTACAAATTTTTAACTGCATCTAGCCCAGGAAATACTTTGTGCCTAGTAGCAGTGTCTGCTAGTCAGCGGATTATCCCGGCTGTTAAGCAAGCTACACCACCTGTAGTTTAGACACTTAATTTTTTCAAAGGAAATGCTTCGGGACCATGGGATACTTAGTGAAGAGCATCAGGAGGCACCCCAAGGCATAGGGGCTGGGACTGGCAGTAGGATGCCTTGCGGTGGACAGCCGAGCTCGATCCTTATAAAAGCTTTTTAACTGCAGCAGCTTTAGTGGACGCTACTGGAGCTGGAATTACCGCGGCTGCTGGCATGAGACATGCCCTCCAATAGATCCTTGTAAATGGATTTAAAGTGTATTCATTCAAATTAGAGAGACAATTTAAATTAAAAAGCTTAGAGCTGCCTCCACCACAGGGGGGCTCGCTCGACCCACCAGCGGACAGGCACCAGTATTGGGAGAGGGGGGCTGGCCGTCAGGGTTCACCGCGGCTCTGGCACAAACCCGGCGACACGGAGGTGGCACGGGCAGGAGCGGACTGGCCGTGTCGGCTTCTCACTTTTTGGATTTTAGAAGGGCATGACAAGCCTATATCTGTGTCTCCCCCTCCTTTTACTCCTCCACCTCTTTTATTTTCGCATGACTATATGTACTTGTCACTTTTCCATGTGTTAGTTATGTCTTCTGAGCAGTTTGTCAGCTTTTGGACACCTTTGAAGGTGTTTTCTATGTGTTTCTATGTGTTTTTGTTTGCCTGCCATTGGTTTTAACGGTGTTCGAAGGTGTTCGACGAACAGTTCGACGAACAGTTCGGCGAACACACGGGTGTTCGACGAACCGAACCAACTTGAACACTACGGGGGTGGCTCAACACTACTGTAGATGCAGATAAAAATTATTTTTAATTTGCAACCTGATGGAGGTCAGTATAGATGGACTAATAGAGAAAGTCCCACACACTGCTAGAAGGCCAAATATTTTTTCAGAGCTAGATGCAGATAAAAAATATTTTTAATTTGCAACCTGATGGAGGTCAGTATAGATGGACTAATAGAGAAAGTCCCACACACTGCTAGAAGGCCAAATATTTTTTCAGAGCTAGATGCAGATAAAAATTATATTCAATTTGCAACCTGATGGAGGTCAGTATAGATGGACTAATAGAACAAGTCCCACACACAGCTAGAAGCCCAATATTTTTTCAGAGGTACTGTAGATGCAGATAAAAATTATTTTTAATTTGCATCCTGATGGAGGTCAGTATAGATGGACTAATACAACAAGTTCCACACACAGCTAGAAGCCCAAATATTTTTTCAGAGGTAGATGCAGATAAAAATTATTTTTAATTTGCAACCTGATGGAGGTCAGTATTGATAGACTAATAGAGAAAGTCCCACACACTGCTAGAAGGCCAAATATTTTTTCAGAGCTAGATGCAGATAAAAATTATATTCAATTTGCAACCTGATGGAGGTCAGTATAGATGGACTAATAGAGAAAGTCCCACACACTGCTAGAAGGCCAAATATTTTTTCAGAGCTAGATGCAGATAAAAATTATATTCAATTTGCAACCTGATGGAGGTCAGTATAGATGGACTAATAGAACAAGTCCCACACACTGCTAGAAGCCCAAATATTTTTTCAGAGGTACTGTAGATGCAGATAAAAAATATTTTTAATTTGCAACCTGATGAAGGTCAGTATAGATGGACTAATAGAGAAAGTCCCACACACTGCTAGAAGGCCAAATATTTTTTCAGAGCTAGATGCAGAAAAAAATTATATTCAGTTTGCAACCTGATGGAGGTCAGTATAGATGGACTAATAGAGAAAGTCCCACACACTGCTAGAAGGCCACATATTTTTTAAGAGGTAGATGCAGAAAAAAATATATTCAGTTTGCAACCTGATGGAGGTCTGTATAGATGGATTAATAGAACAAGTCCCACACACAGCTAGAAGCCCAATATTTTTTCAGAGGTAGATGCAGAAAAAAATATATTCAGTTTGCAACCTGATGGAGGTCAGTATAGATGGACTAATACAACAAGTCCCACACACAGCTAGAAGCCCAATATTTTTTCAGAGGTAGATGCAGAAAAAAAATATATTCCGCTTGCAACCTGATGGAGGTCTGTATAGATGGATTAATAGAACAAGTCCCACACACAGCTAGAAGCCCAATATTTTTTCAGAGGTAGATGCAGAAAAAAATATATTCAGTTTGCAACCTGATGGAGGTCAGTATAGATGGACTAATACAACAATTCCCACACACAGCTAGAAGCCCAATATTTTTTCAGAGGTAGATGCAGAAAAAAATATATTCAGTTTGCAACCTGATGGAGGTCTGTATAGATGGATTAATAGAACAAGTCCCACACACAGCTAGAAGCCCAATATTTTTTCAGAGGTAGATGCAGAAAAAAATATATTCAGTTTGCAACCTGATGGAGGTCAGTATAGATGGACTAATACAACAAGTCCCACACACAGCTAGAAGCCCAATATTTTTTCAGAGCTAGATGCAGATAAAAATTATATTCAATTTGCAACCTGATGGAGGTCAGTATAGATGGACTAATAGAATGATGCTATGCCCAAAAGATTTTGCTTCACTAGGTGCAGTAAAAAAAATTGGTATTCTATACACAGGTGGTGTATCTTGCAACACAGATAGGCTACTCCACTGACTAACACACTCTGCAATAGGCCAAAAAGGATTAGCTTTGCTAGATTCAGCCAAATGCTGTGAAAAAAACTTGCACAGCACTGGCACAAAACTGCCTGGCAAAAACTGATAGGAACTGATGTAACCTAGTCCTGAAAAGGACTCCAATTACAATTAGTCTTTACTCCCACAATCTATCTATTTAAGAGCACAGACCTGCCTGATAAAAGTCGTAGGAAATGCTGTAACCTAGTCCTTAAAAGGACTGCAATCACAACTATTCCCTACTCCCAAGCTATCTGTAGATTTGTGCGAAAATTGGCTTGAAATTAACAAGGTATAGCGCACACAGCAACAGCTGTGCCGTCTAACACGCAGCTGCAGCAGTGAGAAAATGGTGGCGACGGGGAAAATGGCTTGGTCTTATAGGGCAAGGACATGTGACATACACTGCCAATGACACATGCCCTTGCTTGTGTGACAAAAAGCACTTCGCTCCGTGTGTGCGCTGCTGATAGGCTGACAGATTGCACCTCCCCACTGTAAATGCGGGAAAGAGAAAAAAAAAATGGAGATCTTCATTGTTCCTGCAGAGATCCATCCCCTGCCCCTCCCCCCACCCCGCTGTACACTCAAACTGCGTATTAACATTAATTTTCATCATTACTGAGAAAAAATCCAGTTATGATTTTGGTGCACGAACAGTTATCGAACATAACCTCGAACAGCCGAATTTTTCTCAAATTGTTCGTGTTCGCCGAACGGCTCGAACACCGCCCAAAACAGCTTGAATTTGAGATTGGCGAACAGTTCGAGTAGAACAACGCTCATCTCTAGTTGTGATATCATGGAACTTTAAGCACACTTTTGGAATAAAAAGGGAGGAGATATTAATTTACCAATGTGTGTTAGATATACATTTGCAGAACAGCTTTAGAACCAGTTTTCATCATAATGCATGAATTCCCAGGTTCCACTGAGATTAGAACTCAGATCACTGGATTAGGAGTGAATTTCTCACATTTCCACTATTTACACATGCTCTTTTACTGTTTTCAAAAGAAAATCCAGCCAGCTTCAGTGGTCATTTGGTTCCATGGTGTAATGGTTAGCACTCTGGACTCTGAATCCAGTGATCTGAGTTCAAATCTCAGTGGAACCTGAGAAATTCTTTGTTCATAGCGGTTTTATCTTTTCTGCTCATACTTAATTTGCCAATGCACATGGTTTAACATAAAAAGAGAAAGTTAAAATCCACATGGCAAAAAGATTTATCTATCAAGAAAGTTTAACTCAAAAGTTAAACTTGACTTCATGAAGCAAAACTCATATCATCTATGTCACACCAAGCAATCGTACTCTATGACTTGTGCCAATGTTCGCATGACACTTTTTCCAGGTGGTTGAAACTGACCAGGATTTCAAGCCGAAACGGCCTCAAGAAACGACAGCGATTCTTTTCCTGAATCACCCTTTTTAGTGTTTTCCAGCATTTTTGTAAACATAGTTTGGTGATGTTTTTCTAAGTATTGTTTTGGGCATCAAATGAGTTTGTTTAAGTTTCTTTTTTGCTCGCAAAATACTGTGAACGTCACTCAGGAACCTTCCAGGGGTCTTTCTAACCTACTCATTGACTTGTATAGCAAGTATAAAGCAAGCAAAATATAGCTGAAAAATGATATGCTCACTTCTGTTAACCGCTTGGCGTTTTGGGAAACTTAATGAGGTTAAAAGACGCTCAATACCTGATCATATGAACAGCAAGTCTTTTTGCATGGAAATGAATCTGTTCAAACTATTGAGCATTTTCAAAGCCTTTTTCAGGAGGTGTTTGGAACAAAGTCACTCTAAATCCGCCTTATGAATTTTAATAAACCTTGAACTGTAAAAGGTTCCAATTGATGATACCTTTAAATCAGATTTTTACATTTCAGTGAGGCCTGGAATTTTGTTTCCAATTAAAATCTTCCATTTTCTGAAATGTCTTCAGGAAGGATAATCACTGATTTTGATCATGGTGCTATAAGAAAAGGTGTAAAACTCAAAGAATGAAACAGTGTCTGAGTAGTTGGGGCCGAGTGGTTAAGGCGATGGGCTAGAAATCCATTGGGGTCTTCCCGTGTAGGTTCATATACTGCCAACTACGTTTAACTTCATGTAACATTTTGACGAATTATCTGAGTAGATCAATTTCCACATTCCCAAGTCTATCCCCCACAGAAATGGTCTGTAATCTATGAATTGTATTTGTAGAACCAGCTTAACAGCATCTGTAGATCTTCTTTTGATTAGTCAGCCGGGTGAGATGTCACTTGTGCAGCACACCACCAATCAAACAAAGCTCAAAGGGTGCCATCAGGTATGTGGTGCAAATCCTCCTTTTTTCCAGCGAACACAGACCACTGCCGTGGCTGATGGACTGGGATATGAACTTTGATTTGCACCAACTCTACTTGAATTATCTTTCCGATGGAACCTTTTAGCACACCATGAAAAATCTTTAGTGACTTCTGGATGAGCAGAAGTTTTGCAATTTCTTTTTTTCTCACCCTTTTTCCTGCTGATAGATCCAGCACGCTAATTATTAGCCAGATTTCATCAACATTTTAAAACTGTCCTTGTTGTGATATCATGGAACTTTAAGCACACTTGTGGAATAAAAAGGGAGGAGATATTAATTTACCAATGTGTGTTAGATATACATTTGCGGAACAGCTTTAGAACCAGTTTTCATCATAATGCATGAATTCCCAGGTTCCACAGAGATTAGAACTCAGACCACTGGATTAAGAGTGAATTTCTCACATTTCCACTATTTACACATGCTCTTTTACTGTTTTCAAAAGAAAATCCAGCCACGATCAATGGTCATGTGGTTTAATGGTGTTATGGTTAGCACTCTGGACTCTGAATCCAGTGATCTGAGTTCAAATCTCAGTGGAACCTGAGATATTCTTTGTGCATAGCGGTTTTATCTTTTCTGCTCACACTCAATTTGCAAATGCACATGGTTTAACATAAAAAGAGAAAGTTAAAATTAGAGATGAGCGTTGTTCTACTCGAACTGTTCGCCAATCTCAAATTCGAGCTGTTTTGGGCGGTGTTCGAGCCGTTCGGCGAACACGAACAATTTGAGAAAAATTCGGCTGTTCGAGGTTATGTTCGATAACTGTTCATGCACCAAAATCATAACTAGATTTTTTCTCAGTAATGATGAAAATTAATGTTAATACGCAGTTTGAGTGTACAGCGGGGTGGGGGGAGGGGCAGGGGATGGATCTCTTCAGGAACAATGAAGATCTCCATTTTTTTTTCTCTTTCCCGCATTTGCAGTGGGGAGGTGCAATCTGTCAGCCTATCAGCAGTGCACACACGGAGCGAAGTGCTTTTTTTCACAAAAGCAAGGGCATGTGTCATTGGCAGTGTATGTCACATGTCCTTGCCCTATAAGACCAAGCCATTTTCCCCGTCGCCACCATTTTCTCACTGCTGCAGCTGCGTGTTAGACGGCACCGCTGTTGCTGTGTGCGCTATACCTTGTTAATTTCAAGCCAATTTTCGCACAAATCTACAGATAGCTTGGGAGGTGGGAATAGTTGTGATTGCAGTCCTTTTAAGGACTAGGTTACAGCATTTCCTACGACTTTTATCAGGCAGGTCTGTGCTCTTAAATAGATAGATTGTGGGAGTAAAGACTAATTGTAATTGGAGTCCTTTTCAGGACTAGGTTACATCAGTTCCTATCAGTTTTTGCCAGGCAGGTCTGTGCCAGTGCTGTGCAAGTTTTTTTCACAGCATTTGGCTGAATCTAGCAAAGCTAATCCTTTTTGGCCTATTGCAGAGTGTGTTAGTAAGTGGAGTAGCCTATCTGTGTTGCAAGATATACCACCTGTGTATAGAATACCAATTTTTTTACTGCACCTAGTGAAGTAAAATCTTTTGGGCATAGCATCATTCTATTAGTCCATCTATACTGATCTCCATCAGGTTGCAAATTGAATATAATTTTTTTCTGCATCTAGCTCTGAAAAAATATTGGGCTTCTAGCTGTGTGTGGGACTTGTTCTATTAATCCATCTATACAGACCTCCATCAGGTTGCAAACTGAATATATTTTTTTCTGCATCTACCTCTGAAAAAATATTGGGCTTCTAGCTGTGTGTGGGACTTGTTCTATTAATCCATCTATACAGACCTCCATCAGGTTGCAAACTGAATATATTTTTTTCTGCATCTACCTCTGAAAAAATATTGGGCTTCTAGCTGTGTGTGGGACTTGTTCTATTAATCCATCTATACAGACCTCCATCAGGTTGCAAACTGAATATATTTTTTTCTGCATCTACCTCTGAAAAAATATTGGGCTTCTAGCTGTGTGTGGGACTTGTTCTATTAATCCATCTATACAGACCTCCATCAGGTTGCAAACTGAATATATTTTTTTCTGCATCTACCTCTGAAAAAATATTGGGCTTCTAGCTGTGTGTGGGACTTGTTCTATTAATCCATCTATACAGACCTCCATCAGGTTGCAAACTGAATATATTTTTTTCTGCATCTACCTCTGAAAAAATATTGGGCTTCTAGCTGTGTGTGGGACTTGTTCTATTAATCCATCTATACAGACCTCCATCAGGTTGCAAACTGAATATATTTTTTTCTGCATATACCTCTGAAAAAATATTGGGCTTCTAGCTGCGTGTGGGACTTGTTGTATTAGTCCATCTATACTGACCTCCATCAGGTTGCAAACTGAATATATTTTTTTCTGCATCTACCTCTGAAAAAATATTGGGCTTCTAGCTGTGTGTGGGACTTGTTGTATTAGTCCATCTATACTGAACTCCATCAGGTTGCAAATTGAATATATTTTTTTCTGCATCTACCTCTGAAAAAATATTGGGCTTCTAGCTGTGTGTGGGACTTGTTCTATTAATCCATCTATACAGACCTCCATCAGGTTGCAAACTGAATATATTTTTTTCTGCATCTAGCTCTGAAAAAATATTGGGCTTCTAGCTGTGTGTGGGACTTGTTCTATTAATCCATCTATACAGACCTCCATCAGGTTGCAAACTGAATATATTTTTTTCTGCATCTACCTCTGAAAAAATATTTGGGCTTCTAGCTGTGTGTGGGACTTGTTCTATTAATCCATCTATACAGACCTCCATCAGGTTGCAAACTGAATATATTTTTTTCTGCATCTAGCTCTGAAAAAATATTGGGCTTCTAGCTGTGTGTGGGACTTGTTCTATTAATCCATATATACAGACCTCCATCAGGTTGCAAACAGAATATATTTTTTTCTGCATCTACCACTGAAAAAGTATTGGGCTTCTAACTGTGTGTGGGACTTGTTGTATTAGTCCATCTATACTGACCTCCATCAGGTTGCAAACTGAATGTATATTTTCTGCATCTACCTCTGAAAAAATATTGGGCTTCTAGCTGTGTGTGGGACTTGTTCTATTAATCCATCTATACAGACCTCCATCAGGTTGCAAATTGAATATAATTTTTTTCTGCATCTAACCCAGCCAATAGTTTTGGCCTAATACCACAGTTTGGCCACTCAGCTCTGCTCGGTTCCCATCCATTGTTTTTTTGTGCAAACATCTCCAGAGTTGTGAATTAGTTAACCACCAAAATGAGTGGAAAAAGGCCTGCTGCTGGTGGAAAGGGGAATAGGCGTGTTGGGAAGGGGAAAAAAGGTTGTGTCTGTGGGGTAGGTGTTAAAGCAACAGTAACATCTGCAGAAGAAAGACCATCTTCCAGCCAAACTAAAATGTCTACTTCTTTTAGCGGACAATGTGATAAGATCCCTTTCTTATGGCCACACCAATCGCTACAAATTCCAGATGAGGCACAAAAACAGCAGGTGCTTCAACGGATATCAAGTGCTCCTTTAAGTGGGCTCTCCTCCACATCAACTTCAACATCACAAATACTCCAGTCCTCAAAGGTGTCACCCCAATCGCACTTGCTTCCTCACAGCTCCCAAATCTCCAGCTGCCCGTCTGAGTATGAGGTAGAACAGATGGTTGAGTCTGCAGAGCTGTTTACTCATACTATAGCCTGGGAATCAGAGGTCGACTCCAGCGCTTCTGTGAATCCAGACGAGGAAATGATCTGCACTGATGCCCAGAATCTTTATGAGTCGGATCCAGGACCAGACGCAGAAGGTTCTGACCATAATGTAGACCCTCATTCCCAAACTGTAACTCCTGTTGGTGGAGACAATGAGGAAGACGATGATAAGACTCAAATACCTGATTGGAGCGACAACTTTAGTTTTTTGTCAGGGCAGGAACAGGTTGGCTCTGAGGACGACGGGTGTGATAACGCAGAGGGTGATGATGATGAGGTTGGAGATCCCACTTACTGTCAACCCACAGTCAGCCAAGAGATGAGGTCAGCAGAGGAGGTGGAGGAAGATGCTAGTGACGACGAGGTCAGGTTGCGCCTTCCTGGACAGAGACGTAGTACTGGAAGCACGTCAACAACTGCATCCTCAAACACAACTCTGCCTCTCACCACAAGTCGTGGTGGCTCTTCAGGTCGCATGGGTGCTAAGCCTTGCATAGCCTGGGCATTTTTTCAGATCGATAAAGATGACCCAACTCGTGTTATCTGTAACATTTGTCAGCAAAAGCTAAGTAGAGGCCAAAAAATACATAGTTTGAGTACTTCATGCATGAACCGGCACATGGACATGAAGCATAAGTTGCAGTGGGAAGCTCAGTGTGCTACAATGCGGCCTAGCCGGCCGGGCCAACCACCGTCTGCCATATCTTGTGCATCCGCGGCCTCTTCATCCTCTGTGACTGGGGGGACAGCAGTCACACCTGTTTTGGGGCGCAGACCTGCCACCTCTTTACCCGCAACAGCCAGCGTGATTGGCAGGTCATCATTTTCTTTGGAGGTGGTAACACCAGCTGGTGTTGAGCGCTGTCCGACATCGATAGCACCATCTTTGGATCAAGGCAACCTAACATGTCCGCCTGCATCTTCCTCACAGACCGGCAGTTTGCCGGGGACACCCTTATCAACCCCGTCTAAGCACAATAGCCAGCCCTCGGTCCCTCAGATGTGAACAAGTAAAAGACCATTTCCTCCTAGCCATGAGAAAGCTAAGAGGTTGAATTTCACCATCTTCAAGCTCTTGGCTACAGAAATGCTGCCTTTCCGCCTGGTGGACACAGAGGATTTTCGAGACCTTATGTCCGTCGCAGTGCCCCAGTACCAGATGCCCAGTCGGCACTACTTCTCAAAGAAAGGTGTGCCTGCGCTCCACCAGCATGTCGCACACAACATCACCGCTTCTTTGAGAAACTCTGTGTGTGACAGGGTGCATTTCACCACAGACACTTGGACGAGTAGGCATGGACAGGGGCGTTATATGTTGCTGACTGGGCACTGGGTAACTATGGTGACAGCAGGACAAGGGGCTGCTGTCCAAGTCTTGCCGTCCCCACGAGTTGTGCGCCAATCCTCTTTATCTCAAAGTTCCTCCACTGCTTCTGCCTCCTCAACCTCCTCTCGGTCTTCCACCTGCACCCAAAGCCTGTCTGGTCATGCCACAAGCTTTCTAACTGCGCAGAAGGGATCCTGCACACCTCCTTACTATGCTGGCAGTAGGGCTCAACGTCATCAATCGGTTTTTACATTGAAATGTCTGGTAAATGTGAGTAACACAGCTGAGGAGTTGTGGTCAGCTCTGGAGAACCAATTTCATGAATGGTTGTCTCCACTGGACCTGAAACCAGGGAAGGCCGTCTGCGACAATGCTGCAAACCTGGGTGCGGCCCTTCGCCGGGGCAATGTCACACACGTGCCTTGTATGGCTCACGTGTTGAACCTGGTTGTCCAGCAATTTTTAGCCCACTATCCCAGACTAGATGGCCTTCTGCAGAGGGCACGGTCGCTGTGTGCTCACTTCCGCCGTTCGCATCCCGCAGCTCAGCGACTTACATCTCTACAGAAGTCGTTGGGCCTGCCACTTCACCGGCTAAAATGCGATGTGCCTACCCAGTGGAATTCAACTCTGCACATGTTGCAGCGACTGTGGCAGCACCGACAAGCCCTGGTGCAATACCTTCTGACGTATAGCCTGGGCCAACGAGATTAGAGGTGGGGTAAATCACACTGGAGGAGTGGTCACAGATCAGGGACCTATGCACCCTTCTGCACAGTTTTGAAATGGCGACGAAGATGTTTAGTGCTGACGATGCCATTATCAGCATGACTATTCCGGTGATTTACATGCTGGAGCACATGTTAAACAGAATTCGGAGTCAGGTGGTGGCACAAGAGGAGGTGGAGGAAGTAGAGGAGGAGGAGTTGTATGCGGAAGGGCTAACATCTGCAAGGTCCAGACGGTCGGCAGCACCAAGGCGGCAGGCATGTGAGGGTGGGGGAGATGGTTTTACCAGGGCGCATGGTAGCAGCGAAACTAGTGAGGAAGGTGCAGGAGCCCAGGAAGAAGTGGAGGACGAACTGATGGAAGACTCATCAGATGAGGGAGACCTTGATCACATTTCTGTTGTGCGAGGTTGGGGGGAGAGGACAGAGGAAGGAAGCATGATTGCTACCTCGCCACCAACACAACAGGGACTTGGTGCTCCTGGATGCGCAACACACATGAGTGCCTTCTTGCTGCACTACCTGCAACATGACCCTCGAATTGTGAGAATTAGAAATAATCCTGACTACTGGGTTGCCACACTGTTAGATCCCCGGTACAAAAGTAAATTTGCAGAATTTATTCCTGCCATAGAAAGGGATGCACGCATGCAGGAGTATCAGCAGAGACTGTTGCAGAATCTTACATGTGCTTTTCCACAAAATACCAGTGGTGCACGTAGTGAATCTCACAGTTCCAACTTGCCAACCGTGGGACCGTCAAGTGTTCAGCACTCAAACCGTAACAGAACCACAGTATCTGCTGGTAACATCAATTTTGCGGAATCATTTCACCACTTTTTTAGCCCATCCTTTGCAAGGCCACAGGAGACAAGAAGTCTGACACATAGTCAACGCCTAGAGACAATGGTACAGGAGTATCTCCAAGTAAACATTGAAGCCACGACTGTGTCACTGGACCCTTGCTCTTTTTGGGCTTCCAATCTGGATAAATGGCCGGAGCTAGCCACTTACGCCTTGGAGATCTTGTCATGCCCCGCAGCCAGCGTTCTGTCTGAACGTGTGTTCAGCGCTGCTGGTGGTGTGCTGACAGATAAGCGCACACGGCTCTCCACTGATAATGTAGACAGACTCACGTTCATAAAGATGAACAAATCATGGATCCGAAACGACTTTTCTACCCCTGTGTCATCCTGGGGAGAGTAAAAGCTTGATGATTGGTTAAAATCACCCTACCAACCGTTTTAAGCTTTCAAATTACTAATCATGTTTATCTGTATCTTGGCTGGAAAATAATTTGGGCTTTGTAGCAGTGTGCAGCACTGATCCTATTAGGCCATCTATACTAAAGCTTCACCAGATTTAAAATTAATAATAATTTTTAGCTGCATCTAGCCCGGAAAATAATTTTGGGGCTCCGAGATGCGCAAGACACATAAGTGCCTTCTTGCTGCACTACATGCAGCATGACCCTCATATTGTCAGAATTCGAAGTAATCATGACTACTGGGTTGCCACACTCTTAGATCCCCCAAACTTTTCGATCAACCTTTTCATTTTAATAAAGACCAAAAAAATGGTCATTTTTGAAATTATAAGCATTAGCAGGTTGTTAGAAACTGAAATCAAACAGTTTTCGACTCAAAACTTTATTCTAGGTGATGTTACATTTTCACATAGGACACCTTGTTCGAAAGGAGCTTCTGAACTCTCTCGTCCATTGAATTTGTCAGGTTTTGGATGGTTTCTGCTTCAATTGTTTTGCATGAGGACAGAATACCCTCCCAGAGCTGTTGCTTAGATGTGAATTGCCTCCCGCCATCATAGACACTCCTTTTAATGATGCTCCAAAGGTTCTGAATGGGGTACAGGTGAGGGGAGCATGGGGGTCACACCATAAGTTTGTCCCCTTTTATGCCCATATCAGCCAGAGATGCAGATGTTTTATGTGCAGCATGAGATGGTGCATTATCATGCAGAAAAATGATCTTGCTGTGAAATACATGGTTCTTCTTCTTGAACCATGGCAGGAAGTGCTGTTTGAGAAAATCCACATACATTATGGAGTTCATCTTTAGCGCCTTCAGGGATCCTAAAGGGGCCGACAATCTCTCTCCCCATGATTCCAGCCCAAAACATTACTCCACCTCCTCCTTGTTGGCGCTGTAGCCGTGTTTGCGTGGGGTGTCCATCAACCAGCCATCCTCCACTCCATCCATCTGGACCATCGAGCGCTGCACGGCACTCATCCGTGAACAAAACAGTTTTGAAATCAGTCTTCATGTAATGTTTGGCCCACTGGAGCCGTTTCTGCTTGTGTGAAGTGGATAGAGGAGGTCGACAGGATGGCGTATGCACAGCTGCAAACCTCTGAATGACCCTGCATCTTGTTGTTCGGGGGACGTTGGAGGCACAAGCAGCTTCAAAAACTTGTCTGCTGCTATGACAAGGCTTTTTTGCCGCTGCTCTTTCAACCTGACGTAATTGCCTGTAGGAAAGAGTCCTCAATTTGCCCTTATAAGCACGCACACGTGTGTACTGTGAATCAGCTACATACTTCTTGATTGCCAAGACACTTCATCCTGATCATCGCACAATGTTGATTGTAGTCATGCCTTGACCTAAACACTCCACAATTTGTTGCTTCTAAGCAGCCGACACATCCTTTTTCTTTCCCATTTTGGCAGAAAATGTAGGCTGCTTAATAATGTGAGACAGCCTTCTTAAGTAGTCTTGCCTTTCATTGGACACACCTGCCAAACTAATTAGCACAGGTGTCTGCAATTGCTTACAGTGATATAAAGAGCCCTGACACACATCACCATCAATGAGTTTAACTGACAAACAAACAAATTCTTCCCTTATCACTCCTAAACACTTTTTGCATAATAATTTGGAACGCAGTGTACATGTGCTTTTCCACAAAACACCAGTGGTTCACGTAGTGAATCTTACAGTTCTAACTTGCCAACCGTGGTCTGTATGGAGTTGTTCAATAAAGGGCCCAAAATTAAGATAACATAGATGGGAGAGCTCTCTATGAATAGGAATTCCTAAGTATTTGATACCCTGTGAGGGCCAGGCAAAGGGAAAGTTGGACTGGATGGAATCCTATATGAATTTGGGGAGGGAGACATCGAGGGCCTCAGACTTCACTGCATTGATTTTAAAATTTGACCATGTAACAAAGTGATCTATTTCAGCCATAACAGCATGGATGGATATATGTGATTGAGTGATATATACTAGGACATCATCAGCAAAAAGAGAGCACTTGTACTCGGTGCCTCCCACCTCAATCCACCTAATATTGGGGTTATGGCGAATTGATGAGAGCAGGTGCTCCGTCACTAGGATGTATAAGAGAGGGGACAGAGGACATCCCTGCCTTGTCCCATTGGTGATTGTGAAAGGTGATGAAAATGTTCTGATGCACCCCCTGGGCCTTGGGACACCCGGAGCCGGACCCTTTTTGGTGGATGCTGGTGGTTGTAGTCTTCGTGGCGGCGACCCGGTTCCGTGGCTCAGGGTGGTCAAACCAGTGGCGGAACTATTTATGTGGTTTTGATGTTTAAATGTCCGACTACGCCACCCGTGGATTGCGGTCAGAGTGAACCGCCGCTGCAGGGCAGACCGCTGAGGCTGGTGTTGTGGGTGCAGCAGAGCATAGCATAACTCCCCACGGGAGGAGTATAGCCTCAGGGCAGTGTATGCGGAGGATGGGGGTGATGGTGCAGGGCAGCAGCAGTAACGACACGGAGTCAGTGATGCAGTCCAGGGCCTTTACTCACAGTTCTTATTATCCAGACCACGTCTGCAGGTAACGGCTGCCCACGTCATACTGTGCTCACCAGGTGAGGGGCTCAGACAACTCCCAGATAACTTTGGAGCGCTTTACAGGACCCCCTTTGTGTGTCCTTTGTCTGGCCTTTCTTACCAACCCTTCTGTCCGGCTGCCTCGGGCCTCCTCTTGGTAAACTTGGCGCCAGTTTCCCTGACCCTATGTGGTGCCTTCCTAGCGGGTGTAGCGAGGGGCTGCGCCACATAAAATGTCACAGCCTCCGGTTTCTAGCTGAGGGTCATTTCCTGCCTCCACTAGTTTCAGGGACCGGTCTCCCCCTTTGGCCTGACCCCTCCACGCAGGTGGATTCGGGCGTGCGGTGGCGACTCGCCCGTCTGCACCCCTGGGATCCCTTCATTCCTCGTTCCTGGAGCCTTCTCCGCTCCTCTTCCTTCCTTCTCCCTCTTCCAGGCCTGGGCCTCTGTTACTAGGCCCGCCTCCGGAGCAGAGCTCATGCAGAGCCCCTGCTCCCTGCCACTTCTGCTCAGACTTCTCTGCACTGAACTAAGATGGTGCCCACCTTTTATACTCCCTTCTCAATGCACCCAGGAACTGCTTCCTCCCTGCTCCTGCACTACAGGGTTCCCCTTCCTCAGTGTTCCCTCCCCCCACTCCAGCCAGGGACAGGGACTGTCGTGCCCATCTCAGAGGCATATTGGTCGCCCTGCCCCACGGCAATGTGGTGTAATGCATGCAGGTGTCGGGTCCTGATCCACACTCCATCCTTACCTGAGAGTGAGATATCACACCTCTGGGTGAGGTGCAATACCTCTGTAGCAACCGAGCCCTCAGGGTGCTACAGTTCCATTTATCTTCAGCCTAGGTGACGTATTGCGATACAGGGCCGTGATTTTGGCTATAAAAGGGTCCCCTAGACCCCTACCCCAAGCTTTTTAAGAGAATCATATATGGCGTGCCAGGAGACAATATGGAATGCTTTCTCAGCATCCAACGAGAGTATCTAATTACAAATTTTTAACTGCATCTAGCCCAGGAAATACTTTGTGCCTAGTAGCAGTGTCTGCTAGTCAGCGGAATATCCCGGCTGTTAAGCAAGCTACACCACCTGTAGTTTAGACACTTAATTTTTTCAAAGGAAATGCTTCGGGACCATGGGATACTCAGTGAAGAGCATCAGGAGGCACCCCAAGGCATAGGGGCTGGGACTGGCAGTAGGATGCCTTGCGGTGGACAGCCGAGCTCGATCCTTATAAAAGCTTTTTAACTGCAGCAGCTTTAGTGGACGCTACTGGAGCTGGAATTAAGCGGCTGCTGGCATGAGACTTGCCCTCCAATAGATCCTTGTAAATGGATTTAAAGTGTATTCATTCAAATTAGAGAGACAATTTAAATTAAAAAGCATAGAGCTGCCTCCACCACAGGGGGGCTCGCTCGACCCACCAGCGGACAGGCACCAGTATTGGGAGAGGGGGGCTGGCCATCAGGGTTCACCGCGGCTCTGGCACAAACCCGGCGACACGGAGGTGGCACGGGCAGGAGCGGACTGGCCGTGTCGGCCTCTCACTTTTTGGATTTTAGAAGGGCATGACATGCCTATATCTGTGTCTCCCCCTCCTTTTACTCCTCCACCTCTTTTATTTTCGCATGACTATATGTACTTGTCACTTTTCCATGTGTTAGTTATGTCTTCTGAGCAGTTTGTCAGCTTTTGGACACCTTTGAAGGTGTTTTCTATGTGTTTCTATGTGTTTTTGTTTGCCTGCCATTGGTTTTAACGGTGTTCGAAGGTGTTCGACGAACAGTTCGGCGAACACATGGGTGTTCGACGAACCGAACCGAACTCGAACACTACGGGGGTGGCTCAACACTAGTTAAAATCCACATGGCAAAAAGATCTATCTATCAAGAAAGTTTAACTCAAAAGTTAAACTTGACTTCATGAAGCAAAACTCATATCATCTATGCCACACCAAGCAATCGTACTCTATGACTTGTGCCAATGTTCGCATGACACTTTTTCCAGGTGGTTGAAACTGACCAGGATTTCAAGCCGAAACGGCCTCAAGAAACGACAGCGATTCTTTTCCTGAATCACCCTTTTTAGTGTTTTCCAGCATTTTTGTAAACATAGTTTGGTGATGTTTTCCTATGTATTGTTTTGGGCATCAAATGAGTTTGTTTAAGTTTCTTTTTTGCTTGCAAAATGCTGTGAACGTCACCCAGGAACCTTCCAGGGGTCTTTCTAACCTACTCATTGACTTGTATAGCAAGTATAAAGCAAGCAAAATATACCTGAAAAATGATATGCTCACTTCTGTTAACCGCTTGGCGTTTTGGGAAACTTAATGAGGTTAAAAGACCTGATCATATGAACAGCAAGTCTTTTTGCATGGAAATGATTCTGTTCAAACTATTGAGTATTTTCAAAGCCTTTTTCAGGAGGTGTTTGGAACAAAGTCACTCTAAATCCGCCTTATGAATTTTAATAAACCTTGAACTGTAAAAGGTTCCAATTGATGATACCTTTAAATCAGATTTTTACATTTCAGTGAGGCCTGGAATTTTGTTTCCAATTGAAATCTTCCATTTTCTGAAATGTCTTCCAGAAGGATAATCACTGATATTGATCATGGTGCGATAAGAAAAGGTGTGAAACTCATAAGAATGAAACAATGTCTGAGTAGTTGTGGCTGAGTGGTTAAGGCAATGGACTAGAAATCCATTGGGGTCTTCCCGCGTAGGTTCAAATCCTGCCAACTATGTTTAACTTCATGTAACATTTTGACGAATTATCTGAGTAGATCAATTTCCACATTCCCAAGTCTATTCCCCACAGAAATGGTCTGTAATCTATGGATTGCATTTGTAGAACCAGCTTAACAGCATCTGTAGATCTTCTTTTGATTAGTCAGCTGAGTGAGATGTCACTTGTGCATCACACCACCAATCAAACAAAGCTCAGAGGGTGCCGTCAGGTATGTGGTGCAAATCCTCCTTTTTTCCAGCGAACACAGACCACTGCCGTGGCTGATGGACTGGGATATGAACTTTGATTTGCACCAACTCTACTTGAATTATCTTTCCGATGGAACCTTTTAGCACACCATGAAAAATCTTTAGTGACTTCTGGATGAGCAGAAGTTTTGCAATTTCTTTTTTTCTCACCCTTTTTCCAGCTGATAGATCCAGCACGCTAATTATTAGCCAGATTTCATCAACATTTTAAAACTGTCCTTGTTGTGATATCATGGAACTTTAAGCACACTTGTGGAATAAAAAGGGAGGAGATAATAATTTACCAATGTGTGTTAGATATACATTTGCGGAACAGCTTTAGAACCAGTTTTCATCATAATGCATGAATTCCCAGGTTCCACTGAGATTAGAACTAGTGTTGAGCAAACATGCTTGACACTGCTCGGTACTCGCCCGAGCATCACGCTACTCAGGATGTTCGGCAAGCACCGAGCATTTCCGGGTTTCTCGGGCGGGAGCTCGGGTCTCCGCCTTGCATGTTTGGCGCTCTTTACAGAGCCAATGAACATGCAGGGATTGCCAGCCAGTCACTGTAATGCCGCAGCCATGTTGTTTGTGGGCATTACAGTGATTGACTGGCCGCACAGCATCACCTCGAGTATTTAAAACCGGGTGCCGCCATCTTGGACACAGTCGCTCCAGATCAGACAGTGTAGGGACAGCGCTGCTGATTTAGGGAGAGATATATCCTGCAAAATAGTTAGTGTAGGGTCTGTAAAGGCTGCCAGATCAAACATACAGTCCTTCTCAGGACTAATATCCATCCTAGGTATATCAGGCAGGCAGCCAGGCTGTATAGGAGACGCAGTGGTTATACCAGCAAACGCTACATTACAGTCCTGTGTGCTGCTCCTGTTGCTGAAATTGCTGGACTTAGCTCCGGGGGCCAGGAAAAATCCTTTTTTTTTTATCTAAATCCTCTTTTTTTTTTCCTCCTACACAATGTACAAATACCCATCTTATTAACCTTTTGGTGTTCATCCCCCCCCCCAAAAAAAAAAAGTGTGCCTCTGATTTTTCAGACACAAATATATCTGTTGAAAATAGTCTGGTGTAGGCCCGAGAAATAGAAGTATGGTTTTGCAGTTCTATGGGCCATTTGTATCTAAAAAAAACTGTTTGAGTGTGTCTCTCACTGTTCAGCCGCAAATATATATATTTAAAAAAGTCTGGTATACACCAGTAAATTATTACTGTGGTTTTGATGTTCCACGGTAAAACATCTCTATTATCCTGTTTTTGGCATTTTTTGCTGTATAAAAATAATAATAGTGTCTCCCTGATTTTTCAGACACAAATATATCTGTTGAAAATACTCTGGTGTAGGCCCGAGAAATACAAGTGTGTTTTTGCAGTTCCACGGTACAAACCTCTGTATTATCCACTTTTGGGCCATTTGTATCTAAAAAAAACAGTTTGAGTGTGTTGCTCACTGTTCAGCCGCAAATATCTCTATTTAAAAAAGCGTGGTATACCCAGTAAACAATAACTGTGGTTTTTCCATCCCACGGTAAAAAATCTCTATTATTCAGGTTTTGGTAGTTTTTTCCGTAAAGTAAAACAGTAGTGTCTCCTGACTGTTGTGACACAAAAATATATCTGTTGAAAATAGTCTTGTCTAGGCCCGACATCCCAGTGTGGTTTCGCAGTTCCACCGGTCAAATCGCTGTACTATCCAGTTTTGGGCCTTTGGTATCTAAAAAAAAAGCAGTTTGAGTGTGTCGCTCACTGTTCAGCCGCAAATATCTCTATTTAAAAAAGTGTGGTATACCCCAGTAAACAATAACTGTGGTTTTCCTCTTCCACGGTTCTAATCTACTCTTTATTACCCTTTTTCCATTGATAGTACAAGTGTAAGCTATTTTACTTCATTTACAAAGGGCAAGGCACGTGGCAAGGGACGTGGAAGTGGACGTTCTGGTGATTGTTCATGCAGAAGATGGGGCCGTGGCCAAGGTGAAAATGTGCCACAACCAACAGCCACATCTTCTCGCTCCCACTTCTTGACCGAATTACTAGGGAAGCACAGAACAACACCAGTATTGAGAACTGATCAGTGTGAATAGGTTATTAATTGGATAACAGACAATACTTCCAGTTACCTGGGCACCACCACCGCCGGTCTGTCTTCCACACGGTCAACTCTTAGTAGCCGTGAGTCTCGACCGCATACTCCTCCTCACCCTGATGCTCCTTCCTCCTAGCATGCCGAGTGTCGTCAGACAGCAAGTGATCCCACACTTGGACACTCTGAAGAGCTGTTCACTGGTCCATTTCCATATTTGGGCCCCTCGCCTGATACGCTTGAAGTGGTCGAAGAGGAGATCCCATGTTGCGATGCCCAAATATTTGAACAGCCACGGCCACAGGCAATCTGTCATAAGAGGTGGACGATGACGAGACACAATTGCCAGGAAGTGAGGAGGAGGATCGTGGTGCGCAAGTGGAAGAGGAGGAGGTGGTGGATGATCTAGTAACTGACCCAACGTGGAAGGAGGACATGCAGAGTGAGGCCAGCAGCACACAGGGGGAGGGAGGCAGAGTACCCCAACAGGCAGGAAGAAGCAGTGTGGTGGCCGCAGACAGAAGGCAGGCAACCGTTCACCGTAACACCAACACGAAGGACATTGCCAGTACAAGCGGTAGGTCTTCCAGAGTCTGGGATTTTTTTAAAGACTCTGCTGATAACTAGTGTTGAGCCACCCCCGTAGTGTTCGAGTTCGGTTCGGTTCGTCGAACACCCGTGTGTTCGCCGAACTGTTCGTCGAACTGTTCGTCGAACACCTTCGAACACCATTAAAACCAATGGCAGGCAAACAAAAACACATAGAAACACATAGAAAACACCTTCAAAGGTGTCCAAAAGCTGACAAACTGCTCAGAAGACACAACTAACACATGGAAAAGTGACAAGTACATATAGTCATGCGAAAAGAAAAGAGGTGGAGGAGTAAAAGGAGGGGGAGACAAAGATATAGGCATGTCATGCCCTTCTAAAATCCAAAAAGTGAGAAGCCGAGATGGCCAGTCCGCTCCTGCCCGTGCCACCTCCGTGTCGCCGGGTTTGTGCCAGAGCCGCGGTGAACCCTGACGGCCAGCCCCCCTCTCCCAATACTGGTGCCTGTCCGCTGGTGGGTCGAGAGAGCCCCCCTGTGGTGGAGGCAGCTCTAAGCTTTTTAATTTAAATTGTCCCTCTAATTTGAATGAATACACTTTAAATCCATTTACAAGGATCTATTGGAGGGCAAGTCTCATGCCAGCAGCCGCGTAATTCCAGCTCCAGTAGCGTCCACTAAAGCTGCTGCAGTTAAAAAGCTTTTATAAGGATCGAGCTCGGCTGTCCACCGCAAGGCATCCCAGTGCCAGTCCCAGCCCCTATGCCTTGGGGTGCCTCCTGATGCTCTTCACTAAGTATCCCGTGGTCCCGAAGCATTTCCTTTGAAAAAATTAAGTGTCCAAAGTACAGGTGGTGTAGCTTGCTTAACAGCCGGGATAATCCGCTGACTAGCAGACACTGCTACTAGGCACAAAGTATTTCCTGGGCTAGATGCAGTTAAAAATTTGTAAGTAGATACTCTCGTTGGATGCTGAGAAAGCATTCCATAGAGTCTCCTGGCACGCCATATATGATTCTCTTAAAAAGCTTGGGGTAGGGTCTAGGGGACCCTTTTATAGCCAAAATCACGGCCCTGTATCACAATACGTCACCTAGGCTGAAGATAAATGGAACTGTAGCACCGAGGGCTCGGTTGCTACAGACGTATTGCACCTCACCCAGAGGTGTGATATCTCACTCTCAGATAAGGATGGAGTGTGGATCAGGACCCGACACCTGCATGCATTACACCACATTGCCGTGGGGCAGGGCGACCAATATGCCCCTGAGATGGGCACGACAGTCCCTGTCCCTGGCTGGAGTGGGGGGAGGGAACACTGAGGAAGGGGAACCCTGCAGTGCAGGAGCAGGGAGGAAGCAGTTCCTGGGTGCATTGAGAAGGGAGTATAAAAGGTGGGCACCATCTTAGTTCAGTGCAGAGAAGTCTGAGCAGAAGTGGCAGGGAGCAGGGGCTCTGCATGAGCTCTGCTCCGGAGGCGGGCCTAGTAACAGAGGCCCAGGCCTGCAAGAGGGAGAAGGAAGGAAGAGGAGCGGAGAAGGCTCCAGGAACGAGGAATGAAGGGATCCCATCGGTGCGGACGGGCGAGTCGCCACCGCACGCCCGAATCCACCTGCGTGGAGGGGTCAGGCCAAAGGGGGAGACCGGTTCCCGAACTAGTGGAGGCAGGAAACGACCCTCAGCTAGAAACCGGAGGCTCTGACATTTTATGTGGCGCAGCCCCTTGCTCCACCCGCTAGGAAGGCACCACATAGGGTCAGGGAAACTGGCGCCAAGTTTACCAAGAGGAGGCCCGAGGCAGCCGGACAGAAGTGTTGGTAAGAAAGGCCAGACAAAGGACACACAAAGGGGGTCCTGTGAAGCGCTCCAAAGTTATCTGGGAGTTGTCTGAGCCCCTCACCTGGTGAGCAAAGTACGACGTGGGCAGCCGTTACCTGCAGACGTGGTCTGGATAATAAGAACTGTGAGTAAAGGCCCTGAACTGCATCACTGACTCCGTGTCGTTACTGCTGCTGCCCTGCACCATCACCCCCATCCTCCGCATACACTGCCCTGAGGCTATACTCCTCCCGTGGGGAGTTATGCTACGCTCTGCTGCACCCACAACACCAGCCTTAGCGGTCTGCCCTGTAGCGGTGGTTCACTCTGACCGCAATCCACGGGTGGCGTAGTCGGACATTTAAACATCAAAACCACATAAATAGTTCCGCCACTGGTTTGACCGCCCTGAGCCATGGAACCGGATCGCCGCCACGAAGACTACAACCACCAGCATCCACCAAAAAGGGTCCGGCTCCGGGTGTCCCAAGGCCCAGGGGGTGCGTCAGAACATTTTCATCACCTTTCACAATCACCAATGGGACAAGGCAGGGATGTCCTCTGTTCCCTCTCTTATACATCCTAGTGACGGAGCACCTGCTCTCATCAATTCGCCATAACCCCAATATTAGGTGGATTGAGGTGGGAGGCACCGAGTACAAGTGCTCTCTATTTGCTGATGATGTCCTAGTATATATCACTCAATCACATATATCCATCCCTGCTGTTATGGCTGAAATAGATCACTTTGTTACATGGTAAAATTTTAAAATCAATGCAGCGAAGTCTGAGGCCCTCGATGTCTCCCTCCCTAAATCCATATAGGATTCCATCCAGTCCAACTTTCCCTTTGCCTGGCCCTCACAGGGTATCAAATACTTAGGAATTCCTATTCATAGAGACCTCTCCCATCTATGTTATCTTAATTTTGGGCCCTTTATTGAACAATTCCATACAGACCACGGTTGGCAAGTTAGAACTGTAAGATTCACTACGTGAACCACTGGTGTTTTGTGGAAAAGCACATGTACACCGCGTTCCAAATTATTATGCAAAAAGTGTTTAGGAGTGATAAGGGAAGAATTTGTTTGTTTGTCAGTTAAACTCATTGATGGTGATGTGTGTCAGGGCTCTTTATATCACTGTAAGCAATTGCAGACACCTGTGCTAATTAGTTTGGCAGGTGTGTCCAATGAAAGGCAAGACTACTTAAGAAGGCTCTCTCACATTATTAAGCAGCCTACATTTTCTGCCAAAATGGGAAAGAAAAAGGATGTGTCGGCTGCTGAGAAGCAACAAATTGTGGAGTGTTTAGGTCAAGGCATGACTACAATCAACATTGTGCGATGATCAGGATGAAGTGTCTTGGCAATCAAGAAGTATGTAGCTGATTCACAGTACACACGTGTGCGTGCTGATAAGGGCAAATTGAGGACTCTTTCCTACAGGCAATTACGTCAGGTTGAAAGAGCAGCGGCAAAAAAGCCTTGTCATAGCAGCAGACAAGTTTTTGAAGCTGCTTGTGCCTCCAACGTCCCCCGAACAACAAGATGCAGGGTCCTTCAGAGGTTTGCAGCTGTGCATACGCCATCCAGTCGACCTCCTCTATCCACTTCACACAAGCAGAAACGGCTCCAGTGGGCCAAACATTACATGAAGACTGATTTCAAAACTGTTTTGTTCACGGATGAGTGCCGTGCAGCGCTCGATGGTCCAGATGAATGGAGTGGAGGATGGCTGGTTGATGGACACCCCACGCAAACACGGCTACAGCGCCAACAAGGAGGAGGTGGAGTAATGTTTTGGGCTGTAATCATGGGGAGAGAGATTGTCGGCCCCTTTAGGATCCCTGAAGGCGCTAAAGATGAATTCCATAATGTATGTGGATTTTCTCAAACAGCACTTCCTGCCATGGTTCAAGAAGAAGAACCGTGTATTTCACAGCAAGATCATTTTTCTGCATGATAATGCACCATCTCATGCTGCACATAAAACATCTGCATCTCTGGCTGATATGGGCATAAAAGGGGACAAACTTATGGTGTGACCCCCATGCTCCCCTGACCTCTACCCCATTCAGAACCTTTGGAGCATCATTAAAAGGAGTGTCTATGATGGCGGGAGGCAGTTCACATCTAAGCAACAGCTCTGGGAGGGTATTCTGTCCTCATGCAAAACAATTGAAGCAGAAACCATCCAAAACCTGACAAATTCAATGGACGAGAGAGTTCAGAAGCTCCTTTCGAACAAGGGGTCCTATGTGAAAATGTAACATCACCTAGAATAAAGTTTTGAGTTGAAAACTGTTTGATTTCAGTTTCTAACAACCTGCTAATGCTTATAATTTCAAAAATGACCATTTTTTTGGTCTTTATTAAAATGAAAAGGTTGATCGAAAAGTTTGGGGGATCTAAGAGTGTGGCAACCCAGTAGTCATGATTACTTCGAATTCTGACAATATGAGGGTCATGCTGCAGGTAGTGCAGCAAGAAGGCACTTATGTGTCTTGCGCATCTCGGAGCCCCAAAATTATTTTCCGGGCTAGATGCAGCTAAAAATTATTTTTAATTTTAAATCTGGTGAAGCTTATTATAGATGGCCTAATAGGATCAGTGCTGCACACTGCTACAAAGCCCAAATTATTTTCCAGTCAAGATACAGATAAACATGATTAGTAATTTGAAAGCTTAAAACGGTTGGTAGGGTGATTTTAACCAATCATCAAGCTTTTACTCTCCCCAGGATGACACAGGGGTAGAAAAGTCGTTTCGGATCCATGATTTGTTCATCTTTATGAACGTGAGTCTGTCTACATTATCAGTGGAGAGCCGCGTGCGCTTATCTGTCAGCACACCACCAGCAGCGCTGAACACACGTTCAGACAGAACGCTGGCTGCGGGGCATGACAAGATCTCCAAGGCGTAAGTGGCTAGCTCCGGCCATTTATCCAGATTGGAAGCCCAAAAAGAGCAAGGGTCCAGTGACACAGTCGTGGCTTCAATGTTTACTTGGAGATACTCCTGTACCATCGTCTCTAGGCGTTGACTATGTGTCAGACTTCTTGTCTCCTGTGGCCTTGCAAAGGATGGGCTAAAAAAGTGGTGAAATGATTCCGCAAAATTGATGTTACCAGCAGATACTGTGGTTCTGTTACGGTTTGAGTGCTGAACACTTGACGGTCCCACGGTTGGCAAGTTGGAACTGTGAGATTCACTACGTGCACCACTGGTATTTTGTGGAAAAGCACATGTAAGATTCTGCAACAGTCTCTGCTGATACTCCTGCATGCGTGCATCCCTTTCTATGGCAGGAATAATTTCTGCAAATTTACTTTTGTACCGGGGATCTAACAGTGTGGCAACCCAGTAGTCAGGATTATTTATAATTCTCACAATTCGAGGGTCATGTTGCAGGTAGTGCAGCAAGAAGGCACTCATGTGTGTTGCGCATCCAGGAGCACCAAGTCCCTGTTGTGTTGGTGGCGAGGTAACAATCATGCTTCCTTCCTCTGTCCTCTCCCCCCAACCTCGCACAACATAAATGTGATCAAGGTCTCCCTCATCTGATGAGTCTTCCATCAGTTCGTCCTCCACTTCTTCCTGGGCTCCTGCACCTTCCTCACTAGTTTGGCTGCTACCATGCGCCCTGGTAAAACCATCTCCCCCACCCTCACATGCCTGCCGCCTTGGTGCTGCCGACCGTCTGGACCTTGCAGATGTTAGCCCTTCCGCATACAACTCCTCCTCCTCTACTTCCTCCACCTCCTCTTGTGCCACCACCTGACTCCGAATTCTGTTTAACATGTGCTCCAGCATGTAAATCACCGGAATAGTCATGCTGATAATGGCATCGTCAGCACTAAACATCTTCGTCGCCATTTCAAAACTGTGCAGAAGGGTGCATAGGTCCCTGATCTGAGACCACTCCTCCAGCGTGATTTGCCCCACCTCTGAATCTCGTTGGCCCAGGCTATACGTCAGAACGTATTGCACCAGGGCTTGTCGGTGCTGCCACAGTCGCTGCAACATGTGCAGAGTTGAATTCCACCGGGTAGGCACATCGCATTTTAGCCGGTGAAGTGGCAGGCCCAACGACTTCTGTAGAGATGTAAGTCGCTGAGCTGCGGGATGCGAACGGCGGAAGTGAGCACACAGCGACCGAGCCCTCTGCAGAAGGCCATCTAGTCTGGGATAGTGGGCTAAAAATTGCTGGACAACCAGGTTCAACACGTGAGCCATACAAGGCACGTGTGTGACATTGCCCCGGCGAAGGGCCGCACCCAGGTTTGCAGCATTGTCGCACACGGCCTTCCCTGGTTTCAGGTCCAGTGGAGACAACCATTCATGAAATTGGTTCTCCAGAGCTGACTACAACTCCTCAGCTGTGTGACTCACATTTCCTAGACATTTCAATGTAAAAACCGCCTGATGACGTTGAGCCCTACTGCCAGCATAGTAAGGAGGTGTGCAGGATCCCTTCTGCGCAGTTAGAAAGCTTGTGGCATGACCAGACAGGCTTTGGGTGCAGGTGGAAGACCGAGAGGAGGTTGAGGAGGCAGAAGCAGTGGAGGAAAAATGACATAAAGAGGATTGACGCACAACTCGTGGGGACGGCAAGACTTGGACAGCAGCCCCTTGTCCTGCTGTCACCATAGTTACCCAGTGCCCAGTCAGCGACATGTAACGTCCCTGTCCATGCCTACTCGTCCAAGTGTCTGTGGTGAAATGCACCCTGTCACACACAGAGTTTCTCAAAGAAGCGGTGATGTTGTGTGCGACATGCTGGTGGAGCGCAGGCACACCTTTCTTTGAGAAGTAGTGCCGACTGGGCATCTGGTACTGGGGCACTGCGACGGACATAAGGTCTCGAAAATCCTCTGTGTCCACCAGGCGGAAAGGCAGCATTTCTGTAGCCAAGAGCTTGCAGATGGTGAAATTCAACCTCTTAGCTTTCTCATGGCTAGGAGGAAATGGTCTTTTACTTGTCCACATCTGAGGGACCGAGGGCTGGCTATTGTGCTTAGACGGGGTTGATAAGGGTGTCCCCGGCAAACTGCCGGTCTGTGAGGAAGATGCAGGCGGACATGTTAGGTTGCCTTGATCCAAAGGTGGTGCTATCGATGTCGGACAGCGCTCAAGACCAGCTGGTGTTACCACCTCCAAAGAAAATGATGACCTGCCAATCACGCTGGCTGTTGCGGGTAAAGAGGTGGCAGGTCTGCGCCCCAAAACAGGTGTGACTGCTGTCCCCCCAGTCACAGAGGATGAAGAGGCCGCGGATGCACAAGATATGGCAGACGGTGGTTGGCCCGGCCGGCTAGACCGCATTGTAGCACACTGAGCTTCCCACTGCAACTTATGCTTCATGTCCATGTGCCGGTTCATGCATGAAGTACTCAAACTATGTATTTTTTGGCCTCTACTTAGCTTTTGCTGACAAATGTTACAGATAACACGAGTTGGGTCATCTTTATCGATCTGAAAAAATGCCCAGGCTATGCAAGGCTTAGCACCCATGCGACCTGAAGAGCCACCACGACTTGTGGTGAGAGGCAGAGTTGTGTTTGAGGATGCAGTTGTTGACGTGCTTCCAGTACTACGTCTCTGTCCAGGAAGGCGCAACCTGACCTCGTCGTCACTAGCATCTTCCTCCACCTCCTCTGCTGACCTCTCTTGGCTGACTGTGCGTTGACAGTAAGTGGGATCTCCGACCTCATCATCATCACCCTGTGCGTTATCACACCCGTCGTCCTCAGAGCCAACCTGTTCCTGCCCTGACAAAAAACTAAAGTTGTCGCTCCAATCAGGTATTTGAGTCTTATCATCGTCTTCCTCATTGTCTCCACCAACAGGAGTTACAGTTTGGGAATGAGGGTCTACATTATGGTCAGAACCTTCAGCGTCTGGTCCTGGATCCGACTCATAAAGATTCTGGGCATCAGTGCAGATCATTTCCTCGTCTGGATTCACAGAAGCGCTGGAGTCGACCTCTGATTCCCAGGCTATAGTATGAGTAAACAGCTCTGCAGACTCAACCATCTGTTCTACCTCATACTCAGACGGGCAGCTGGAGATTTGGGAGCTGTGAGGAAGCAAGTGCGATTTGGGTGACACCTTTGAGGACTGGAGTATTTGTGATGTTGAAGTTGATGTGGAGGAGAGCCCACTTAAAGGAGCACTTGATATCCGTTGAAGCACCTGCTGTTTTTGTGCCTCATGTGGAATTTGTAGCGATTGGCGTGGCCGTAAGAAAGGGATCTTATCACATTGTCCGCTAAAAGAAGTAGACATTTTAGTTTGGCTGGAAGATGGTCTTTCTTCTGCACCTACCCCACGGACAC
This sequence comes from Phyllobates terribilis, assembly GCF_046119375.1. Lineage (NCBI taxonomy): Eukaryota > Metazoa > Chordata > Amphibia > Anura > Dendrobatidae > Phyllobates > Phyllobates terribilis. The sequence goes on along the minus strand of NW_027362773.1, from coordinate 183,294,416 downwards.
AACCTTTTTTCCCCTTCCCAACACGCCTATTCCCCTTTCCACCAGCAGCAGGCCTTTTTCCACTCATTTTGGTGGTTAACTAATTCACAACTCTGGAGTTGTTTGCACAAAAAAACAATGGATGGTAACCGAGCAGAGCTGAGTGGCCAAACTGTGGTATTAGGCCAAAACTATTGGCTGGGTTAGATGCAGAAAAAAATTATTTTTAATTTGCAACCTGATGGAGGTCAGTATAGATGGACTAATAGACCAAGTCCCACACACCGCTAGAAGCCCAAATATTTTTTCAGAGCTAGATGCAGAAAATTTTTTTATTCAATTTGCAACCTGATGGAGGTCAGTATAGATGGACTAATAGACCAAGTCCCACACACTGCTAGAAGCTCAAATATTTTTTCAGAGCTAGATGCAGAAAAAAATTATTTTTAATTTGCAACCTGATGGAGGTCAGTATAGATGGACTAATAGACCAAGTCCCACACACCGCTAGAAGCCCAAATATTATTTTCAGAGCTAGATGCAGAAAAAAATTATTTTTAATTTGCAACCTGATGGAGGTCAGTATAGATGGACTAATAGACCAAGTCCCACACACCGCTAGAAGCCCAAATATTTTTTCAGAGCTAGATGCAGAAAAAAATTATATTCAATTTGCAACCTGCTGGACGTCAGTATAGAAGGACTAATAGAACAAGTCCCACACACTGCTAGAAGCCCAAATATTTTTTCAGAGCTAAATGAAGAAAAAAATTATTTTTAATTTGCAACCTGATGGAGGTCAGTATAGATGGACTAATAGACCAAGTCCCACACACTGCTAGAAGCCCAAATATTTTTTCAGATCTAGATGCAGAAAAAAATTATTTTTAATTTGCAACCTGATGGAGGTCAGTATAGATGGACTAATAGACCAAGTCCCACACACCGCTAGAAGCCCAAATATTTTTTCAGAGCTAGATGCAGAAATTTTTTTTATTCAATTTGTAACCTGATGGAGGTCAGTATAGATGGACTAATAGACCAAGTCCCACACACTGCTAGAAGCCCAAATATTTTTTCAGAGCTAGATGCAGAAAAAAATTATTTTTAATTTGCAAACTGATGGAGGTCAGTATAGATGGACTAATAGACCAAGTCCCACACACTGCTAGAAGCCCAAATATTTTTTCAGAGCTAGATGCAGAAAAAAATTATTTTTAATTTGCAACCTGATTGAGGTCAGTATAGATGGACTAATAGAACAAGTCCCACACGCTGCTAGAAGCCCAAATATTTTTTCAGAGATAAATGAAGAAAAAAATTATTTTTAATTTGCAACCTGATGGAGGTCAGTATAGATGGACTAATAGACCAAGTCCCACACACTGCTAGAAGCCCAAATATTTTTTCAGAGCTAGATGCAGAAAAAAATTATTTTTAATTTGCAACCTGATGGAGGTCAGTATAGATGGACTAATAGACCAAGTCCCACACACCGCTAGAAGCCCAAATATTTTTTCAGAGCTAGATGCAGAAAAAATATATATTCAATTTGCAACCTGCTGGAGGTCAGTATAGAAGGACTAATAGAACAAGTCCCACACACTGCTAGAAGCCCAAATATTTTTTCAGAGTAAATGAAGAAAAAAATTATTTTTAATTTGCAACCTGATGGAGGTCAGTATAGATGGACTAATAGACCAAGTCCCACACACTGCTAGAAGCCCAAATATTTTTTCAGAGCTAGATGCAGAAAAAAATTATTTTTAATTTGCAACCTGATGGAGGTCAGTATAGATGGACTAATAGACCAAGTCCCACACACCGCTAGAAGCCCAAATATTTTTTCAAAGCTAGATGCAGAAAATTTTTTTATTCAATTTGCAACCTGATGGAGGTCAGTATAGATGGACTAATAGACCAAGTCCCACACACTGCTAGAAGCCCAAATATTTTTTCAGAGCTAGATGCAGAAAAAAATTATTTTTAATTTGCAACCTGATGGAGGTCAGTATAGATGGACTAATAGACCAAGTCCCACACACTGCTAGAAGCCCAAATATTTTTTCAGAGCTAGATGCAGAAAAAAATTATTTTTAATTTGCAACCTGATGGAGGTCAGTATAGATGGACTAATAGAACAAGTCCCACACGCTGCTAGAAGCCCAAATATTTTTTCAGAGATAAATGAAGAAAAAAATTATTTTTAATTTGCAACGTGATGGAGGTCAGTATAGATGGACTAATAGACCAAGTCCCACACACTGCTAGAAGCCCAAATATTTTTTCAGAGCTAGATGCAGAAAAAAATTATTTTTAATTTGCAACCTGATGGAGGTCAGTATAGATGGACTAATAGACCAAGTCCCACACACCGCTAGAAGCCCAAATATTTTTTCAGAGCTAGATGCAGAAAAAAATTATATTCAATTTGCAACCTGCTGGAGGTCAGTATAGAAGGACTAATAGAACAAGTCCCACACACTGCTAGAAGCCCAAATATTTTTTCAGAGCTAAATGAAGAAAAAAATTATTTTTAATTTGCAACCTGATGGAGGTCAGTATAGATGGACTAATAGACCAAGTCCCACACACTGCTAGAAGCCCAAATATTTTTTCAGAGCTAGATGCAGAAAAAAATTATATTCAGTTTGCAACCTGATGGAGGTCAGTATAGATGGACTAATAGAATGATGCTATGCCCAAAAGATTTTACTTCACTAGGTGCAGTAAAAAAATTGGTATTCTATACACAGGTGGTATATCTTGCAACACAGATAGGCTACTCCACTGACTAACACACTCTGCAATAGGCCAAAAAGGATTAGCTTTGCTAGATTCAGCCAAATGCTGTGAAAAAAACTTGCACAGCACTGGCACAGACCTGCTTGGCAAAAACTGATGGGAACTGATGTAACCTAGTCCTGAAAAGGACTCCAATTACAATTAGTCTTTACTCCCACAATCTATCTATTTAAGAGCACAGACCTGCCTGATAAAAGTCGTAGGAAATGCTGTAACCTAGTCCTTAAAAGGACTGCAATCACAACTATTCCCTACTCCCAAGCTATCTGTATATTTGTGCGAAAATTGGCTTGAAATTAACAAGGTATAGCGCACACAGCAACAGCGGTGCCGTCTAACACGCAGCTGCAGCAGTGAGAAAATGGTGGCGACGGGGAAAATGGCTTGGTCTTATAGGGCAAGGACATGTGACATACACTGCCAATCACACATGCCCTTGCTTGTGTGAAAAAAAGCACTTCGCTCCGTGTGTGCGCTGCTGATAGGCTGACAGATTGCACCTCCCCACTGCAAATGCGGGAAAGAGAAAAAAAAATGGAGATCTTCATTGTTCCTGCAGAGATCCATCCCCTGCCCCTCCCCCCGCCCCGCTGTACACTCAAACTGCGTATTAACATTAATTTTCATCATTACTGAGAAAAAATCCAGTTATGATTTTGGTGCACGAACAGTTATCGAACATAACCTCGAACAGCCGAATTTTTCTCAAATTGTTCGTGTTCGCCGACCGGCTCGAACACCGCCCAAAACAGCTCGAATTTGAGATTGGCGAACAGTTCGAGTAGAACAACGCTCATCTCTACTGATAACCCCAAAACGGCCATATGTTCCACCTGCCATGCCAGCATCAGCAGGGGTGACAAAACTACCAGCCTGACCACCACCAGCATGATCAGGCACATGGCAGCAAAGCACCCGACTTTGTGGGGCAAAACCCAGGGTCCACGACCAGTGTCAGCGGGTGTCACCACTGCTTCTTCCACTGTTGTGCGTGCAATAGAACCCCCTGTTGTGTGTGCAAGGCAATCCCCTGTCCATACTGCATGTAAAGATGCCCCTCCTCTCAGTCTTCACTTGTTATGGCAGTTTATCAATAAACAGCATCAACGTCCACGTCCACGTCCCACCGCAGCGTTCAATTGTCCATATCCCAGACCTTTGAACGAAAGCGGAAATTCGCAGCTAACGCCCCACAGGCCACAGTCCTAGATTCGCACATTTCACGACTGCTTGCATTGGAAATGCTGCCTTTTAGGCTGGTGGAGACGGAATCCTTCCGCAATCTTATGGCGGTGGCCGTCCCTCGGTACTCGGTCCCCAGCCGACACTATTTTGCCCGGTGTGCCATCCCCGCACTACACAAGCACGTGTCCCAAAGCATCTGCCGTGCCCTCAACAATGCAGTTACTGGGAGAGTCCACCTGACAACGGACACGTGGACAAGTGCTTGTGGCCAGGGACGGTACATCTCTCTGATGGCACACGGGGTAAACATAGTGGAAGCCGGGACCCAGTCGGACCTTGGGACGGAACACATCCTCCCCACACCGAGGATTGCGGGCCCTATGTTAGTCAGAGTTGCCCCCACAGTGTACAGCTCCTGCGCATCCTCCTTCTCCTCCTCCTCCTCGTTTTCAGCCTCCATCTCAGATATCACCACGTCAGTTACAAGCTGGAAGCATTGCAGTACTGCCTTTGCCAAGCGGCAACAGGCTGTGCTGAAACTCATAAGCTTAGGTGATAAACCTCACACAGCTTGTGAGTTGTGGACAGCTGTGAAAGAGCAGGCAGATCTGTGGCTGAGACCGCTGAACCTACATCCCGGCATGGTCGTGTGTGACAATGGCCGTAACCTGGTGGCGGCTCTGAGGCGAGGTGAGATCACACACGTAGCATGCCTGGCTCATGTGCTTAACCTCGTGGTTCAGCGTTTTCTTAAATCCTACCCCGAGTTGCCAGATCTGCTCGTGAAAGTACGCCGCCTGTCAGCTCATTTTCGCAAGTCGGCTACAGCTTCCGCCGCCCTTGCTGTGTTGCAGCAGCGTTTGCAGCTTCCGGCACACCGACTGGTGTGTGATGTCCCCACACGTTGGAACTCTACCCTCCACATGTTGCAAAGGATTTGTGAGCAGAAGAGAGCAGTTGTGGAGTACCAGCTGCAACAAGGCCGTCGATATTCAGGTCAGACTCCACACATAAGACCTCAGGAGTGGACCTGGATGTCTGACATATGTACCATCCTGACAAACTTTGAGGAGGCCACCAAGATGGTGAGTGGCGATGACGCCATCATTAGTGTCAGCATCCCACTTGTCTGTCTTTTGCAACGCTCTCTGCAGAGAATTAAAGAGGAGGCATTGCAGCCAGAGTATGATGAGATGGATCAAGAAGCCATAGCGGGCGATTACACACAGCCCAGCCTCATCTCATCCCAACGTGCATTGGGGGACAATGAGGGAGAGGAGGAGGAGGAGGAGGAAGAACAGGAGCTGCTATCATGCGTTGTAGACGGTAGTACCTGTACAAGTGTCATACCGTCGGTTCAGCGTGGGTGGCCTGAGGACAGGGGGGAGGAGGAAGAGGAGGAGGAGGAGGAGGAGGAGAGCATGGTCAGTCGTCATCTTGGTGAGGACATGGAAATCTTGCCCATTACCAGTCTGGCACGCATGGCTGACTTTATGTTACGCTGCCTTAACCGTGACCCTTGCGTTGTCAAAATGTTGGGTGACAGTCATTACTGGTTGGTGACACTTGTAGACCCCCGCTACAAGGAGAACTTTCACTCTGTTATTCCTGAGGTGGAGAGGTCTGCAAAAATGGGGCAATACCAGAAGGCCCTTGCTGCAGAACTCTTAAAAAAATTCCTATCTGAACACGCTAGTGGCAGAGGTCACAGTTCGTTGCCCAACCAAGGCGTACAGGCGAGAGAGATGCAACTCCAATCCAGCAGAGGCAGGGGAACACTGTCAACATTCTGGGACAGTTTTCTGACACCCGCCCAGCTTACAGGCCCTGAGGCACAGGGTACTCTCACAAGGAGTGGAAAGTTTCAAAAGATGGTGAGGGAGTACCTTGCCGATCGTACCAGCGTTCTCCGTGATTCCTCTGTGCCTTTTAATTATTGGGTATCCAAGCTGGACACTTGGAATGAACTCGCTCTATACGCCTTGGAGGTCCTGACCTGCCCTGCCGCTAGCGTGTTATCGGAGCGTGTTTTTAGTGCCGCTGGGGGAATTATAATTGATAAGCGCACTCGCCTGTCAACTGACAATGCTGACAAGCTGACCCTTATCAAAATGAACAAGGGCTGGATTGGGCCAGACTTCTCATCACCACCAAATGACAGCAGAGTAACATAAAGTCAAATCCACTGTGTTATTTCGGGAGGTGTATTCACATGCACCGCTTCACTCCCACACATGGGTATACGCTTCCTCGTTTCGGCTGTTTAATCTTCTTCTCCTTATCCTCAGCCTCCACCACCACTATACCACCAGGGTGCCAGCATTGCAAGTTCCTCCGTCCTAATTTTTGGCATCTTTTGCTGGGAAAGCATAACCAAATACCATGGGACACCCACTCCCCAATAATGGGACTTATGTTTGTAATATGCTGTACTGCATGGCTCTTGTAAGGGGCATTGCAAGTTGCTCCGTCCTAATTTTTGGCAGCTTTTGCTTGCAAGGCATAAGCAAATACTATGGGAGACCCACTCCCCAATAATGGGACTTATGTTTGTAATATGCTGTACTGCATGGCTCTTGTAAGGGGCATTGCAAGTTGCTCCGTCCTAATTTTTGGCAGCTTTGCTAGCAAGGCATAAGCAAATACTATGGGACTCCCACTCCCCAATAATGGGACTTATGTTTGTAATATGCTGTACTGCATGTGACGCGCCCCCTGGGCCATGTGTACACGTGTGTGGGATACCCGGTGCTGGGTCTCTGGGATCTGTAGTCTCCGTGGCGTTGACCCGGTCCCGTGGCTCAGGCTGGTCAAACCAGTGGCAGTCTTTCTTAGGTTTTGAATTTAATTGTCCGACTGCGACTCCCGTGGATTGCGGTCAGGGAGTACCACCGCTGCGAGGCAGACCGCTGAGGCTGGTGTTGTGTGTGCAGCATAGAATGGGATAACTCCCCTCGGGAGGAGTATAGCCTCAGGGCAGTGAGTGTGGATGATGGGGGTGATGGTGCATGAGCGCAGCAGGAACGACTCAGAGTCTTTGCAGTGCAGTTCAGGGTCTTTACTGATGAATATAAGGTAGACCCTCCCGGGAGTACTGGCTAGCATAAGAGGCCTGGTTAGTCTGTGAGCAAGCAGGAGTTCCCCAGGCCAGGTGGAGTTGTAGGCCTCCCCGTCTGTCTGCACTCTTCCTGGCTACCTTGCTGTAAGTGGGTAGAAGTAGCCCACGTCCCTGAGTGTACCGTGTAGTGCTCACCCGTATGGCTGGTGACTTGGGGCCTTCTGTTAGCCTCCACTCCACGACGGCGGTGCTGGTCCCTTGCTTGTGACTGAGCCTCCGGGCTTCTATGGCCAGAGGACCTGAAATCCCCTGCCGGCTGGTTTCTGCTGCTGGATATATAAGTCCTCACAGCTTCGGACTCCTGTGTCCGGTTCCTATTGTCTTCTGCCAGGGCGAGCTCTGCTCAGCTTCCAGCCCCTGGTCATTAGCTCCTAGTTCCTACAGAGCTCCTTGCTGTTACTTTCCCTTGCTCTCACTCTGACTCTGACTGTTCTCTGACTCACTCAACCCCGCCCCAGATCCAGTTTATAAGGGCAGAATTCTCCCCTCCCAGGACTGGGGCAGGAGGATCTTGCATGTTTAAGGGATCCTGACCAGGAAACCTCCCACTTGCTCTCCGACGTAATATCTCTATTACTGTGGTGACCAGACCCCTGGGGTGCCACACATGGCTCTTGTAAGGGGCATTGCAGTTCCTCATAATTTTTGGAAAGCCTTCCATTCACTGCTTAGGCCAACAGTGCACGGGAGACCCAGTTGCTATAAATCGAAAAAAAGGTTTAGTTAACGCCCTCTGACCTCCATGTCATTTCCAAGGGGCATTGGAGTGGCTCGAAATTTTTGGTAGGCATTGAACTCACTGTATGCCCTATAACTGTGTAGCCGAACAGCTCCTTTTGTTACAGAAATATATCCTGCAAGACATATCTGGTTGACTGGCCTGATATTGATGTGAATGGTCCCTGTTCCTCCTGCTCTTTCTCCTTTGCCACCACCTCATCCATCATTTATCACCTGAAGCTTTGTTTTAACGGGAGTCATAGAACTGGGATAGTAGCAGGAAAACATCCAGCAATCCTCGGAGGAGGTAGGATATGCTCCAAAACGCGGACCACCTCAGGCCTAGCCGCTACTACATACATGCGCTTGCATTCCAAGAAAACAAAGCAGATGCTAACTTCTATCATCATCATCATGCTCCTCACCTAGGCACTCTCAACTCCCCTGATAGAGAAGCCAGGGCCCACTGGAGGAGTCTGGTTCTCTGGTGGGCTCCTCCAATGCTGCCCAAAAGCAGGCCAGGTTAAGAAAAGTGTGGGGGAAGGTGACAGGAGAAATCAGGGCGGCTGGGGACCGAGTATGGACACCTGGCCGCCACCTGGCGGCTTTGGACTGAGCGTGGACACCCGGCCGCCGGGCGGCTGGGGACAGAGTATGGATACCTCACTGCCGAAGCGGCCATGAGGTAGTGGCCAGCTTCGGCCTCCTCCAAACTAAAAGGCCCCATTTCAAGTGAAAGCTAGCAGTATGGTATTGCAGCCTGTGGGTGGGTGGGTGGTTGGCTGCATATTTTCGCTTGCATTGCAAGGAATGGGGGAGGTACAATTGAACACTGCCCTGGGACAAGGACTTGCACGGGGATAGTTGCAAGTCTGCATCTTCTGATGCGGCAAGGATCACTTCTGATGGGCACACTTTTAGACAGTGACCTGGGGGTCAGAGATGCTTCCAGGGGTCTTCGCCATGCTGATCCCTTGTCTTTCAGCACTGTATGCATGTGTCACACAGCACATGGCCAGATAAGGTTGTAAAATGTTAAAATGACATTTCCCAGTGAACGCATTTGTCACGGTTGAAAGCAATACAAAAGTGCAAAAACGCATGAAAAATGCTACTTGTGAACATAGCCCAAGGTGTGGAGGAGTATTTTTGTTTTTGGTTATTTATTTTACCTTATACACAAGTTTTTACCCTGGAAAGGAAATTCCTTAACATATTTCACAGGAAAACCGTTTCAGTTTCGTTTTTGAACGTTTTATTGTGAGCCTGCAAAAGTGGCTTAATACCTCTGACCACGTTGTTGACAGCAGTGACCTGGGGGTCAGAAATGCTTCCAGGGGCGATCCCCATGCTGCCCCCATGTCTTTTGAGCACTGTTACTATCGTTTTGGGCACTTTTTAGGCTTTCTACAGACTGCCGGGGGTGCTGCCGCAAAAATGCTCGGGTCTCTCATAGACTAACATTGGGCTCGTTGCTCGGGTCGAGCACCCGAGTATCACGGTAAGCTCGGCCCGAGCTTCGAGCACCCGAACATTTTAGTGATCGCTCAACACTATCAGTCGTCATCTTGGTGAGGACACAGAAGTCTTGCCCGTTACCAGTCTGGCACCCATGGCTGACTTTATGTTACGCTGCCTTAACCGTGACCCTCGCATTGTCAAAATGTTGGGTGACAGTCATTACTGGTTGATGACACTTTTAGACCCCCTCTACAAGGAGAACTTTCACTCTCTTATTCCTGAGTTGGAGAGGTCTACAAAAATGGGGCAGTACTAGAAGGCCCTTGCTGCAGAACTATTAAAAAAATTCCCATCTGAACACGGTAGCGGCAGAGGTCACAGTTCGCTGCCCAACTAAGGCATACAGGCGAGAGAGACGCAACTCCAATCCAGCAGAGGCAGGGGAACACTGTCAATGTTCTAGTACAGTTTTCTGAGACCTGCCCAGCTTACAGGCCCTGAGGCGCAGGGTACTCTCACAAGGAGTGGAAAGTTTCAAAAGATGGTGAGGGTGTACCAGCGTCCTCCGTGATTCCTCTGTGCCTTTTAATTATTGGGTATCCAAGCTGGACACTTGGAATGACCTCACTCTGTATGCCTTGGAGGTCCTGGCCTTCCCTGCCGCTAGCGTGTTATCGGAGCGTGTTTTTAGTGCCGCTGGGGGAATTATAACTGATAAGCGCACTCACCTGTCAACTGACAATGCTGACAAGCTGACCCTTATCAAAATGAACAAGGGCTGGATTGGGCCAGACTTCTCATCACCACCAAATGACAGCAGAGTAACATAAAGTCAAATCCACTGTGTTATTTCGGGAGGTGTATTCCCATGCATCGCTTCACACCCACACATGGGTATACGCTTCCTCATTTCGGCTGTTTTTTGCTCTTCTCCTTATCCTCAGCCTCCACGACCACTATATCACCAGGGTGACCGTAGTCCATGTTGCCAGCATTGCAAGTTCCTCTGTCCTAATTTTTGGCAGCTTGTGCTTGGAAGGCATAGGCAAAGACTATGGGAGACCCACTCCCCAATAATGGGAATAATGTTTTTAATATGCTGTACTGCATGGCTCTTGTAAGGGACATTGCAAGTTCCCCCTTCCTAATTTTTGGCAGCTTTTGCTTGGAAGGCATAGGCAAAGACTATGGGAGACCCACTCCCCAATAATGGGAATAATGTTTTTAATATGCTGTACTGCATGGCTCTTGTAAGGGGCATTAAAATCGTCTTGTTAAGCTACTGTGACCTCCACGTCTCTTCCAAGGGTCGTTAATATTGTCTTCTAATTCCACTGCGACCTCCACCACTCCTCCAAGGGGCATTAAAAGCGTCTTGTTAAGCTACTGTGACCTCCACGTCTCTTCCACAGGGCATTGATATTGTCTTTTTATTCCACTGTAACCTCCACCACTCTTCCAAGGGGCATTGATATTGTCTTTTTATTCCACTGCGACCTCCACATCTCTTCCAAGGGGCATTAAAACTGTCTTGTTAAACCACTCTGAACTCCACGTCTCTTCTAAGGGGCATTAAAACCGTCTTGTTAAACCACTCTGAACTCCACAGCTCTTCCAAGGGGCATTGACATGTTGTTTTTAATTACCTCTAACCTCCACGACTCTTGCAACGGGCATTGCATTTCCTCCTAATTTTTGTCAGCTTTTGCTTTTCAATGCATAGGCAAAAACTAAGGGAGACCCACTCCCCAATAATGGGTAGAAGGTTTTTAGTACACTGTAATCCACATCTGTTTCAAGGGGCATTGCAGTGCCTATTAATTTTTGGAAAGCCTTCCATTCCCTGCTTAGGCCAACAGTGTACAGGAGACCCAGTTGCTATAAATGGAAAAAACGGTTTAGTTAAGCCCCTCTGACCTCCATGTCACTTCCAAGGGGCATTGGAGTGCCTCGAAATTTTTGGTAGGCATTGCATTCACTGTATGCCTTATAACTGTGTAGCTGAACCGCTCCTTTTGGTACAGAAACATATCCTACAAGATATGTGTGGTTGGCTGGCCTGATATTGATGTGAATGGTCCCTGTTCCTCCTGCTCTTTCTCCTTTGCCACCACCTCATCCATCATTCATCACCTGAAGCTTTGTTTTAACGGGAGTCATAGAACTGTGATAGTAGCAGGAAAACATCCAGCAATCCTCGAAGGAGGTAGAATATGCGCCAAAATGCTGACCACCTCAGGCCTAGCTGCTACTACATACATGCGCTTGCATTCCAAGGAACAGAAAGCTAAGGAGGTGGATGGCCTCATGATCATGAATAATTTACTCATTGTGTAGGAGGCCGACCACTGCTGCTGTCTACCTTCTGAACTTTGTGTTGAAGCCTGATTGACCCAGGACCCGCAATCCTCTATGTCTGGAGGACGTGTTGCATCCCAGTGTCCAACTGTGTCCCGGCTTCCACAATATTAACCCAGTGTGAAGGCGTCAGTGAGATGGACCATTCCTGGCCACATTCACTTGTCCACGTGTTTGTGGTTAGGCTGTCCTTCCCACTAAATGCACTGGGGAGGGCACAGGTAATGTTTTGGTATGCGCGCTTGTGTATAAGGCGCACCGGGACAAATAGGGGTGGCTGGGGACCGTTTATGGACACCCAGCCACCCCCACGCGGCTGGGGACTGTGTGTGGGCACCCGGCCGCGGGGCGGCTGGGGACTGAGTATGGACAGCTGGCCGCCGCCTGGCGGGTGGGGACCAAGCATGGACACCCGGCCGCCGGGCGGCTGAGGACTGAGTATGAATACCAGGCTACCGATGCAGCCATGACGTGGTGGCCAGGTTCCACCTCCACATGCCTAAAAGGCCCAATTTCAAGTGCAAGCAAGCTAGCAGTATGGTATTGCAGCCTGGGGGTGGGTGGGTAGCATACTTGCGCTTGTATTGAAAGTTATGGGGGAGGCACAATTGAACACTGCCCTGGGACAAGGACTTGCACAGGGATAGTTGCAAGTCTGCATCTTCTGATGCGGCAAGGATCACTTCTGATGGGCACACTTTTAGGCAGTGAGCTGGTTGTCAGAGATGCTTCCAGGGTTCTTCCCCATGCTGTTCCCATGTCTTTTTAGCACTGTATGCATGTGTCACACAGCACATGGCCAGATAAGGTTGTAAAATGTTAAAATGACATTTCCCGGTGAATGCATTTGTCACGGTTGAAAGCAATACAAACGTGCAAAAACACATAAAAAATGCTACTTGTGAACATAGCCCAAGGTGTGGAGGAGTATTTTTGTTTTTGGTTATTTATTTTACCTTATACACAAGTCTTTACCCTGGAAAGGATGTTCCTTAACCCCTTTCCGACCGGGTCAGTAATAGTACGCACCAGGTCGGGAAGGCCGGTTCAGCGGGGGCTCCGGCGGTGAGCCGGCACTGAAGCGAGCACATGTCAGCTGATTATTCGAATCGCAATCCACCCGCGGCTGTTAACATGTTAAATCTCTGACAGTGGCATTTAACTCGCGCTTCCGGGAGTCCTAAGCCCCGCCCATCAGTGACCCCATCACGTGATCGCGGGTCACCAATGGGTGGGCATGACAACTCAGGGTCTGCAGCAGACGCCTGTGGTTGTCATGTCTCAATTGCTATGAGCGCCACCTAGTGGTCAGCACTCACAGCAAGTGAGCATTTCTCCTGCATACAAGCGATCTGCTCATCGCTTGTATGCAGTAGAAGCAATCAGACAACTGCTGCTTCTAGTCTCCTCTGGAGACTATAGAAGCAAGCAGAAAGTTTAAAAAAAAAGTTTTAAAAAAAAAAAAAAAAATATATAAAAGTTTAAGTCACCCCCCTTTCGCCCCATTCAAAATAAAATATATATATATATAAAAAAAAAACACATACACATATTTAGTATCGCCGCGTTCAGAATCGCCCGATCTATCAAAATAAAAGAAGAATTAATACAATCAGTAAACGGCGTAACGAGAAAAAAATTTTAAACGCCAGAATTAAGTTTTTTTGGTCGCTACAACTTGGCAATAAAATGCAATAACGGGCGATCAAAACATCGGATCTACCCCAAAATGGTATCAATAAAAACGTCAGCCCAGCACGCAAAAAATAAGCCCTCACCTGGCCCCAGATCCCGAAAAATGGAGAAGCTAAGGGTCTCGGAAAATGGCGTCATTTTTTTTGTTTTTTTTAGCAAGCTTTGGATTTTTTTTTCACCACTTAAATAAAAAAGAACCTATACATGTTTGGTGTCTATGAACTCGTAACAACCTGGAAAATAATGATGGCAGGTCAGTTTTAGCAATCTGTGAACGTGGTAAAAAAAGGACCCAAAAAACAACTGTGGATTTGCATTTTTTTTGCAGTTTCACTGCACTTTGAATTATTTTCCCATTTTCCAGCACACAATATGGTAAAACCAGTGATGGTGTTTAAAATTACAACTCGTCCCGCAAAAAATAAGCCCTCACATGGCCATATTGAACGAAAATTAAAAAAGTTCTGGCTCTGGGAAGAAGGGGAGCAAAAAAGGAAAACACAAAAACAGAAAGACCCATGGTCATTAAGGGGTTAACATATTTCACAGGAAAGCACTTTCACTTTCATTTTTGAACATTTTATTGTGAGCCTGTAAAAGTGGCTTAATACCTCTGACCACGTTGTTGACAGCAGTGACCTGGGGGTCAGAGTGAATTTCTCACATTTCCACTATTTACACATGCTCTTTTACTGTTTTCAATAGAAAATCCAAACAGCTTTGTTGGTCATGTGGTATCATGGTGTAATTGTTAGCACTCTGGACTCAGAATCCATGGATCTGAGTTCAAATCTCAGTGGAACCTGAGAAATTCTTTGAGCACAGCGGTTTTATCTTTTCTGCTCAAACTCAATTTGCCAATGCACATGGTTTAACATAAAAAGAGAAAGTTAAAATCCACATGGCAAAAAAGATCTATCTATCAAGAAAGTTTAACTCAAAAGTTAAACTTGACTTCATGAAGCAAAACTCATATCATCTATGTCACACCAAGCAATCGTACTCTATGACTTGTGCCAATGTTCGCATGACACTTTTTCCAGGTGGTTGAATCTGACCAGGATTTCAAGCCGAAACGGCCTCAAGAAATGAGAGCGATTCTTTTCCTGAATCACCCTTTTTAGTGTTTTCCAGCATTTTTGTAAACATAGTTTGGTGATGTATTTCTAAGTATTGTTTTTGGCATCAATTTAGTTTGTTTAAGTTTCTTTTTTGCTCGCAAAATGCTGTGAACGTCACTCAGGAACCTTCCAGGGGTCTTTCTACCCTACTCATTGACTTGTATAGCAAGTATAAAGCAAGCAAAATATACATGAAAAATTATATGCTCACTTCTGTTAACCGCTTGGCGTTTTGGTAAACTTAATGAGGTTAAAAGATGATCCATACCTGATCATATGAACAGCAAGTCTTTTTGCATGGAAATGAATCTGTTCCAACTATTGAGCATTTTCAAAGCCTTTTTCAGGAGGTGTTTGGAACAAAGTCACTCTAAATCCGCCTTATGAATTTTAATAAACCTTGAACTGTAAAAGGTTCCAATTGATGATACCTTTAAATCAGATTTTTACATTTCAGTGAGGCCTGGAATTTTGTTTCCAATTGAAATCTTCCATTTTCTGAAATGTCTTCCAGAAGGATAATCACTGATATTGATCATGGTGCTATAAGAAAAGATGTGAAACTCATAAGAATGAAACAGCACCTGAGTAGTTGTGGCCGAGTGGTTAAGGCGATGGACTAGAAATCTATTGGGGTCTCCCTGCATAGGTTTGAATCCTACCAACTGCATTTAACTTCATGTAATGTTTCGACAAATTATCTGTGTAGATTAATATCCACATTCCCAAGTCTATCCCCCACAGAAATGGTCTGTAATCTTTGGATTGTATTTGTAGAACCAGCATAACAGCATGTGTAGATTTTCTTTTGATTAGTCAGCCTGGTGCGATGTCATTTGTGCATCACACCACCAATCAAATTAAGCTCAGAGGGTGCCATCAGGTATGTGGTGCAACTCCTCCTTTTTTCCAGTGAACACAGATCACTGCCGTGAATGATGGACTGGGATATGAACTTTGATTTGCACCAACTCTACTTGAATTATCTTTCCGATGGAACCTTTTAGCACACCATGAAAAATCTTTAGTGACTTCTGGATGAGCAGAAGTTTTGCAATTTCTTTTTTTCTCACCCTTTTTCCAGCTAATAGATCCAGCATGCTAATTATTAGCCAGATTTCATCAACATTTTAAAACTGTCCTTGTTGTGATATCATGGAACTTTAAGCACACTTGTGGAATGAAAAGGGAGGAGATATTAATTTACCAATGTGTGTTAGATATACATTAGCGGAACAGCTATAGAGCCAGTTTTCATCATAATGCATGAATTCCCAGGTTCCACTGAGATTAGAACTCAGATCACTGGATTAAGAGTGAATTTCTCACATTTCCACTATTTACACATGCTCTTTTCATGTTTTCAAAAGAAAATCAGCCAGCTTTATTGGTCATGTGATTCCATGGTGTAATGGTTAGCACTCTGGACTCTGAATCCAGCGGTCTGAGTTCAAATCTCAGTGGAACCTGAGAAATTCTTTGTGCGTAGCGGTTTTATCTTTTCTGCTCACACTCAATTTGCCAATGCACATGGTTTAACATAAAAAGAGAAAGTTAAAATCCACATGGCAAAAAGATCTATCTATCAAGAAATTTTAACTCAAAAGTTAAACTTGACTTCATGAAGCAAAACTCATATCATCTATGTCACACCAAGCATTCGTACTCTATGATTTGTGCCAATGTTCGCATGACACTTTTTCCAGGTGGTTGAAACTGACCAGGATTTCAAGCCGAAACGGCCTCAAGAAACGACAGCGATTCTTTTCCTGAATCACCCTTTTTAGTGTTTTCCAGCATTTTTGTAAACCTAGTTTGGTGATGTTTTTCTAAGTATTGTTTTGGGCATCAAATGAGTTTGTTTAAGTTTCTTTTTTGCTCGCAAAATGCTGTGAACGTCACTCAGGAACCTTCCAGGGGTCTTTCTAACCTCCTCATTAACTTGTATAGCAAGTATAAAGCAAGCAAAATATACCTGAAAAATGATATGCTCACTTCTGTTAACCGCTTGGCGTTTTGGGAAACTTAATGAGGTTAAAAGACGCTCAATACCTGATCATATGAACAGCAAGTCTTTTTGCATGGAAATGAATCTGTTCAAACTATTGAGCATTTTCAAAGCCTTTTTTAGGAGGTGTTTGGAACAAAGTCACTCGAAATCCGCCTTATGAATTTTAATAAACCTTGAACTGTAAAAGGTTCCAATTGATGATACTTTTTGGAAGTGCATTGAGGTGAAGGGTACATTGCTGGAAAAGGAAAAAAAAAAAAAAAAAAAAAAAAACTCTTTAAATCTCTTAGTTTGCGAGTGTGAACGAGCTGCGTGTGTCCGGAGCGTAAGTGCAAACGAAAGTAAGTGTGTGACTTGTTTTTCAGTGAAGAGGTATTTGGGAATCCTGCAGAAAATACCTGTGTGAATTGCGGCGAGTGCTGCATTGTGACCTGCTGATTGCTTTTCTACCTGCTTAGATTTATTGGGCTTTTTAAAACCTATTTTCTCACTACAGTTTTAGTTTCTTAGTTTACTACCTGTGTATTTAAGGGTTAACTACATTGCACTAAAATCCTGAGGTGTAGATTTACTCACAAGGGGTTAATTAAGGGGAAGGGGTCATTATTAAGGGTTTATAAGGGGCAGCTGGTTGGACATCAAGTCCTTTGGAAGTGCATTGAGGTGAAGGGTACATTGCTGGAAAAGGAAAAAAAAAAAAAACTCTTTTAATCTCTTAGTTTGCGAGTGTGAACGAGCTGCGTGTGTCCGGAGTGTAAGTGCGAACGAAAGTAAGTGTGTGACTTGTTTTTCAGTGACTTTGGATTCAGGGAGTTTGGAAGGGAGGACTTAGGACTGAATTGCTGACTGTATTTCATCTTTCTTTACTTTACTTTTTACTTAATTAATCCACCTGACCTACTTATCTGATTCCCCCATCCATACTTGATACTTAATTGATCCCCCGTCCATACTTTACTGATCCCCCGCCGATATCTAATTGATACACTTGCACATACCTAATTGATCCCCGTCCATTCACCTATATATAAATAATTGTGTTTTGTACTTGTATATATATACTGACTGTATCCCCATATTTAGAATGACGTCCATTTTGGCCGGAGCCGTGCAGTGTACATCTTGCGCAATGTATGCATTCCGTGAGCAACCGCTCAAGGATCCATACTGCTGCGAGAGATGTGAGCTTATCGTGCACTTGGAAGCCCAAATTCTGGATCTAAGTGCTCAGATAGCGGTACTGAGGAGCATCGACCACATGGAACGGAGTTTGCTGCTCACCGAGCAGACACTCAATGGGTCAATACTGGGGGTGGAGCATAGAGGGGAAGTGCAGGCTGAACAGGCAGGGAGCTGGATTACAGTTAGGAGGGATAGAGGGAAGAAGTATAGGAAGGCTGGTTCAGAACCGGCATTATTGGAGCACGACAGATCCTCTGACCGCCGGGGGAGTGTATGCTCCAGTAATGAGGGGGAGGGGGGAAGTGTAGGGCAGGCAAGACAGGTTCTGGTAGTGGGTGACTCTATTATTAGGGGGACAGACAGGGCAATCTGTCACAAAGACCGGGATCGCCGAACGGTGTGCTGCCTCCCTGGCGCTCGAGTCCGGCACATCGCGGATCGGGTTGACAGGTTACTGGGTGGGGCTGGCGAAGACCCAGCGGTCATGGTCCACATCGGCACCAATGACAAAGTGAGTGGTAGATGGAGGGTCCTTAAAAATGATTTCAGGGACCTAGGTAGGAAGCTTAGGGCAAGGACCTCCAAGGTAGTTTTCTCAGAAATACTACCAATCCCGCGAGCCACACAGGAGCGCCAACGGGAAGTTAGGGAGGTGAATAAGTGGCTAAAGAGTTGGTGCAAGGCAGAAGGGTTTGGGTTCATGGAGAACTGGGCCGACTTCGCGGTCGGCTACAGGCTCTACCGTAGGGACGGGCTGCACCTCAATGGGGAGGGTGCAGCGGTGCTGGGGAAGAAGATGGCTAATAGGTTGGAGGAGTTTTTAAACTACAGACGGGGGGGGGAAACCAAGGAAATAGGTGGGATGTGAGGCAAGCAAGGGGGAAGGGGAGAAGTGAATATAATGAGGGTGGAGAGGGGGGTGGGGATAGTACAGTTAGATCGTTAGAGAAGAATAGGATGCTAAATAACCCCAAAGTTTTATCTTGCATGCTGACCAACGCAAGAAGCCTGACCAATAGGCGGATAAGCTGCAGGCGCTTATATCGGAGGAGAGGTATGACATCGTAGGTATAACAGAGACTTGGCTAGACGATAGCTACGACTGAGCGGTAAATTTATTAGATTATAGTTTATTTAGAAGGGACCGGAAACAGGGGAAAGGCGGAGGAGTCTGCTTATATGTAAAGTCATGTCTAAAACCCAGACTAAGTTAAGATATAGGAGAGGGAGAAGAGGGGGTCGAGTCCATGTGGGTAGAGATAGAGGGAACTAAAAATAATAATAAAATATTACTGGGGGTCTGCTATAAGCCTCCCAATATAACAGAGGAGAATGAGAATCTGCTATTAGGACAAATAGACAAAGTAGCAAAACATAATGAAGTGATTGTAATGGGGGATTTCAACTACCCGGATATTGACTGGGAAACAGAAACCTGTAGATCTCAGAAAGGAAAAAGGTTCTTGACAAATATTAAGGATAATTATCTCTCCCAACTAGTGCAGGAACCAACGAGAGGGAAGGCCGTGTTGGACTTAATATTGACTAATAGGCCTGATAGAATAACTGAGGTACAGATAGGGGGGCACCTAGGTAATAGCGACCATAATATTATCGACTTCAAAATGCCCTTCAGTAGGGTTATCAATAAGGGAACAACAAAAACATTAAGCTTTAGGAGGGCGAAGTTTGATCAGCTGAAAGAAAGCCTTCAACTTATTGACTGGGACAAAGTTCTTAATCAAAGGAATACGAATAGTAAATGGGAAACCTTCAAAAGAATTCTGAATACTCAGTGCGAGAGATATATACCGTATGGGAATAAAAGTGCCAGAAATAAGAGGAAACCAATATGGTTGAACAACAACGTAAAAGGGGCGTTAAATAGCAAAAAAGAGGCATTCAAGAGATTAAAACAGGAAAACAGTAAGGAGGCACTAATGTGTTACAAGAAAAAACGAGAACCTGTAAAAAACAAATAAAAATAGCGAAGGAGGAAACAGAGACGTATTGCTAGGGAAAGGTGATCAAATCCCAAACTGTTCTTTACGTATATAAATAGTAAAAGGATTAAATCGGATAATATTGGACCGATAAAAAGTGAGGAAGGCAAAATCATAGAGAAAGATGAGCATAAAGCTAATCTATTAAATAATTTTTTTTCGACAACTTTCACAAAGGAAATCGAACTAACAGGAGAAATGAGAAGTGACAAACTTAATCCTCCACTAAGTATGACAAATCTAACCCAAGCTGGGGTACAGAAACGCCTCAGTAACATTAAAATAAACAAATCACCAGGACCTGATGGCATACACCCACGGGTACTAAGGGAACTAAGTAATGTGATAGACAGACCGTTATATCTTATATTTAAGGACTCTGTTGAGACTGGGTCTGTGCCACTTGATTGGCGACAGGCGAATGTAGTGCCATTATTCAAAAAGGGAGCGAAAAGTGACGCCGGAAACTATCGGCCGGTGAGTCTGACGTCCGTTGTGGGCAAAATTTTTGAAAGCTTCATTAAAGAGGCAATTACGGAGCATCTTGATGCTAATAATCTTTTAATCCCGAACCAACATGGATTCATGAGGAATCGCTCCTGCCAAACAAACCTGATTGACTTCTACGAGGAGGTTAGCTCTCGAGTAGATCAGGGGGAACCAGTGGATGTCGTGTATCTCGACTTCTCAAAAGCGTTCGATAGCGTGCCACATAATAGGTTGGTATACAAAATGAGAATGATGGGGCTGGGGGAAAATGTCTGCAAGTGGGTAGCTAACTGGCTAAAGGATAGAAGGCAGAGGGTGGTTATAAATGGAATATACTCAGATTGGGTAAGCGTCACTAGTGGGGTACCACAGGGGTCTGTACTAGGCCCAATGTTATTTAATATCTTTATTAACTACATAGTCAACGGGATAAATAGTAAAATATCAATATTTGCAGATGACACAAAGTTATGTAAAACAATTAATACAAAAGAGGACAGTGCAGACCTACAGAGGGATTTGGATAAGCTGGGTAGGTGGAGCATTAAATGGCAAATGAGGTTTAACGAGGAGAAATGTAAGGTCATACATATGGGAAGGAAAAATGGAAGTCACCAGTACTCACTGAATGGGAAATCATTGGGGAATTCAGAGATGGAGAAGGACTTGGGCATCTTGATTGATAGCAAACTAAATTGGAGTGCCCATAGTCAGGCCGCTGCTGTAAGGGCAAACAGGGTAATGGGATATATCAGAAGAGGTATAGCTGCAAAGGATGAGAACATTGTTCTTCCACTGTACAAAGCACTGGTTAGACCACACTTGGAATACTGTGCTCAGTTATGCACCCCAATATATAGAAAGGATATAAATGAGCTTGAAAAGGTACAAAGGAGGGCAACAAAATTAATAAAGGGAATGGAGGGACTGCAATACCCAGAGAGGTTGGCAAAACTAGGACTATTCAGCCTGGAAAATAGAAGGCTGAGGGGGGACATAATAAATGTGTACAAATATGTTAGGGGACAGTATAGAGATCTTGCCCAGGATTTGTTCAAAAGGAGGGATATTACGGTAACAAGAGGGCACTCACTAAGACTGGAAGAGAAAAGGTTTCAGCACCAGCATAGGAAGGGGTTCTTTACGGTAAGAGCAGTGAGAATATGGAATTCACTGAGTGAGGAGACGGTAATGTCGGATTCACTACACCAGTTCAAGCGGGGACTGGATGCATTTCTAGATACCAGGCAGATTTCAGCATATACTTAAAAATAAAATAAAATAGTAGGTTGATACAGGGATTTATTCTGACTGCTGGTTTCAGAGTCGGGAGGGAATTTTTCCTCAGGTGAAGATTGGCCAAATCATTTGGGGTTTTTGCCCTCCTCTGGATCAACTTTAGCAATTACAGAACTAACAGGTCGAACTTGATGGACGCAAGTTTTTATTCGGCTTTACAAACTATGTTACTATGTTACTAAGTTACCTTTAAATCAGATTTTTACATTTCAGTGAGGCCTGGAATTTTGTTTCCAATTGAAATCTTCCATTTTCTGAAATGTCTTCCAGAAGGATAATCACTGATATTGATCATGGTGCTATAAGAAAAGGTGTGAAACTCATAAGAATGAAACAGTGTCAGAGAAGTTGTGGCCGAGTGGTTAAGGTGATGGACTAGAAATCCGTTGGGGTCTTCCCGTGTAGGTTCAAATCCTGCCAAATACTTTTAACTGCATGTAACATTTTGACGAATTATCTGAGTAGATCAATTTCCACATTCCCAAGTCTATCCCCCACAGAAATGGTCTGTAATCTATGGATTGTATTTGTAGAACCAGCTTAACAGCATCTGTAGATCTTCTTTTGATTAGTCAGCCAGGTGAGATGTCACTTGTGCATCACACCACCAATCAAACAAAGCTCAGAGGGTGCCATCAGGTATGTGGTGCAAATCCTCCTTTTTTCCAGCGAACACAGACCACTGCCGTGGCTGATGGACTGGGATATGAATTTTGATTTGCACCAACTCTACTTGAATTATCTTTCCGATGGAATCTTTTAGCACACCATGAAAAATCTTTAGTGACTTCTGGATGAGCAGAAATTTTGCAAATTCTTTTTTTCTCACCCTTTTTCCAGCTGATAGATCCAGCACGCTAATTATTAGCCAGATTTCATCAACATTTTAAAACTGTCCTTGTTGTGATATCATGGAACTTTAAGCACACTTGTGGAATAAAAAGGGAGGAGATATTAATTTACCAATGTGTGTTAGATATACATTTGCGGAACAGCTTTAGAACCAGTTTTCATCATAATGCATGAATTCCCAGGTTCCACTGAGATTAGAACTCAGATAACTGGATTAAGAGTGAATTTCTCACATTTCCACTATTTACACATGCTCTTTTACTGTTTTCAAAAGAAAATCCAGCCAGCTTCATTGGTCATGTGGTTCCATGGTGTAATGGTTAGCACTCTGGACTCTGAATCCAGCAATCTGAGTTCAAATCTCAGTGGAACCTGAGAAATTCTTTGTGCATAGCGGTTTTATCTTTTCTGCTCACACTCAATTTGCCAATGCACATGGTTTAACATAAAAAGAGAAAGTTAAAATCCACATGGCAAAAAGATCTATCTATCAAGAAAGTTTAACTCAAAAGTTAAACTTGACTTCATGAAGCAAAACTCATATCATCTATGTCACACCAAGCAATCGTACTCTATGACTTGTGCCAATGTTCGCATGACACTTTTTCCAGGTGGTTGAAACTGACCAGGATTTCAAGCCGAAACGGCCTCAAGAAACAACAGCGATTCTTTTCCTGAATCACCCTTTTTAGTGTTTTCCAGCATTTTTGTAAACATAGTTTGGTGATGTTTTTCTAAGTATTGTTTTGGGCATCAAATGAGTTTGTTTAAGTTTCTTTTTTGCTCGCAAAATGCTTTGAACGTCACTCAGGAACCTTCCAGGGGTCTTTCTAACCTCCTCATTGACTTGTATAGCAAGTATAAAGCAAGCAAAATATACCTGAAAAATGATATGCTCACTTCTGTTAACCGCTTGGCGTTTTGGGAAAATTAATGAGGTTAAAAGACGCTCAATACCTGATCATATGAACAGCAAGTCTTTTTGCATGGAAATGAATCTGTTCAAACTATTGAGCATTTTCAAAGCCTTTTTCAGGAGGTGTTTGGAACAAAGTCACTCTAAATCCGCCTTATGAATTTTAATAAACCTTGAACTGTAAAAGGTTCCAATTGATGATACCTTTAAAACAGATTTTTACATTTCAGTGAGGCCTGGAATTTTGTTTCCAAATGAAATCTTCCATTTTCTGAAATGTCTTCCAGAAGGATAATCATTGATATTGATCATGGTGCTATAAAAAAAGGTGTGAAACTCATAAGAATGAAACAGTGCTTGAGTAGTTGTGGCCGAGTGGTTAAGGCGATGGACTAGAAATCCATTGGGGTCTTCCTGCGTAGGTTCAAATCCTGCCAACTACATTTAACTTCATGTAACAATTTGACAAATTATCTGAGTAGATCAATTTCCACCTTCCCAAGTCTATTCCCCACAGAAATGGTCTGTAATCTATGGATTGCATTTGTAGAACCAGCTTAACAGCATCTGTAGATCTTCTTTTGATTAGTCAGCCGGGTGAGATGTCACTTGTGCATCACACCACCAATCAAACAAAGCTCAGAGGGTGCCATCAGGTATGTGGTGCAAATCCTCCTTTTTTCCAGCGAACACAGACCACTGCCGTGGCTGATGGACTGGGATATGAATTTTGATTTGCACCAACTCTACTTGAATTATCTTTCCGATGGAATCTTTTAGCACACCATGAAAAATCTTTAGTGACTTCTGGATGAGCAGAAATTTTGCAAATTCTTTTTTTCTCACCCTTTTTCCAGCTGATAGATCCAGCACGCTAATTATTAGCCAGATTTCATCAACATTTTAAAACTGTCCTTGTTGTGATATCATGGAACTTTAAGCACACTTGTGGAATAAAAAGGGAGGAGATATTAATTTACCAATGTGTGTTAGATATACATTTGCGGAACAGCTTTAGAACCAGTTTTCATCATAATTAGTGTTGAGCGATACCTTCCGATATCAGGAAATATCGTATCGGATTGGATCGGACCGATACTCAAAAAGTATCGGATATCGCCGATTCCGATACCGGAAACCAATGCAAGTCAATGGGACACTAATATTGGAATGAAAATAAACCCTTTCTTTCCTTGTAGGTTAATTCTACATGAAGTAAAACAACTAAGAATAATGTAGAATGTATGCGAAAAGCCGGCAATTCGTCAGCTCATACACCGGTACCCGACAATTTACAACAGAAATAATAGAGCTTCACACATAGATTAGATAGATAGAAACATGTCAGTCACATATATATGAAGTACAGTGACAGTGTTGCTTACTGTACTTGTCATTTTGTGTAAAGGATTTATTTAAAAAAATAATAGTGTTTTCATGCACCGTCTCTTTAAAAAAGCCGGCCGGCAATTCAGCAGCGGTACCCGACAATTTATAACAGAAAGAATAGAGCTTCACACATAGATTAGATAGATAGAAACATGTCAGTCACATATATAAGAAGTACAGTGACAGTGTTGGTTACTGTACTTGTCATTTAGTGTAAAGGATTTATATAAAAAAATAATAGTGTTTTCATGCACCGTGTCTTTAAAAAAGCCGGCCGGCAATTCAGCAGCGGTACCCGAGAATTTATAACAGACAGAATAGAGCATCACACATAGATTAGATAGATAGAAACATGTCAGTCACATATATATGAAGTACAGTGACAGTGTTGGTTACTGTACTTGTCATTTAGTGTAAAGGATTTATATAAAAAAATAATAGTGTTTTCATGCACCGTCTCTTTAAAAAAGCCGGCCGGCAATTCAGCATCTGTACCCGACAATTTAGAATAGAAAGAATAGAGCATCACACATAGATTAGATAGATAGAAACATGTCAGTCACATATATAATAAGTACAGTGCCAGTGTTGCTTACTGTACTTGTCATTTAGTGTAAAGGATTTATTTAAAAAAATAATAGTGTTTTCATGCACCGTCTCTTTAAAAAAGCCGGCCGGCAATTCAGCATCTGAACCCGACAATTTAGAATAGAAGGAATAGAGAATCATACATAGATTAGATAGATAGAAACATGTCAGTCACATATATATGAAGTACAGTGATAGTGTTGATTACTGTACTTGTCATTTAGTGTTAAAATAAAGGATTTATTTTAAAAAAAATTGGCGTGGGGTTCCCCTTAATTTTAGTCTCTAGCGGAGGTTAAGCAGACAGCTGGGGCAGATGTTTGAAGCCTGGGAAGGGGGTAATACCCACGGAGCTTCTCAGGCTACTAATATCAGCCCCCAGCTGAATACCTAGCCTTTACTAGCTATTAAAATGGGGGACCCCCCCCAAAAAATGACGTGGGGTCCCCCCTATTTTAATAGCTAGCAAAGGCTAGGCAGACAGCTGGGGGCTGATATTAATAGCCCAGGAAGGGAGCCATGAATATTGGCCCCCTCCCAGGCGAGAAACACCAGCCGTCAGCCGCCCCAGAAATGGCGCATCCATAGGATGCGCCAATTCTGGCACTTAGCCTCGCTCTTCCCACTGCCCTGTAGCGGTGGCAGTGGGGTAATAGGGCTGGGGTTGATGTCAGCTTATAATGCCAGCTGACATCAAGCCCAGGTTAGTAATGGAGAGGCGTCTATAAGACACCCCCATTACTAACCCCATAGTGAAAGTTAAAAAAAAAACACAAACACTCAGAATAAAGTCCTTTAATTGAAATAAACACACAATTCTTTATTGTTCTAAATTAAACCATACTTACCGTCACGCCCATTCCAGCTGAAGCCAACGATCTCCTGCAATAAAAGAAAAATAATAAAGCAACCTCATCCTTACCTTTCCATGGTTCCCACGACGGCTCCAGCTCTGCTACATCGAGATGACAGGCTGGACCGCAGCAGAACGCTGCCATCCAGCCTGTCATCCCGCAGACACTGAGAAGCGCAGGCTTGCTTGCGCTCCTCAGTGTCTCTCTGTGACGGCATCCAGATGAGCCGACAATGAACTCGGCTCACCTCATGCACGTCACTGACAGCGTGGGAGAATTCTCACGCTGAAGCGCTGAGTGCAGGAGAATTTTCCCACGCTGTCAGTGACGTGCATGAGGTGAGCCGAGTTCATTGGACATGACCTCACCTCATGCACGTCACTGACAGCGTGGGAAAATTCTCCTGCACTCAGCGCTTCAGCGTGAGAATTTCCCCACGCTGTCAGTCACGTGCATGAGGTGAGCTCATGTCCAATGAACTCAGCTCACTTCATGTACGTCACTGACAGCGTGGGAGAATTCTCACGCTGAAGCGCTGAGTGCAGGAGAATTTTCCCACGCTGTCAGTGACGTGCATGAGGTGAGCTGAGTTCATTGGACATGAACTCGGCTCATCTTTATGCCGTCACAGAGAGACACTAAGGAACGCAAGCATGCCTGCGCTTCTCAGTGTCTGCGGGATGACAGGCTGGATGGCAGCGTTCTGCTGCGGTCCAGCCTGTCATCTCGATGTAGCAGAGCTGAAGCTGTCGTGAGATCCATGGGAAGGTAAGGATGAGGTTGGTTTATTATTTTTCTTTTATTGCAGGAGATCGTTGGCTTCAGCTGGAATGGGCGTGATGGTAAGTATAGTTTAATTTAGAACAATAAAGAATTGTGTCTTTATTTCAATTAAAGGACTTTATTTTGGGTGTTTGTGTTTTTTTTAAATACTTTACTAGAAATTCATGGTGGTCATGTCTAATATTGGCGTGACCCCATGAATTTCGGGCTTAGGGCCAGCTGATAATGCCAAGCTGGCCTTAACCCCTTTATTACCCAGTGAGCCACCGCAACAGGGCCCTGGATGAGTTGGGTACAGCGCCAGAAGATGGCGCTTCTTTGAACGCGCGATTTTCCGGGCGGCTGCGGACTGCAATTTGCAGCGGGTGGGGCCCAGAAAGCTTGGGCCTCCCTGCGCTGCAGATTCCAGCCCCCAGCTGCCTAGTTGTACCTGGCTGGACACAAAAATAGGGCGAAGCCCCACGTATTTTTTTTTTTAAATATTTCATGAAATTCATGAAATAATTAAGAAAAAAAGGGCTTCCCTATATTGTTGTGTCCAGCCAGGTACAAATAGGCAGCTGGTGGTTGGGGGCAGCCCGTTCCTGACTGCTGTACCTGGCTGGACACAAAAATAGGGCGAAGCCCCACGTATTTTTTTTTTTAATTGTGATGTTTTTCTAAGTATTGTTTTGGGCATCAAATGAGTTTGTTTAAGTTTCTTTTTTGCTCGCAAAATGCTGTGAACGTCACCCAGGAACCTTCCAGGGGTCTTTCTAACCTACTCATTGACTTGTATAGCAAGTATAAAGCAAGCAAAATATACCTGAAAAATGATATGCTCACTTCTGTTAACCGCTTGGCGTTTTGGGAAACTTAATGAGGTTAAAAGACGCTCAATACCTGATCATATGAACAGCAAGTCTTTTTGCATGGAAATGAATCTGTTCAAACTATTGAGCATTTTCAAAGCCTTTTTCAGGAGGTGTTTGGAACAAAGTCACTCTAAATCCGCCTTATGAATTTTAATAAACCTTGAACTGTAAAAGGTTCCAATTGATGATACCTTTAAATCAGATTTTTACATTTCAGTGAGGCCTGGAATTTTGTTTCCAATTGAAATCTTCCATTTTCTGAAATGTCTTCCAGAAGGATAATCACTGATATTGATCATGGTGCTATAAGAAAAGGTGTGAAACTCATAAGAATGAAACAGTGTCTGAGTAGTTGTGGCTGAGTGGTTAAGGCAATGGACTAGAAATCCATTGGGGTCTTCCCGCGTAGGTTCAAATCTTGCCAACTACGTTTAACTTCATGTAACATTTTGACGAATTATCTGAGTAGATCAATTTCCACATTCCCAAGTCTATCCCCCACAGAAATGGTCTGTAATCTATGGATTGTATTTGTAGAACCAGCTTAACAGCATCTGTAGATCTTCTTTTGATTAGTCAGCCAGGTGAGATGTCACTTGTGCATCACACCACCAATCAAACAAAGCTCAGAGGGTGCCATCAGGTATGTGGTGCA
The DNA here is from genome assembly GCF_046119375.1 of Phyllobates terribilis. Classification (NCBI taxonomy): domain Eukaryota; kingdom Metazoa; phylum Chordata; class Amphibia; order Anura; family Dendrobatidae; genus Phyllobates; species Phyllobates terribilis. The sequence goes on along the minus strand of NW_027362773.1, from coordinate 183,266,099 downwards.
AATCCTCCTTTTTTCCAGCGAACACAGACCACTGCCGTGGCTGATGGACTGGGATATGAACTTTGATTTGCACCATCTCTACTTGAATTCTCTTTCCGATGGAACCTTTTAGCACACCATGAAAAATCTTTAGTGACTTCTGGATGAGCAGAAGTTTTGCAATTTCTTTTTTTCTCACCCTTTTTCCAGCTGATAGATCCAGCACGCTAATTATTAGCCAGATTTCATCAACATTTAAAAACTGTCCTTGTTGTGATATCATGGAACTTTAAGCACACTTGTGGAATAAAAAGGGAGGAGATATTAATTTACCAATGTGTGTTAGATATACATTTGAGGAACAGCTTTAGAACCAGTTTTCATCATAATGCATGAATTACCAGGTTCCACTGAGATTAGAACTCAGATCACTGGATTAAGAGTGAATTTCTCACATTTCCACTATTTACACATGCTCTTTTACTGTTTTCAAAAGAAAATACAGCCAGCTTCTTTGGTCATGTGCTTCGATGGTGTAATGGTTAGCACTCTGGACTCTGAATCCAATGATCTGAGTTCAAATCTCAGTGGAACCTGAGAAATTCTTTGTGCATAGCGGTTTAATCTTTTCTGCTCACACTCAATTTGCCAATGCACATGGTTTAACATAAAAAGAGAAAGTTAAAATCCACATGGCAAAAAGATCTATCTATTAAGAAAGTTTAACTCAAAAGTTAAACTTGACTTCATGAAGCAAAACTCATATCATCTATGTCACACCAAGCAATCGTACTCTATGACTTGTGTCAATGTTTGCATTGCCCTTTTTCCAGGTGGTTGAAACTGACCAGGATTTGAAGCCAAAACGGCCTCAAGAAATGACAGCGATTATTTTCCTGAATCACCCTTTTTAGTGTTTACCAGCATTTTTGTAAACATAGTTTGGTGATGTTTTTCTAAGTATTGTTTTGGGCATCTAATGAGTTTGCTTAAGTTTCTTTTTTGCTCGCAAAATGCTGTGAACGTCACTCAGGAACCTTCCAGGGGTCTTTCTAACCTACTCATTGACTTGTATAGCAAGTATAAAGCAAGCAAAATATACCTGAAAAATGATATGCTCACTTCTGTTAACCGCTTGGCGTTTTGGGAAACTTAATGAGGTTAAAAGACGCTCAATACCTGATCATATGAACAGCAAGTCTATTGGCATGGAAATGAATCTGTTCAAACTATTGAGCATTTTCAAAGCCTTTTTCAGGAGGTGTTTGGAACAAAGTCACTCTAAATCCGCCTTATGAATTTTAATAAACCTTGAACTGTAAAAGGTTCCAATTGATGATACCTTTAAATCATATTTTTACATTTCAGTGAGGCCTGGAATTTTGTTTCCAATTGAAATCTTCCATTTTCTGAAATGTCTTCCAGAAGGATAATCACTGATATTGATCATGGTGCTATAAGAAAAGGTGTGAAACTCAAAGAATGAAACAGTGTCTGAGTAGTTGTGGCCGAGTGGTTAAGGCGATGGACTAGAAATCTGTTGGGGTCTTCCCGCGTAGGTTCAAATCCTGCCAACTACGTTTAACTTCATGTAACATTTTGACGAATTATCTGAGTAGATCAATTTCCACATTCCCAAGTCTATCCCCCACAGAAATGGTCTGTAATCTATGGATTGTATTTGTAGAACCAGCTTAATAGCATCTGTAGATCTTCTTTTGATTAGTCAGCCGGGTGAGATGTCACTTGTGCATCACACCACCAATCAAACAAAGCTCAGAGGGTGCCATCAGGTATGTGGTGCAAATCCTCCTTTTTTCCAGCAAACACAGACCACTGCCGTGGCTGATGGACTGGGATATGAATTTTGATTTGCACCAACTCTACTTGAATTATCTTTCCGATGGAACCTTTTAGCACACCATGAAAAATCTTTAGTGACTTCTGGATGAGCAGAAGTTTTGCAATTTCTTTTTTTCTCACCCTTTTTCCAGCTAATAGATCCAGCACGCTAATTATTAGCCAGATTTCATCAACATTTTAAAACTGTCCTTGTTGTGATATCATGGAACTTTAAGCACACATGTGGAATAAAAAGGGAGGAGATATTAATTTACCAATGTGTGTTAGATATACATTTGCGGAACAGCTTTAGAACCAGTTTTCATCATAATGCATGAATTCCCAGGTTCCACTGAGATTAGAACTCAGACCACTGGATTAAGATTGAATTTCTCACATTTCCACTATTTACACATGCTCTTTTACTGTTTTCAAAAGAAAATCCAGCCAGTTTCATTGGTCATCTGGTTCCATGGTGTAGTGGTTAGCACTCTGGACTCTGAATCCAGTGATCTGAGTTCAAATCTCAGTGGAACCTGAGAAATTCTTTGTCCGTAATGGTTTTATATTTTCTGCTCACACTCAATTTGCCAATGCACATGGTTTAACATAAAAAGAGAAAGTTAAAATCCACATGGCAAAAAGATCTATCTTTCAAGAAAGTTTAGCTCAAAAGTTTAACTTGACTTCATGAAGCAAAACTCATATCATCTATGTCACACCAAGCAATCGTACTCTATGACTTGTGCAAATGTTCGCATGACACTTTTTCCAGGTGGTTGAAACTGACAAGGATTTCAAGCCAAAACAGCCTCAAGAAACAACAGTGATTCTTTTCCTGAATCACCCTTTTTAGTGTTTTCCAGCATTTTTGTAAACATAGTTTGGTGATGTTTTTCTAAGTATTGTTTTGGGCATCAAATGAGTTTGTTTAAGTTTCTTTTTTGCTCGCAAAATGCTGTGAACGTCACTCAGGAACCTTCCAGGGGTCTTTCTAACCTACTCATTGACTTGTATAGCAAGTATAAAGCAAGCAAAATATACCTGAAAAATGATATGCTCACTTCTGTTAACCGCTTGGCGTTTTGGGAAACTTAATGAGGTTAAAAGACGCTCAATACCTGATCATATGAACAGCAAGTCTTTTTGCATGGAAATGATTCTGTTCAAACTATTGAGCATTTTCAAAGCCTTTTTCAGGAGGTGTTTGGAACAAAGTCACTCTAAATCCGTCTTATGAATTTTAATAAATCTTGAACTGTAAAAGGTTCCAATTGATGATACCTTTAAATCAGATTTTTACATTTCAGTGAGGCCTGGAATTTTGTTTCCAATTGAAATCTTCCATTTTCTGAAATGTCTTCCAGAAGGATAATCACTGATATTGATCATGGTGCTCTAAGAAAAGGTGTGAAACTCATAAGATTGCAACAGCGTCTGAGTAGTTGTGACCGAGTGGTTAAGGCGATGGACTAGAAATCCATTGGGGTCTTCCCACGTAGGTTCAAATCCTGCCAACTACATTTAAATTCATTTAACATTTTGACAAATTATCTGAGTAGATCAATTTCCACATTCCCAAGTCTATCCCCCACAGAAATGGTCTGTAATCTATGGATTGTATTTGTAGAACCAGCTTAACAGCATCTGTAGATCTTCTTTTGATTAGTCAGCCGGGTGAGATGTCACTTGTGCATCACACCACCAATCAAACAAAGCTCAGAGGGTGCCATCAGGTATGTGGTGCAAATCCTCCTTTTTTCCAGCGAACACAGACCACTGCCGTGGCTGATGGACTGGGATATGAACTTTGATTTGCACCAACTCTACTTGAATTATCTTTCCGATGGAACCTTTTAGCACACCATTAAAAATCTTTAGTGACTTCTGGATGAGCAGAGGTTTTGCAATTTCTTTTTTTCTCACCCTTTTTCCAGCTGATAGATCCAGCACGCTAATTATTAGCCAGATTTCATCAACATTTTAAAACTGTCTTTGTTGTGATATCACGGAACTTTAAGCACACTTGTGGAATAAAAAGGGAGGAGATATTAATTTACCAATGTGTGTTAGATATACATTTGCAGAACAGCTTTAGAACCAGTTTTCATCATAATGCATGAATTCCCAGGTTCCACTGAGATTAGAACTCAGATCACTGGATTAATAGTGAATTTCTCACATTTCCACTATTTACACATGCTCTTTTCTGTTTTCAAAAGAAAATCCAGCCAGCTTCATTGGTCATGTGGTTCTATGGTGTAATGGTTAGCGCTCTGGACTCTGAATAGAGTGATCTGAGTTCAAATCTCAGTGGTACCTGACAAATTCTTTGTGCATAGCGGTTTTATCTTTTCTGCTCACACTCAATTTGCCAATGCACATGGTTTACCATAAAAAGAGAAAGTTAAAATCCACATGGCAAAAAGATCTATCTATGAATAAAGTTTAACTCAAAAGTTAAACTTGACTTCATGAAGCAAAACTCATATCATCTATGTCACACCAAGCAATCGTACTCTATGACTTGTGCCAATGTTCGCATGACACTTTTTCCAGGTGGTTGAAACTGACCAGGATTTCAAGCCGAAACGGCCTCAAGAAATGACAGCAATTCTTTTCCTGAATCACCCTTTTTAGTGTTTTCCAGCATTTTTGTAAACATAGTTTGGTGATGTTTTTCTAAGTATTGTTTTGGGCATCAAATGAGTTTGTTTAAGTTTCTTTTTTGCTCGCAAAATGCTGTGAACGTCACTCAGCAACCTTCCAGGGGTCTTTCTAACCTACTCATTGACTTGTATAGCAAGTATAAAGCAAGCAAAATATACCTGAAAAATGATATGCTCACTTCTGTTATCTGCTTGGCGTTTTGGGAAACTTAATGAGGTTAAAAGTAGAGATGAGCGTTGTTCTACTCGAACTGTTCGCCAATCTCAAATTCGAGCTGTTTTGGGCGGTGTTCGAGCCGGTCGGCGAACACGAACAATTTGAGAAAAATTCGGCTGTTCGAGGTTATGTTCGATAACTGTTCGTGCACCAAAATCATAACTGGATTTTTTCACAGTAATGATGAAAATTAATGTTAATACGCAGTTTGAGTGTACAGCGGGGCGGGGGGAGGGGCATGGGATGGATCTCTGCAGGAACAATGAAGATCTCCATTTTTTTTTCTCTTTCCCGCATTTGCAGTGGGGAGGTGCAATCTGTCAGCCTATCAGCAGCGCACACACGGAGCGAAGTGCTTTTTTTCACACAAGCAAGGGCATGTGTGATTGGCAGTGTATGTCACATGTCCTTGCCCTATAAGACCAAGCCATTTTCCCCGTCGCCACCATTTTCTCATTGCTGCAGCTGCGTGTTATACGGCACCGCTGTTGCTGTGTGCGCTATACCTTGTTAATTTCAAGCCAATTTTCGCACAAATATACAGATAGCTTGGGAGTAGGGAATAGTTGTGATTGCAGTCCTTTTAAGGACTAGGTTACAGCATTTCCTACGACTTTTATCAAGCAGGTCTGTGCTCTTAAATAGATAGATTGTGGGAGTAAAGACTAATTGTAATTGGAGTCCTTTTCAGGACTAGGTTACATCAGTTCCTATCAGTTTTTGCCAGGCAGGTCTGTGCCAGTGCTGTGCAAGTTTTTTTCACAGCATTTGGTTGAATCTAGCAAAGCTAATACTTTTTGGCCTATTGCAGAGTGTGTTAGTCAGTGGAGTAGCCTATCTGTGTTGCAAGATATACCACCTGTGTATAGAATACCAATTTTTTTACTGCACCTAGTGAAGTAAAATCTTTTGGGCATAGCATCATTCTATTAGTCCATCTATACTGACCTCCATCAGGTTGCAAATTAAAAATATTTTTTTTCTGCATCTAGCTCTGAAAAAATATTTGGGCTTCTAGCGGTGTGTGGGACTTGGTCTATTAGTCCATCTATACTGACCTCCATCAGGTTGCAAATTAAAAATAATTTTTTTCTGCATCTAGCTCTGAAAAAATATTTGGGCTTCTAGCAGTGTGTGGGACTTGGTCTATTAGTCCATCTATACTGACCTCCATCAGGTTGCAAATTAAAAATAATTTTTTTCTTCATTTAGCTCTGAAAAAATATTTGGGCTTCTAGCAGTGTGTGGGACTTGTTCTATTAGTCCTTCTATACTGACCTCCAGCAGGTTGCAAATTGAATATAATTTTTTTCTGCATCTAGCTCTGAAAAAATATTTGGGCTTCTAGCGGTGTGTGGGACTTGGTCTATTAGTCCATCTATACTGACCTCCATCAGGTTGCAAATTACAAATAATTTTTTTCTGCATCTAGCTCTGAAAAAATATTTGGGCTTCTAGCAGTGTGTGGGACTTGGTCTATTAGTCCATCTATACTGACCTCCATCAGGTTGCAAATTAAAAATAATTTTTTTCTTCATTTAGCTCTGAAAAAATATTTGGGCTTCTAGCAGTGTGTGGGACTTGTTCTATTAGTCCTTCTATACTGACCTCCAGCAGGTTGCAAATTGAATATAATTTTTTTCTGCATCTAGCTCTGAAAAAATATTTGGGCTTCTAGCGGTGTGTGGGACTTGGTCTATTAGTCCATCTATACTGACCTCCATCAGGTTGCAAATTAAAAATAATTTTTTTCTGCATCTAGCTCTGAAAAAATATTTGGGCTTCTAGCAGTGTGTGGGACTTGGTCTATTAGTCCATCTATACTGACCTCCATCAGGTTGCAAATTGAATAAAAAATTTTTCTGCATCTAGGTCTGAAAAAATATTTGGGCTTCTAGCGGTGTGTGGGACTTGGTCTATTAGTCCATCTATACTGACCTCCATCAGGTTGCAAATTAAAAATATTTTTTTTCTGCATCTAACCCAGCCAATAGTTTTGGCCTAATACCACAGTTTGGCCACTCAGCTCTGCTCGGTTACCATCCATTGTTTTTTTGTGCAAACAACTCCAGAGTTGTGAATTAGTTAACCACCAAAATGAGTGGAAAAAGGCCTGCTGCTGGTGGAAAGGGGAATAGGCGTGTTGGGAAGGGGAAAAAAGGTTGTGTCCGTGGGGTAGGTGCAGAAGAAAGACCATCTTCCAGCCAAACTAAAATGTCTACTTCTTTTAGCGGACAATGTGATAAGATCCCTTTCTTACGGCCACGCCAATCGCTACAAATTCCAGATGAGGCACAAAAACAGCAGGTGCTTCAACGGATATCAAGTGCTCCTTTAAGTGGGCTCTCCTCCACATCAACTTCAACATCACAAATACTCCAGTCCTCAAAGGTGTCACCCAAATCGCACTTGCTTCCTCACAGCTCCCAAATCTCCAGCTGCCCGTCTGAGTATGAGGTAGAACAGATGGTTGAGTCTGCAGAGCTGTTTACTCATACTATAGCCTGGGAATCAGACGTCGACTCCAGCGCTTCTGTGAATCCAGACGAGGAAATGATCTGCACTGATGCCCAGAATCTTTATGAGTCGGATCCAGGACCAGACGCAGAAGGTTTTGACCATAATGTAGACCCTCATTCCCAAACTGTAACTCCTGTTGGTGGAGACAATGAGGAAGACGATGATAAGACTCAAATACCTGATTGGAGCGACAACTTTAGTTTTTTGTCAGGGCAGGAACAGGTTGTCTCTGAGGACGACGGGTGTGATAACGCACAGGGTGATGATGATGAGGTCGGAGATCCCACTTACTGTCAACCCACAGTCAGCCAAGAGATGAGGTCAGCAGAGGAGGTGGAGGAAGATGCTAGTGACGACGAGGTCAGGTTGCGCCTTCCTGGACAGAGACGTAGTACTGGAAGCACGTCAACAACTGCATCCTCAAACACAACTCTGCCTCTCACCACAAGTCGTGGTGGCTTTTCAGGTCGCATGGGTGCTAAGCCTTGCATAGCCTGGGCATTTTTTCAGATCGATAAAGATGACCCAACTCGTGTTATCTGTAACATTTGTCAGCAAAAGCTAAGTAGAGGCCAAAAAATACATAGTTTGAGTACTTCATGCATGAACCAGCACATGGACATGAAGCATAAGTTGCAGTGGGAAGCTCAGTGTGCTACAATGCGGCCTAGCCGGCCGGGCCAACCACCGTCTGCCATATCTTGTGCATCCGCGGCCTCTTCATCCTCTGTGACTGGGGGGACAGCAGTCACACCTGTTTTGGGGCGCAGACCTGCCACCTCTTTACCCGCAACAGCCAGCGTGATTGGCAGGTCATCATTTTCTTTGGAGGTGGTAACACCAGCTGGTCTTGAGCGCTGTCCGACATCGATAGCACCACCTTTGGATCAAGGCAACCTAACATGTCCGCCTGCATCTTCCTCACAGACCGGCAGTTTGCCGGGGACACCCTTATCAACCCCGTCTAAGCACAATAGCCAGCCCTCGGTCCCTCAGATGTGGACAAGTAAAAGACCATTTCCTCCTAGCCATGAGAAAGCTAAGAGGTTGAATTTCACCATCTGCAAGCTCTTGGCTACAGAAATGCTGCCTTTCCGCCTGGTGGACACAGAGGATTTTCGAGACCTTATGTCCGTCGCAGTGCCCCAGTACCAGATGCCCAGTCGGCACTACTTCTCAAAGAAAGGTGTGCCTGCGCTCCACCAGCATGTCGCACACAACATCACCGCTTCTTTGAGAAACTCTGTGTGTGACAGGGTGCATTTCACCACAGACACTTGGACGAGTAGGCATGGACAGGGGCGTTACATGTCGCTGACTGGGCACTGGGTAACTATGGTGACAGCAGGACAAGGGGCTGCTGTCCAAGTCTTGCCGTCCCCACGAGTTGTGCGTCAATCCTCTTTATGTCAAAGTTCCTCCACTGCTTCTGCCTCCTCAACCTCCTCTCGGTCTTCCACCTGCACCCAAAGCCTGTCTGGTCATGCCACAAGCTTTCTAACTGCGCAGAAGGGATCCTGCACACCTCCTTACTATGCTGGCAGTAGGGCTCAACGTCATCAGGCGGTTTTTACATTGAAATGTCTGGGAAATGTGAGTCACACCGCTGAGGAGTTGTGGTCAGCTCTGGAGAACCAATTTCATGAATGGTTGTCTCCACTGGACCTGAAACCAGGGAAGGCCGTGTGCGACAATGCTGCAAACCTGGGTGCGGCCCTTCGCCGGGGCAATGTCACACACGTGCCTTGTATGGCTCACGTGTTGAACCTGGTTGTCCAGCAATTTTTAGCCCACAATCCCAGACTAGATGGCCTTCTGCAGAGGGCACGGTCGCTGTGTGCTCACTTCCGCCGTTCGCATCCCGCAGCTCAGCGACTTACATCTCTACAGAAGTCGTTGGGCCTGCCACTTCACCGGCTAAAATGCGATGTGCCGACCCGGTGGAATTCAACTCTGCACATGTTGCAGCGACTGTGGCAGCACCGACAAGCCCTGGTGCAATACGTTCTGACGTATAGCCTGGGCCAACGAGATTCAGAGGTGGGGCAAATCACGCTGGAGGAGTGGTCTCAGATCAGGGACCTATGCACCCTTCTGCACAGTTTTGAAATGGCGACGAAGATGTTTAGTGCTGACGATGCCATTATCAGCATGACTATTCCGGTGATTTACATGCTGGAGCACATGTTAAACAGAATTCGGAGTCAGGTGGTGGCACAAGAGGAGGTGGAGTAAGTAGAGGAGGAGGAGTTGTATGCGGAAGGGCTAACATCTGCAAGGTCCAGACGGTCGGCAGCACCAAGGCGGCAGGCATGTGAGGGTGGGGGAGATGATTTTACCAGGGCGCATGGTAGCAACCAAACTAGTGAGGAAGGTGCAGGAGCCCAGGAAAAAGTGGAGGACGAACTGATGGAAGACTCATCAGATGAGGGAGACCTTGATCACATTTCTGTTGTGCGAGGTTGGGGGGAGAGGACAGAGGAAGGAAGCATGATTGTTACCTCGCCACCAACACAACAGGGACTTGGTGCTCCTGGATGCGCAACACACATGAGTGCTTCTTGCTGCACTACCTGCAACATGACCCTCGAATTGTGAGAATTAGAAATAATCCTGACTACTGGGTTGCCACACTGTTAGATCCCCGGTACAAAAGTAAATTTGCAGAAATTATTCCTGCCATAGAAAGGGATGCACGCATGCAGGAGTATCAGCAGAGACTGTTGCAGAATCTTACATGTGCTTTTCCACAAAATACCAGTGGTGCACGTAGTGAATCTCACAGTTCCAACTTGCCAACCGTGGGACCGTCAAGTGTTCAGCACTCAAACCGTAACAGAACCACAGTATCTGCTGGTAACATCAATTTTGCGGAATCATTTCACCACTTTTTTAGCCCATCCTTTGCAAGGCCACAGGAGACAAGAAGTCTGACACATAGTCAACGCCTAGAGACGATGGTACAGGAGTATCTCCAAGTAAACATTGAAGCCACGACTGTGTCACTGGACCCTTGCTCTTTTTGGGCTTCCAATCTGGATAAATGGCCGGAGCTAGCCACTTGCGCCTTGGAGATCTTGTCATGCCCCGCAGCCAGCGTTCTGTCTGAACGTGTGTTCAGCGCTGCTGGTGGTGTGCTGACAGATAAGCGCACGCGGCTCTCCACTGATAATGTAGACAGACTCACGTTCATAAAGATGAACAAATCATGGATCCGAAACGACTTTTCTACCCCTGTGTCATCCTGGGGAGAGTAAAAGCTTGATGATTGGTTAAAATCACCCTACCAACCGTTTTAAGCTTTCAAATTACTAATCATGTTTATCTGTATCTTGACTGGAAAATAATTTGGGCTTTGTAGCAGTGTGCAGCACTGATCCTATTAGGCCATCTATAATAAGCTTCACCAGATTTAAAATTAAAAATAATTTTTAGCTGCATCTAGCCCGGAAAATAATTTTGGGGCTCCGAGATGCGCAAGACACATAAGTGCCTTCTTGCTGCACTACCTGCAGCATGACCCTCATATTGTCAGAATTCGAAGTAATCATGACTACTGGGTTGCCACACTCTTAGATCCCCCAAACTTTTCGATCAACCTTTTCATTTTAATAAAGACTAGTGTTGAGCCACCCCCGTAGTGTTCGGGTTCGGTTCGGTTCGTCGAACACCGGGATGTTCGAGGAACTGTTCGTCGAACTGTTCGTCGAACACCTTAGAACACCGTCGAACACCGTTAAAACCAATGGCAGGCAAACAAAAACACATAGAAACACATAGAAAACACCTGCAAAGGTGTCCAAAAGCTGACAAACTGCTCAGAAGACACTCTCTTTAAAAAAGCCGGCCGGCAAATTCAGCAGCGGCATACACCGGTACCCGACAATTTAGACAAGAAGGAATAGAGCATCACACATAGATTAGATAGATAGAAACATGTCAGTCACACATATAAGAAGCACAGTGACAGTGTTGGTTACTGCACTTGTCATTTAGTGTAAAGGATTTATTAAAAAAAATATTAGTGTTTTCGTGCACCGTCTCTTTAAAAAAGCCGGCCGGCAATTCAGCATCTGTACCCGACAATTTAGAACAGAAAGAATAGAGCTTCACACATAGATTAGATAGATAGAAACATGTCAGTCACATATATAATAAGTACAGTGATAGTGTTGCTTACTGTACTTGTCATTTAGTGTAAAGGATTTATTTAAAAAAATAATAGTGTTTTCATGCACTGTCTCTTTAAAAAAGCCGGCCGGCAATTAAGCAGCGGTACCCGACAATTTAGAACAGAAAGATAGAGCATCACACATAGATTAGATAGATAGAAACATGTCAGTCACATATATATGAAGTACAGTGATAGTGTTGGTTACTGTACTTGTCATTTAGTATTAAAATAAAGGATTTATTATTAAAAAAATTGGCGTGGGGTTCCCCTTAATTTTAGGCTCTAGCGGAGGTTAAGCAGACGGCTGGGGCAGATGTTTGAAGCCTGGGAAGGGGGTAATACCCACGGAGCTTCCCAGGCTACTAATATCAGCCCCCAGCTGAATACATAGCCTTTACTAGCTATTAAAATGGGGGACCCCCCAAAAAAAATGACGTGGGTTCCCCCCTAATTTAATAGCTAGCAAAGGCTAGGCAGACAGCTGGGGGCTGATATTAATAGCCCAGGAAGGGAGCCATGAATATTGGCCCCCTCCCAGGCTAGAAACACCAGCCGTCAGCCGCCCCAGAAATGACGCATTCATAGGATGCGCCAATTCTGGCACTTAGCCTCGCTCTTCCACGTTGCCCTGGTGCGGTGGCAGGGGGTAATAGGGTTGGGGTTGATGACAGCTTATAATGCCAGCTGACATCAAGCCCAGGTTAGTAATGGAGAGGCGTCTATAAGACACCCCCAATACTAACCCCATAGTCAAAGTTAAAAAAAACACAAACACCCAGAATAAAGTCCTTTAATTGAAATAAAGACACAATCCTTTATTGTTCTAAATTAAACCATACTTACCATCACGCCCATTCCAGCTGAAGCCAACGATCTCCTGCAATAAAAGAAAAATAATAAAGCAACCTCATCCTTACCTTTCCATGGTTCCCACGACAGCTTCAGCTCTGCTACATCGAGATGACAGGCTGGACCGCAGCAGAATGCTGCCATCCAGCCTGTCATCCCGCAGACACTGAGAAGCGCAGGCTTGCTTGCGCTGCTCAGCGTCTCTCTGTGACGACATCCAGATGAGCCGAGTTCATGTCCAATGAACTCGGCTCACCTCATGCACGTCACTGACAGCGTGGGAAAATTCTCACGCTGAAGCGCTGATTGCAGGAGAATATTCCCACGCTGTCAGTGACGTGCAGGAGGTGAGCTGAGTTCATTGGACATGAGCTCACCTCATGCACATCACTGACAGCGTGGGAGAATTCTCCTGCACTCAGCACTTCAGCGTGAGAATTTTCCCACGCTGTCAGTGACGTGCATGAGGTGAGCCGAGTTCATTGGACATGACCTCGGCTCATCTGGATGCCGTCACAGCGAGACAGTGAGGAGCGCAAGCATGCCTGCGCTTCTCAGTGTCTGCGGGATGACAGACTGGATGGCAGCGTTCTGCTGCGGTCCAGCCAGTCATCTCGATGTAGCAGAGCTGAAGCTGTCGTGGGAACCATGGAAAGGTAAGGATGAGGTTGGTTTATTATTTTTCTTTTATTGCAGGAGATCGTTGGCTTCAGCTGGAATGGGTGTGATGGTAAGTATGGTTTAATTTAGAACAATAAAGAATTGTGTCTTTATTTCAATTAAAGGACTTTATTCTGGGTGTTGTGTTTTTTTTAAATACTTTACTAGAAATTCATGGCGGTCATGTCTAATACTGGCGTGACCCCATGAATTTTGGGCTTGGGGCCAGCTGATAATACCAAGCTGGCCCTAACCCCTTTATTACCCAGTGAGCCACCGCACCAGGGCCCTGGATGAGTTGGGTACAGCGACAGAAGATGGCGCTTCTATGAACGCGCCATTTTCCGGGGTGGCTGCGGACTGCAATTTGTAGCGGGGGGGGGCCCAGAAAGCTTGGGCCTCCCTGCGCTGCAGATTCCAGCCCCCAGCTGCCTAGTTGTACCTGGCTGGACACAAAAATAGGGCGAAGCCCCACGTACTTTTTTTTTAATTATTTCATGAAATTCATGAAATAATTAAGAAAAAAAGGCCTTCCCTATATTGTTGTGTCCGGCCAGGTACAAATAGGCAGCTGGTGGTTGGGGGCAGCCCGTTCCTGCCTGCTGTAGCTGGCTGGACACAAATATAGTGCGAAGCCCCACTTCAATTTTTTTTAATTATTTCATGAAATTCATGAAATAATTAAGAAAAAAAGGGCTTCCCTATATTGTTGTGTCCGGCCAGGTACAAATAGGCAGCTGGTGGATGGGGGCAGCCCGTTCCTGCCTGCTGTACCTGGCTGGACACAAATATAGTGCGAAGCCCCACTTCAATTTTTTTTAATTATTTCAGGAAATTCATGAAATAATTTAAAAAAAATTGACGTGGGGCTTCGCACTATATTTGTGTCCAGCCAGGTACAGCAGGCAGGAACGGGCTGCCCCCAACCACCAGCTGCCTATTTGTACCTGGCCGGACACAACAATATAGGGAAGCCCTTTTATTCTTAATTATTTCATGAAATAATTTAAAGAAAATTGACGTGGGCTTCGCCCTGTTTTTGTGTCCAGCCAGGTACAACTAGGCAGCTGGGGGCTGGAATCCGCAGCGCAGGGAGGCCCAAGCTTTCTGGGCCACCCCCGCTGCAAATTGCAGTCCGCAGCCACCCCGGAAAATGGCGCGTTCATAGAAGCGCCATCTTCTGGCGCTGTACCGAACTCATCCAGGGCCCTGATGCGGTGGCTCACTGGGTAATAAAGGGGTTAGGGCCAGCTTGGCATTATCAGCTGGCCCTAAGCCCGAAATTCATGGGGTCACGCCAATGTTAGACATGACCACCATGAATTTCTAGTAAAGTATTTAAAAAAAACACAACACCCAGAAAAAAGTCCTTTAATTGAAATAAACACACAATTCTTTATTGTTCTAAATTAAACCATACTTACCGTCACGCCCATTCCAGCTGAAGCCAACGATCTCCTGAAATAAAAGAAAAATAATAAAGCAACATCATCCTTACCTTTCCATGGTTCCCATGACAGCTTCAGCTCTGCTACATCGAGATGACAGGCTGGACCGCAGCAGAACGCTGCCATCCAGCCTGTCATCCCGCAGACACTGAGAAGCGCAGGCTTGCTTGCGCTCCACAGTGTCTCTCTGTGAGGGCATCCAGATGAGCCGAGTTAATGTCCAATGAACTCGGCTCACCTCATGCACGTCACTGACAGCGTGGGAAAATTCTCCTGCACTCAGCGTTTCAGCGTGGGAGAAATCTCACACTGAAGCGCTGAGTGCAGGAGAATTCTCCCACGCTGTCAGTGACGTGCAGGAGGTGAGCTGAGTTCATTGGACATGAGCTCACCTTATGCACGTCACTGACAGCGTGGGAAAATTCTCCTGCACTCAGCGCTTCAGCGGGAGAATTCTCACGCTGAAGCGCTGAGTGCAGGAGAATTCTCCCACGCTGTCAGTGACGTGCAGGAGTTGAGCTGAGTTCATTGGACATGAGCTCACCTTATGCACGTCACTGACAGCGTGGGAGAATTCTCCTGCACTCACCGCTTCAGCGTGAGAATTTTCCCACGCTGTCAGTGACGTGCATGAGGTGAGCCAAGTTCATTGGACATGAACTCGGCTCATCTGGATGTCGTCACAGAGAGACGCTGAGCAGCGCAAGCAAGCCTGCGCTTCTCAGTGTCTGCGGGATGAGAGGCTGGATGGCAGCGTTCTGCTGCGGTCCAGCCTGTCATCTCGATGTAGCAGAGCTGAAGCTGTCGTGGGAACCATGGAAAGGTAAGGATGAGGTTGGTTTATTATTTTTCTTTTATTGCAGGAGATCGTTGGCTTCAGCTGGAATGGGCGTGACGGTAAGTATGGTTTAATTTAGAACAATAAAGGATTGTGTCTTTATTTCAATTAACCCCTTAATAACATCTGACGTACTAATACGCGTCTGTGCCCTGGGACTTAAGAGCCAGACCCGTATTAGTACGTCATCGCGATCGCGCGCGCACACAGGCTGTGCGGGCGCGATCGCCGCCGGGTGTCAGCTGATTGTCACAGCTGACACCCGGTACTATGTGCAGGGAGCGGTCACGCACCGCTCCGAGCACATTAACCCCCGCGATGCTGCGATCGAAGTCGATCGAAGTCGATCGCGGCATTGCGGGGGCAAGGGGAGGTGATCGGCGATACTCACCTCCTCTTCCGGCTTCCAGCGCAGTCTGCAAAGGCTTCCCGGGTGTTGCCATGACGACCCGATGTCGTCATGACAACATCCGGGTCACCAGAGAGCAGGAAGATTGCTTGGACATGCGCAGTGCATCTCCAAGCAATCTTCACACTGTGCACTTCTGACAGCCTTCATGGCATAGGGATGGTGCTCCATTCCTGTGCCATGCAGGCGATCAGAAAAAAAAAAGTGAAAGTCCCAGAGTGGGACAAAGTAATAAAGTGTATAAACTGTGTGAAAGTGGAAAAAAAAAAAAAAAAAAAAGTGCAAAAATATTATAAAAAAATAAAAAAAATAATACACCAAAAATAAAAATATAATGTACCCATCAATAAATATTATTATAAAAAAAATAAAAAAAAAACAATAAAAGTACACATATTTGGTATCGCCGCGTCCGGAACAACCTGACCTATAAAACTGTCCCACTAGTTAACCCCTTCAGTGAACACGGTAAAAAAAAAAAAAAACAAGCAAAAAACAATGCTTTATCACCATACCGCCAAACAAAAAGTGGAATAACACGCGATCAAAAAGATGCATATAAATAAATATGATACCGCTGAAAACGTCATCTCGTCCCGCAAAAAACAAGCCGCCATATAGCTCCATCAGCCGAAAAATAAAAAAGTTATAGCTCTCAGAATAAAGCGATACTAAAAAATATTTTTTTCTATAAAATAGCTTTTATTGTGTATAAGCGCCAAAACATAGAAAAATGATACAAATGTGGTACCGCTGTAAACGTACTGACCCGAAGAGTAAAGCTGCCTCATCAATTTTACCACACGCGGAACAGAATTAAAAAAAAAAAAAAAAAAACAATTCCTGAATTGTTGGTTTTTGTTTATTCTGCCTCCCAAAAATCGGAATAGAAAGCGATCAAAAAATGTCACGTGCCTGAAAATGGCACCAATAACAACGTCAAGTCATCCCGCAAAAAACGAGCCGTCACATGACTGTCTGCCAAAATCTGGAAAAATTATAGCTCTCAAAATATGGCGATGCAAAAACTAGATTTTACAAAAAATGCGTCTTTTAGTGTGTGACAGCTGTCAGTCATAAAAACCCCATATGATTCTGGCATTGCTGTAATCACACCGACCCGAAGAATAAAGTCGTCTAATCACTTATACCGCACAAGGAACGGCGTCAAAAATAAACTCTTGAGTTAGGATTGGGCTAGGGTTAGGGCTGGGTTTGGGGCTAGGGTTGTGCTGGGGCTAGGGTTGTGCTGGGGCTAGGGTTGTACTGGGGCTAGGGTTGTGCTAGGGTTAGGGCTGGGGTTGGGATTTTTTTCAAAAGTAAGAAAAAAAGATGACGATATGGCGACTAGTGTTGAGAGCAAGTGCTCGCTACTTGAGTTTGCATCGGGTGCTCTGGTATGCATTTAGTATCGTGGGTATTTGAGTGACATGCTCGAGTCTCTGCCCCATATGCTTCGCGGCCAAAAAACTTTACGGGGATTGCCTGCCATGCACGAGCGATCCCCGCATGTTTTTTTTTGGGTGTCTAATAACCGTGAAACATGTGGAGCAGGTACTCGAGCATGTCACTCGAGCACACGCTGTACATGGTGCATACCTGAGCACCCGATGCAAACTCAAGTAGCGAGCACTTGCGCTCAAGAATAATGAAAACTTATTCAATATGATGACCTAACGTAAACAAATAATGTGCCGTACCTCTGGGTTCAAAATGTTCACTATACACCTTAATAAAATCTTTGAGGGGTATAGTTTCCAAAATGGGGACACTTGTGGTGGAGCTCCACTGTTTAGGCACATCACGGGCTCTCCAAACGCGACATGGTGTCCGCTAACAAATTGAATGGAAAATCGGCTCAAATTGTTAGCGGACGCCATGTTGCGTTTGGAGAGCCCCTGTGTGTCCAAACATTGGAGCTCCCCCACAACTGACCCCATTTTGGAAACTAGACCCCCCAAGGCACCTATCTAGATGCATAGTGAGCACTTAGAACCCCCAGGTGCTTCGCAAATTGATTCGTAAAAATGAAAAAGTGAAAATAAAACACTTTTTCATTTTTATGAATCAATTTGTGAAGCACCTGGGGTTCCAAGTGCTCACTATGAATCTAGATAGGTGCCTTGGGGGGTCTAGTTTCCAAAATGGGGTCACTTGTGGGGGAGCTCCAATGTTTGGGCACACAGGGACTCTCTAAATGCAACATGGTATCCGCTAACAAATTGAATGGAAAATCGGCTCAAATTGTTAGCGGACACCACATTGCGTTTGGAGAGCCCCTCTGTGCCCAAACTTTGGAGCTCCCCCACAAGTGACCCCATTTTGGAAACTAGACCCCCCAAGGCACCTTTCTAGATGCATAGTGAGCACTTGGAACCCCCAGGTGCTTCACAATTTGATTCGTAATAATGAAAAAGTGAAAAAAAATACACTTTTTCATTTTATGAATCAATTTGTGAAGCACCTGGGGTTCCAAGTGCTCACTATGAATCTAGATAGGTGCCTTGGGGGGTCTAGTTTCCAAAATGGGGTCACTTGTGTGGGAGCTCCAATGTTTGGGCACACAGGGACTCTCCAAATGCAACATGATATCCGCTAACAAATTGTCGGCTCAAATTGTTAGCGGATATCATGTTGCATTTGGAGAGTCCCTGTGTGCCCAAACATTGGAGTTCCTCCACAAGTGACCCCATTTTGGAAATTAGACCCCCCAAGGCACCTATCTAGATGCATAGTGAGCACTTGGAACCCCTAGGTGCTTCACAAATTAATTCGTAAAAATGAAAAAGTGTTTTTTTTTTCACTTTTTCATTATTACGAATCAATTTGTGAAGCACCTGGGGGTTCCAAGTGCTCACTATGCATCTAGAAAGGTGCCTTGGGGGGTCTAGTTTCCAAAATGGGGTCACTTGTGGGGGAGCTCCAAAGTTTGGGCACAGAGGGGCTCTCCAAACGCAATGTGGCGTCCGCTAACAATTTGAGCCGATTTTCCATTCAATTTGTTAGCGGATACCATGTTGCATTTAGAGAGTCCCTGTGTGCCCAAACATTGGAGCTCCCCCACAAGTGACCCCATTTTGGAAACTAGACCCCCCAAGGCACCTATCTAGATGCATAGTGAGCACTTGGAACCCCTAGGTGCTTCACAAATTGATTCGTAAAAATGAAAAAGTGTTTTTTTTTTCACCTTTTCATTATTACGAATCAATTTGTGAAGCACCTGGGGGTTCCAAGTGCTCACTATGCATCTAGAAAGGTGCCTTGGGGGGTCTAGTTTCCAAAATGGGGTCACTTGTGGGGGAGCTCCAAAGTTTGGGCACAGAGAAGCTCTCCAAACGCAATGTGGTGTCCGCTAACAATTTGAGCCGATTTTCCATTCAATTTGTTAGCGGATACCATGTTGCATTTAGAGAGTCCCTGTGTGCCCAAACATTGGAGCTCTCCCACAAGTGACCCCATTTTGGAAACTAGACCCCCCAAGGCACCTATCTAGATGCATAGTGAGCAGTTGGAACCCCCAGGTGCTTCACAAATTGATTCATAAAAATGAAAAAGTGTTTTTTTTTTCACTTTTTCATTGTTACGAATCAATTTGTGAAGCACCTGGGGGTTCCAAGTGCTCACTATGCATCTAGATAGGTGCCTTGGGGGGTCTAGTTTCCAAAATGGGGTCACTTGTGGGGGAGCTCCAATGTTTGGGCACACAGCAGCTCTCCAAACGCAACATGGTGTCGCTAACAATTTGAGCCAATTTTGCGTTAAATTTGTTAGCGGACACCATGTTGCATTTAGAGAGCCGCTGTGTGCCCAAATATTGGAGCTCCCCCACAAGTGACCCCATTTTGGAAACTAGACCACCCAAGGCACCTATCTAGATGCATAGTGAGCACTTGGAACCCTCAGGTGCTTCACAAATTGATTCATTCAAATGAAAAAGTGTTTTTTTTTTTCACTTTTTCATTGTTACGAATCAATTTGTGAAGCACCTGGGGGTTCCAAGTGCTCACTATGCATCTAGAAAGGTGCCTTGGGGGGTCTAGTTTCCAAAATGGGGTCACTTGTGGGGGAGCTCCAAAGTTTGGGCACACATGGGCTCTCCAAACACAACATGGCGTCCGCTAATTATTCAAGCAAATTTTACAATCAAAAAGTCAAATAGCTCTCCTTCCCTTCCGAGCCCTGCCGTACGCCCAAACAGTATTTTTTCCCCAAATATTGGGTATCTGCGTGCCCAGGGGAAATTGCACAACAAATTTTGGGGTCCATTTTTTCTTGTTACCCCTGTGAAAATAAAAAAAATTGGGTCTAAATTAACATTTTTGTGAAAAAAGTTAAATGTTCATTTTTTTCTTCCACATTCAAAAAATTCCTGTGAAGCACCTGAAGGGTTAATAAAGTTCTTGAATGTGGTTTTGAGCACCTTGAGGGGTGCAGTTTTTAGAATGGTGTCACTTTTGGGTATTTTCTGTCATAAAGACCTCTCAAAGTGACTTCAAATGTGATGTGGTCCCTAAAAAAATGGTTTTGTAAATTTTGTTGGAAAAATGAGAAATCGCTGGTCAACTTTTAACCCTTATAGCTCCCTAACAAAAAAAAATTTTGGTTCCAAAATTGTGCTGATGTAAAGTAGACATGTGGGAAATGTTATTTATTAACTCTTTTGTGTGACATATCGCTCTGATTTCAGGGCTTAAAAATTCAAATTTTGAAAATTGCAAAATTTTCAAAATTTTCGCCAAATTTCCGTTTTTTTCACAAATAAACGTAAGTGATATCGAAGAAATTTTTCCACAATCATGAAGTACAATATGTCACGAAAAAACAGTCTCAGAATCAGGGGGATCCGTTGAAGCGTTCGAGAGTAATTACCTCATAAAGTGACAGTGGTCAGAATTGTAAAAATTGGCCCGGTCATTAACGTGCAAACCACCCGCGGGGCTTAAGGGGTTAAAGGACTTTATTCTGGGTGTTTGTGTTTTTTTTAACTTTGACTATGGGGTTAGTAATGGGGGTGTCTTATAGACGCCTCTCCATTACTAACCTGGGCTTGATGTCAGCTGGCATTATAAGCTGACATCAACCCCAACCCTATTACCCCCTGCCACCGCACCAGGGCAGCGTTGAAGAGCGAGGCTAAGTGCCAGAATTGCCGCATCCTATGAATGCGCCATTTCTGGGGCGGCTGACGGCTGGTGTTTCTAGCCTGGGAGGGGGCCAATATTCATGGCTCCCTTCCTGGGCTATTAATATCAGCCCCCAGCTGTCTGCCTAGCCTTTGCTAGCTATTAAATTAGGGGGGACCCCACGTCATTTTTTTGGGGGGGTCCCCCATTTTAATAGCTAGTAAAGGCTATGTATTCAGCTGGGGGCTGATATTAGTAGCCTGGGAAGCTCCGTGGGTATTACCCCCTTCCCAGGCTTCAAACATCTGCCCCAGCCGTCTGCTTAACCTCCGCTAGAGCCTAAAATTAAGGGGAACCCCACGCCAATTTTTTTAATAATAAATCCTTTATTTTAATACTAAATGACAAGTACAGTAACCAACACTGTCACTGTACTTATTATATATGTGACTGACATGTTTCTATCTATCTAATCTATGTGTGATGCTCTATTCTGTCTGTTATAAATTGTCGGGTACCGCTGCTGAATTGCCGGCCGGCTTTTTTAAAGAGACGGTGCATGAAAACACTATTATTTTTTTTGATAAATCCTTTACGCTAAATGACAAGTACAGTAAGCAACACTGTCACTGTACTTCGTATATATGTGGCTGACATGTTTCTATCTATCTAATCTATGTATGATGCTCTATTCTGTCTGTTATAAATTGTCGGGTACCGCTGCTGAATTGCCGGCCGGCTTTTTTAAAGAGACAGTGCATGAAAACACTATTATTTTTTTAAATAAATCCTTTACACTAAATGACAAGTACAGTAATCAACACTGTCACTGCACTTCTTATATATGTGACTGACATGTTTATATCTATCTAATCTATGTGTGAAGCTCTATTCTTTCGGTTCTAAATTGTCGGGTACCGGTGTATGCCACTGCTGAATTGCCGGCTTTTCATGTTTCACTGTTGCCACTGTTCCCATCGATTTGGGCAATCACTGTAATGCCACAACCACCATGGCTGTGGCATTACAGTGAGTGGCAGACAATCCCTGCATGATTGGTGCTCTAAATAGCGCCAGACATGCAGGACACGCTTTTGGTGCACGAACAGTTATCGAACATAACCTCGAACAGCCGAATTTTTTGCAAATCGTTCGGGTTCGTCGAACAACTCGAACACCGCCCAAAACAGCTCGAATTTGAGATTGGCGAACAGTTCTAGTCGAACACCGCTCATCTCTAATAAAGACCAAAAAAATGGTCATTTTTGAAATTATAAGCATTAGCAGGTTGTTAGAAACTGAAATCAAACAGTTTTCAACTCAAAACTTTATTCTAGGTGATGTTACATTTTCACATAGGACCCCTTGTTCGAAAGGAGCTTCTGAACTCTCTCGTCCATTGAATTTGTCAGGTTTTGGATGGTTTCTGCTTCAATTGTTTTGCATGAGGACAGAATACCCTCCCAGAGCTGTTGCTTAGATGTGAACTGCCTCCCTCCATCATAGACACTCCTTTTAATGATGCTCCAAAGGTTCTGAATGGGGTAGAGGTCAGGGGAGCATGGGGGTCACACCATAAGTTTGTCCCCTTTTATGCCCATATCAGCCAGAGATGCAGATGTTTTATGTGCAGCATGAGATGGTGCATTATCATGCAGAAAAATGATCTTGCTGTGAAATACACGGTTCTTCTTCTTGAACCATGGCAGGAAGTGCTGTTTGAGAAAATCCACATACATTATGGAGTTCATCTTTAGCGCCTTCAGGGATCCTAAAGGGGCCGACAATCTCTCTCCCCATGATTCCAGCCCAAAACATTACTCCACCTCCTCCTTGTTGGCGCTGTAGCCGTGTTTGCGTGGGGTGTCCATCAACCAGCCATCCTCCACTCCATTCATCTGGACCATCGAGCGCTGCACGGCACTCATCCGTGAACAAAACAGTTTTGAAATCAGTCTTCATGTAACGTTTGGCCCACTGGAGCCGTTTCTGCTTGTGTGAAGTGGATAGAGGAGGTCGACAGGATGGCGTATGCACAGCTGCAAACCTCTGAAGGACCCTGCATCTTGTTGTTCGGGGGACATTGGAGGCACAAGCAGCTTCAAAAACTTGTCTGCTGCTATGACAAGGCTTTTTTGCCGCTGCTCTTTCAACCTGACGTAATTGCCTGTAGGAAAGAGTCCTCAATTTGCCCTTATCAGCACGCACACGTGTGTACTGTGAATCAGCTACATACTTCTTAATTGCCAAGACACTTCATCCTGATCATCGCACAATGTTGATTGTAGTCATGCCTTGACCTAAACACTCCACAATTTGTTGCTTCTCAGCAGCCGACACATCCTTTTTCTTTCCCATTTTGGCAGAAAATGTAGGCTGCTTAATAATGTGAGAGAGCCTTCTTAAGTAGTCTTGCCTTTCATTGGACACACCTGCCAAACTAATTAGCACAGGTGTCTGCAATTGCTTACAGTGATATAAAGAGCCCTGACACACATCACCATCAATGAGTTTAACTGACAAACAAACAAATTCTTCCCTTATCACTCCTAAACACTTTTTGCATAATAATTTGGAAAGCGGTGTACATGTGCTTTTCCACAAAACACCAGTGGTTCACGTAGTGAATCTTACAGTTCTAACTTGCCAACCGTGGTCTGTATGGAATTGTTCAATAAAGGGCCCAAAATTAAGATAACATAGATGGGAGAGGTCTCTATGAATAGGAATTCCTAAGTATTTGATACCCTGTGAGGGCCAGGCAAAGGGAAAGTTGGACTGGATGGAATCCTATATGGATTTAGGGAGGGAGACATCGAGGGCCTCAGACTTCGCTGCATTGATTTTAAAATTTTACCATGTAACAAAGTGATCTATTTCAGCCATAACAGCAGGGATGGATATATGTGATTGAGTGATATATACTAGGACATCATCAGCAAATAGAGAGCACTTGTACTCGGTGCCTCCCACCTCAATCCACCTAATATTGGGGTTATGGCGAATTGATGAGAGCAGGTGCTCCGTCACTAGGATGTATAAGAGAGGGGACAGAGGACATCCCTGCCTTGTCCCATTGGTGATTGTGAAAGGTGATGAAAATGTTCTGACGCACCGCCTGGGCCTTGGGACACCCGGAGCCAGACCCTTTTTGGTGAATGCTGGTGGTTGTAGTCTTCGTGGCGGCGATCCGGTTCCGTGGCTCAGGGTGGTCAAACCAGTGGCGGAACTATTTATGTGGTTTTGATGTTTAAATGTCCGACTACGCCACCCGTGGATTGCGGTCAGAGTGAACCGCCGCTACAGGGCAGACCGCTAAGGCTGGTGTTGTGGGTGCAGCAGAGCGTAGCATAACTCCCCACGGGAGGAGTATAGCCTCAGGGCAGTGTATGCGGAGGATGGGGGTGATGGTGCAGGGCAGCAGCAGTAACGACACGGAGTCAGTGATGCAGTTCAGGGCCTTTACTCACAGTTCTTATTATCCAGACCACGTCTGCAGGTAACGGCTGCCCACGTCGTACTGTGCTCACCAGGTGAGGGGCTCAGACAACTCCCAGATAACTTTGGAGCGCTTCACAGGACCCCCTTTGTGTGTCCTTTGTCTGGCCTTTCTTACCAACACTTCTGTCCGGCTGCCTCGGGCCTCCTCTTGGTAAACTTGGCGCCAGTTTCCCTGACCCTATGTGGTGCCTTCCTAGCGGGTGGAGCAAGGGGCTGCGCCACATAAAATGTCAGAGCCTCCGGTTTCTAGCTGAGGGTCGTTTCCTGCCTCCACTAGTTCGGGGACCGGTCTCCCCCTTTGGCCTGACCCCTCCACGCAGGTGGATTCGGGTGTGCGGTGGCGACTCGCCCGTCCGCACCCCTGGGATCCCTTCATTCCTCGTTCCTGTAGCCTTCTCCGCTCCTCTTCCTTCCTTCTCCCTCTTGCTGGCCTGGGCCTCTGTTACTAGGCCCGCCTCCGGAGCAGAGCTCATGCAGATCCCCTGCTCCCTGCCACTTCTGCTCAGACTTCTCTGCACTGAACTAAGATGGTGCCCACCTTTTATACTCCCTTCTCAATGCACCCAGGAACTGCTTCCTCCCTGCTCCTGCACTGCAGGGTTCCCCTTCCTCAGTGTTCCCTCCCCCCACTCCAGCCAGGGACAGGGACTGTCGTGCCCATCTCAGGGGCATATTGGTCGCCCTGCCCCACGGCAATGTGGTGTAATGCATGCAGGTGTCGGGTCCTGATCCACACTCCATCCTTATCTGAGAGTGAGATATCACACCTCTGGGTGAGGTGCAATACGTCTGTAGCAACCGAGCCCTCGGTGCTACAGTTCCATTTATCTTCAGCCTAGGTGACGTATTGTGATACAGGGCCGTGATTTTGGCTATAAAAGGGTCCCCTAGACCCCTACCCCAAGCTTTTTAAGAGAATCATATATGGCGTGCCAGGAGATTCTATGGAATGCTTTCTCAGCATCCAACGAGAGTATCTACTTACAAATTTTTAACTGCATCTAGCCCAGGAAATACTTTGTGCCTAGTAGCAGTGTCTGCTAGTCAGCGGATTATCCCGGCTGTTAAGCAAGCTACACCACCTGTAGTTTGGACACTTAATTTTTTCAAAGGAAATGCTTCGGGACCACGGGATACTCAGTAAAGAGCATCAGGAGGCACCCCAAGGCATAGGGGCTGGGACTGGCACTAGGATGCCTTGCGGTGGACAGCCGAGCTCGATCCTTATAAAAGCTTTTTAACTGCAGCAGCTTTAGTGGACGATACTGGAGCTGGAATTACGCGGCTGCTGGCATGAGACTTGCCCTCCAATAGATCCTTGTAAATGGATTTAAAGTGTATTCATTCAAATTAGAGGGACAATTTAAATTAAAAAGCTTAGAGCTGCCTCCACCACAGGGGGGCTCTCTCGACCCACCAGCGGACAGGCACCAGTATTGGGAGAGGGGGGCTGGCCGTCAGGGTTCACCGCGGCTCTGGCACAAACCCGGCGACACGGAGGTGGCACGGGCAGGAGCGGACTGGCCGTGTCGGCTTCTCACTTTTTGGATTTTAGAAGGGCATGACATGCCTATATCTGTGTCTCCCCCTCCTTTTACTCCTCCACCTCTTTTCTTTTCGCATGACTATATGTACTTGTCACTTTTCCATGTGTTAGTTGTGTCTTCTGAGCAGTTTGTCAGCTTTTGGACACCTTTGAAGGTGTTTTCTATGTGTTTCTATGTGTTTTTGTTTGCCTGCCATTGGTTATAACGGTGTTCGAAGGTGTTCGACGAACAGTTCGGCGAACACACGGGTGTTCGACTAACCGAACAGAACTCGAACACTACGGGGGTGGCTCAACACTAGTTAAAAGACGCTCAATACCTGATCATATGAACAGCAAGTCTTTTTGCATGGAAATGAATCTGTTCAAACTATTGAGCATTTTCAAAGCCTTTTTCAGGAGGTGTTTGGAACAAAGTCACTCTAAATCCGCCTTATGAATTTTAATAAACCTTGAACTGTAAAAGGTTCCAATTGATGATACCTTTAAATCAGATTTTTACATTTCAGTGAGGCCTGGAATTTTGTTTCCAATTGAAATCTTCCATTTTCTGAAATGTCTTCCAGAAGGATAATCACTGATATTGATCATGGTGCTATAAGAAAAGGTGTGAAATTCATAAGAATGAAATAGTGTCTGAGTAGTTGTGGCCGAGTGGTTAAGGCGATGGACTAGAAATCCATTGGGGTCTTCCCACGTAGGTTCAAATCCTACCAACTACGTTTAACTTCATGTAACATTTTGACGAATTATCTGAGTAGATCAATTTCCACATTCCCAAGTCTATCCCCCACAGAAATGGTCTGTAATCTATGGATTGTATATGTAGTACCAGCTTATCAGCATCTGTAGATCTTCTTTTGATTAATCAGCCGGGTGAGATGTCACTTGTGCATCACACCACCAATCATACAAAGCTCAGAGGGTGCCATCAGGTATGTGGTGCAAATCCTCCTTTTTTCCAGCGAACACAGACCACTGCCGTGGCTGATGGACTGGGATATGAACTTTGATTTGCACCAACTCTACTTGAATTATCTTTCCGATGGAACCTTTTAGCACACCATGAAAAATCTTTAGTGACTTCTGGATGAGCAGAAGCTTTGCAATTTCTTTTTTTCTCACCCTTTTTCCAGCTGATAGATCCAGCACGCTAATTATTAGCCAGATTTCATCAACATTTTAAAACTGTCCTTGTTGTGATATCATGGAACTTTAAGCACACTTGTGGAATAAAAAGGGAGGAGATATTAATTTAGCAATGTGTGTTAGATATACATTTGCGGAACAGCTTTAGAACCAGTTTTCATCATAATGCATGAATTCCCAGGTTCCACTGAGATTAGAACTCAGATCACTGGATTAAGAGTGAATTTCTCACATTTTCACTATTTACACATGCTCTTTTACTGTTTTCAAAAGAAAATACAGCCAGCTTCATTGGTCATGTGGTTCCATGGTGTAATAGTTAGCACTTTGGACTCTGAATCCAATGATCTGAGTTCAAATCTCAGTGGAAACTGAGAAATTCTTTGTGCATAGCAGTTTTATCTTTTCTGCTCACACTCAATTTGCCAATGCACATGGTTTAACATAAAAAGAGAAAGTTAAAATCCACATGGCAAAAAGATCTATCTATGAATAAAGTTTAACTCAAAAGTTAAACTTGACTTCATAAAGCAAAACTCATATCATCTATGTCACACCAAGAAATCGTACTCTATGGCTTGTGCCAATGTTCGCATGACACTTTTTCCAGGTGGTTGAAACTGACCAGGATTTCAAGCCGAAACGGCCTCAAGAAATGACAGCAATTCTTTTCCTGAATCACACTTTTTAGTGTTTTCCAGCATTTTTGTAAACATAGTTTGGTGATGTTTTTCTAAGTATTGTTTTGGGCATCAAATGAGTTTGTTTAAGTTTCTTTTTTGCTTGCAAAATGCTGTGAACGTCACTCAGGAACCTTCCAGGGGTCTTTCTAACCTACTCATTGACTTGTATAGCAAGTATAAAGCAAGCAAAATATACCTGAAAAATGATATGCTCACTTCTGTTAACCGATTGGCGTTTTGGGAAACTTAATGAGGTTAAAAGACGCTCAATACCTGATCATATGAACAGCAAGTCTTTTTGCATGGAAATGAATCTGTTCAAACTATTGGGCATTTTCAAAGCCTTTTTCAGGAGGTGTTTGGAACAAAGTCACTCTAAATCCGCCTTATGAATTTTAATAAACCTTGAACTGTAAAAGGTTCCAATTGATGATACCTTTAAATCAGATTTTTACATTTCAGTGAGGCCTGGAATTTTGTTTCCAATTGAAATCTTCCATTTTCTGAAATGTCTTCCAGAAGGATAATCACTGATATTGATCATGGTGCTATAAGAAAAGGTGTGAAACTCATAAGAATGAAACAGCGTCTGAGTAGTTGTGGCCGAGTGGTTAAGGCGATGGACTAGAAATCCATTGGGGTCTTCCCGCGTAGGTTCAAATCCTGCCAACTACATTTAACTTCATGTAACATTTTGACGAATTATCTGAGTAGATCAATTTTCACATTCCCAAGTCTATCCCCCACAGAAATGGTCTGTAATCTATGGATTGTATATGTAGTACCAGCTTATCAGCATCTGTAGATCTTCTTTTGATTAATCAGCCGGGTGAGATGTCACTTGTGCATCACACCACCAATCATACAAAGCTCAGAGGGTGCCATCAGGTATGTGGTGCAAATCCTCCTTTTTTCCAGCGAACACAGACCACTGCCGTGGCTGATGGACTGGGATATGAACTTTGATTTGCACCAACTCTACTTGAATTATCTTTCCGATGGAACCTTTTAGCACACCATGAAAAATCTTTAGTGACTTCTGGATGAGCAGAAGCTTTGCAATTTCTTTTTTTCTCACCCTTTTTCCAGCTGATAGATCCAGCACGCTAATTATTAGCCAGATTTCATCAACATTTTAAAACTGTCCTTGTTGTGATATCATGGAACTTTAAGCACACTTGTGGAATAAAAAGGGAGGAGATATTAATTTAGCAATGTGTGTTAGATATACATTTGCGGAACAGCTTTAGAACCAGTTTTCATCATAATGCATGAATTCCCAGGTTCCACTGAGATTAGAACTCAGATCACTGGATTAAGAGTGAATTTCTCACATTTTCACTATTTACACATGCTCTTTTACTGTTTTCAAAAGAAAATACAGCCAGCTTCATTGGTCATGTGGTTCCATGGTGTAATAGTTAGCACTTTGGACTCTGAATCCAATGATCTGAGTTCAAATCTCAGTGGAAACTGAGAAATTCTTTGTGCATAGTAGTTTTATCTTTTCTGCTCACACTCAATTTGCCAATGCACATGGTTTAACATAAAAAGAGAAAGTTAAAATCCACATGGCAAAAAGATCTATCTATGAATAAAGTTTAACTCAAAAGTTAAACTTGACTTCATGAAGCAAAACTCATATCATCTATGTCACACCAAGAAATCGTACTCTATGACTTGTGCCAATGTTCGCATGACACTTTTTCCAGGTGGTTGAAACTGACCAGGATTTCAAGCCGAAACGGCCTCAAGAAATGACAGCAATTCTTTTCCTGAATCACACTTTTTAGTGTTTTCCAGCATTTTTGTAAACATAGTTTGGTGATGTTTTTCTAAGTATTGTTTTGGGCATCAAATGAGTTTGTTTAAGTTTCTTTTTTGCTTGCAAAATGCTGTGAACGTCACTCAGGAACCTTCCAGGGGTCTTTCTAACCTACTCATTGACTTGTATAGCAAGTATAAAGCAAGCAAAATATACCTGAAAAATGATATGCTCACTTCTGTTAACCGCTTGGCGTTTTGGGAAACTTAATGAGGTTAAAAGACGCTCAATACCTGATCATATGAACAGCAAGTCTTTTTGCATGGAAATGAATCTGTTCAAACTATTGGGCATTTTCAAAGCCTTTTTCAGGAGGTGTTTGGAACAAAGTCACTCTAAATCCGCCTTATGAATTTTAATAAACCTTGAACTGTAAAAGGTTCCAATTGATGATACCTTTAAATCAGATTTTTACATTTCAGTGAGGCCTGGAATTTTGTTTCCAATTGAAATCTTCCATTTTCTGAAATGTCTTCCAGAAGGATAATCACTGATATTGATCATGGTGCTATAAGAAAAGGTGTGAAACTCATAAGAATGAAACAGCGTCTGAGTAGTTGTGGCCGAGTGGTTAAGGCGATGGACTAGAAATCCATTGGGGTCTTCCCGCGTAGGTTCAAATCCTGCCAACTACATTTAACTTCATGTAACATTTTGACGAATTATCTGAGTAGATCAATTTTCACATTCCCAAGTCTATCCCCCACAGAAATGGTCTGTAATCTATGGTTTGTATTTGTAGAACCTGCTTAACAGCATCTGTAGATCTTCTTTTGATTAGTCAGCCGGGTGAGATGTCAATTGTGCATCACACCACCAATCAAACAAAGCTCAGAGGGTGCCATCAGGTATGTGGTGCAAATCCTCCTTTTTCCAGCGAACACAGACTACTGCCATGGCTGATGGACTGGGATATGAACTTTGATTTGCACCAACTCTACTTGAATTATCTTTCCGATGGAACCTTTTAGCACACCATGAAAAATCTTTAGTGACTTCTGGATGAGCAGAAGTTTTGCAATTTCTTTTCTTCTCACCCTTTTTCCAGCTGATAGATCCAGCACGCTAATTATTAGCCAGATTTCATCAACATTTTAAAACTGTCTTTGTTGTGATATCATAGAACTTTAAGCACACTTGTGGAATAAAAAGGGAGGAGATATTAATTTACCAATGTGTGTTAGATATACATTTGCGGAACAGCTTTAGAACCAGTTTTCATCATAATGCATGAATTCCCAGGTTCCACTGAGATTAGAACTCAGATCACTGGATTAAGAGTGAATTTCTCACATTTCCAATATTTACACATGCTCTTTTACTGTTTTCAAAAGAAAATCCAGCCAGCTTCGTTGGTCATGTGGTTCTATGGTGTATTGGTTAGCACTCTGGTCTCTGAATCCAGTGATCTGAGTTCAAATCTCAGTGGAACCTGAGAAATTCTTTGTGCATAGCAGTTTTATGTTTTCTGCTCACACTCAATTTGCCAATGCACATGGTTTAACATAAAAAGAGAAAGTTAAAATCCACATGGCAAAAAGATCTATCTATCAAGAAAGTTTAACTCAAAAGTTAAACTTGACTTCATGAAGCAAAACTCATATCATCTATGTCACACCAAGCAATCGTACTCTACGACTTGTGCCAATGTTCGCATGACACTTTTTCCAGGTGTTTCAAACTGACCAGGATTTCAAGCCGAAACGGCCTCAAGAAACGACAGCGATTCTTTTCCTGAATCACCCTTTTTAGTGTTTTCCAGCATTTTTGTAAACATAGTTTGGTGATGTTTTTCTAAGTATTGTTTTGGGCATCAAATGAATTTGTTTAAGTTTCTTTTTTGCTCGCAAAATGCTGTGAACGTCACTCAGGAACCTTCCAGGGGTCTTTCTAACCTACTCATTGACTTGTATAGCAAGTATAAAGCAAGCAAAATATACCTGAAAAATGATATGCTCACTTCTGTTAACCGCTTGGCGTTTTGGGAAACTTAATGAGGTTAAAAGACGCTCAATACCTGATCATATGAACAGCAAGTCTTTTTGCATGGAAATGAATCTGTTCAAACTATTGAGCATTTTCAAAGCCTTTTTCAGGAGGTGTTTGGAACAAAGTCACTCTAAATCCGTCTTATGAATTTTAATAAACCTTGAACAGTGAAAGGTTCCAATTGATGATACCTTTAAATCAGATTTTTACATTTCAGTGAGGCCTGGAATTTTGTTTCCAATTGAAATCTTCCATTTTCTGAAATGTCTTCCAGAAGGATAATCACTGATATTGATCATGGTGCTATAAGAAAAGGTGTGAAACTCATAAGAATGAAACAGTGTCTGAGAAGTTGTGGCTGAGTGGTTAAGGCGATGGACTAGAAATCCATTGGGGTCTTCCCGCGTTGGTTCAAATCCTGCCAACTACGTTTAACTTCATGTAACATTTTGACGAATTATCTGAGTAGATCAATTTACACATTCCCAAGTCTATCCCCCACAGAAATAGTCTGTAATCTATGGGTTGTATTTGTAGAACCAGCTTAACAGCATCTGTAGATCTTTTTTTGATTAGTCAGCCGGGTGAGATGTCACTTGTGCATCACACCACCAATCAAACAAAGCTCAGAGGGTGCCATCAGGTATGTGGTGCAAATCCTCCTTTTTTCCAGCCAACACAGACCACTGCCGTGGCTGATGGACTGGGATATGAACTTTGATTTGCACCAACTCTACTTGAATTATCTTTCCGATGGAACCTTTTAGCACACCATGAAAAATCTTTAGTGACTTCTGGATGAGCAGAAGTTTTGCAATTTCTTTTTTTCTCACCCTTTTTCCAGCTGATAGATCCAGCACGCTAATTATTAGCCAGATTTCATCAACATTTTAAAACTGTCTTTGTTGTGATATCATGGAACTTTAAGCACACTTGTGGAATAAAAAGGGCGGAGATATTAATTTACCAATGTGTGTTAGATATACATTTGCGGAACAGCCTTAGAACCAGTTTTCATCATAATGCATGAATTCCCAGGTTCCATTGAGATTAGAACTCAGATCACTGGATTAAGAGTGAATTTCTCACATTTCCACTATTTACACATGCTCTTTAACTGTTTTCAAAAGAAAATCCAGCCAGCTTCATTGGTCATGTGGTTCTATGGTGTAATGGTTAGCACTCTGGACTCTCGAATCCAGTGATCTAAGTTCAAATCTCAGTGGAACCTGACAAATTCTTTGTGCATAGCGGTTTTATCTTTTCTGCTCACACTCAATTTGCCAATGCACATGGTTTAACATAAAAAGAGAAAGTTAAAATCCACATGGCAAAAAGATCTATCTATGAATAAAGTTTAACTCAAAAGTTAAACTTGACTTCATGAAGCAAAACTCATATCATCTATGTCACACCAAGCAATTGTACTCTATGACTTGTGCCAATGTTCGCATGACACTTTTTCCAGGTGGTTCAAACTGACCAGGATTTCAAGCCGAAACGGCCTCAAGAAATGACAGCAATTCTTTTCCTGAATCACACTTTTTAGTGTTTTCCAGCATTTTTGTAAACATAGTTTGGTGATGTTTTTCTAAGTATTGTTTTGGGCATCAAATGAGTTTGTTTAAGTTTCTTTTTTGCTTGCAAAATGCTGTGAACGTCACTCAGGAACCTTCCAGGGGTCTTTCTAACCTACTCATTGACTTGTATAGCAAGTATAAAGCAAGCAAAATATACCTGAAAAATGATATGCTCACTTCTGTTAACCGCTTGGCGTTTTGGGAAACTTAATGAGGTTAAAAGACGCTCAATACCTGATCATATGAACAGCAAGTCTTTTTGCATGGAAATGAATCTGTTCAAACTATTGAGCATTTTCAAAGCCTTTCTCAGGAGGTGTTTGGAACAAAGTCACTCTAAATCCGCCTTATGAATTTTAATAAACCTTGAACTGTAAAAGGTTCCAATTGATGATACCTTTAAATCAGATTTTTACATTTCAGTGAGGCCTGGAATTTTGTTTCCAATTGAAATCTTCCATTTTCTGAAATGTCTTCCAGAAGGATAATCACTGATATTGATCATGGTGCTATAAGAAAAGGTGTGAAACTCATAAGAATGAAACAGCGTCTGAGTAGTTGTGGCCGAGTGGTTAAGGCGATGGACTAGAAATCCATTGGGGTCTTCCCGCGTAGGTTCAAATCCTGCCAACTACGTTTAACTTCATGTAACATTTTGACGAATTATCTGAGTAGATCAATTTTCACATTCCCAAGTCTATCCCCCACAGAAATGGTCTGTAATCTATGGATTGTATTTGTAGAACCAGCTTATCAGCATCTGTAGATCTTCCTTTGA
>NW_027362773.1:183212320-183222320 GCF_046119375.1 Phyllobates terribilis | reverse complement strand
CTGTGAACGTCACTCAGGAACCTTCCAGGGGTCTTTCTAACCTACTCATTGACTTGTATAGCAAGTATAAAACAAGCAAAATATACCTGAAACATAATATGCTCACTTTTGTTAACAGCTTGGCGTTTTGGGAAACTTAATGAGGTTAAAAGACGCTCAATACCTGATCATATGAACTGCAAGTCTATTGGCATGGAAATGAATCTGTTCAAACTATTGAGCATTTTCGAATCCTTTTTCAGGAGGTGTTTGGAACAAAGTCACTCTAAATCCGACTTATGAATTTTAATAAACCTTGAACTGTGAAAGGTTCCAATTGATGATACCTTTAAATCAGATTTTTACATTTCAGTGAGGCCTGGAATTTTGTTTCCAATTGAAATCTTCCATTTTCTGAAATGTCTTCCAGAAGGTTAATCACTGATATTGATCATGGTGCTATAAGAAAAGGTGTGAAACTCATAAGAATGAAACAGTGTCTGAGTAGTTGTGGCCGAGTGGTTAAGGCGATGGACTAGAAATCCATTGGGGTCTTCCCGCGTAGGTTCAAATCCTGCCTACTACGTTTAACTTCATGTAACATTTTGACGAATTATCTGAGTAGATCAATTTACACATTCCCAAGTCTATCCCCCACAGAAATAGTCTGTAATCTATGGATTGTATTTGTAGAACCTGCTTAACAGCATCTGTAGATCTTCTTTTGATTAATCAGCCGGGTGAGATGTCACTTGTGCATCACACCACCAATCAAACAAAGCTCAGAGGGTGCCATCAGGTATGTGGTGCAAATCCTCCTTTTTCCAGCGAACACAGACTACTGCCATGGCTGATGGACTGGGATATGAACTTTGATTTGCACCAACTCTACTTGAATTATCTTTCCGATGGAACCTTTTAGCACACCATGAAAAATCTTTAGTGACTTCTGGATGAGCAGAAGTTTTGCAATTTCTTTTCTTCTCACCCTTTTTCCAGCTGATAGATCCAGCACGCTAATTATTAGCCAGATTTCATCAACATTTTAAAACTGTCTTTGTTGTGATATCATGGAACTTTAAGCACACTTGTGGAATAAAAAGGGAGGAGATATTAATTTACCAATGTGTGTTAGATATACATTTGCGGAACAGCTTTAGAACCAGTTTTCATCATAATGCATGAATTCCCAGGTTCCACTGAGATTAGAACTCAGATCACTGGATTAAGAGTGAATTTCTCACATTTCCAATATTTACACATGCTCTTTTACTGTTTTCAAAAGAAAATCCAGCCAGCTTCGTTGGTCATGTGGTTCTATGGTGTATTGGTTAGCACTCTGGACTCTGAATCCAGTGATCTGAGTTCAAATCTCAGTGGAACCTGAGAAATTCTTTGTGAATAGCGGTTTTATCTTTTCTGCTCACACTCAATTTGCCAATGCACATGGTTTAACATAAAAAGGGAAAGTTAAAATCCACATGGCAAAAAGATCTATCTATCAAGAAAGTTTAACTCAAAAGTTAAACTTGACTTCATGAAGCAAAACTCATATCATCTATGTCACACCAAGCAATCGTACTCTATGACTTGTGCCAATGTTCGCATGACACTTTTTCCAGGTGGTTGAAACTGACCAGGATTTCAAGCCGAAACGGCCTCAGGAAACGACAGCGATTCTTTTCCTGAATCACCCTTTTTAGTGTTTTCCAGCATTTTTGTAAACATAGTTTGGTGATGTTTTTCTAAGTATTGTTTTGGGCATCAAATGAGTTTGTTTAAGTTTCTTTTTTGCTCGCAAAATGCTGTGAACGTCACTCAGGAACCTTCCAGGGGTCTTTCTAACCTACTCATTGACTTGTATAGCAAGTATAAAGCAAGCAAAATATACCTGAAAAATGATATGCTCACTTCTGTTAACCGCTTGGCGTTTTGGGAAACTTAATGAGGTTAAAAGACGCTCAATACCTGATCATATGAACAGCAAGTCTTTTTGCATGGAAATGAATCTGTTCAAACTATTGAGCATTTTCAAAGCCTTTTTCAGGAGGTGTTTGGAACAAAGTCACTCTAAATCCGCCTTATGAATTTTAATAAACCTTGAACTGTAAAAGGTTCCAATTGATGATACCTTTAAATCAGATTTTTACATTTCAGTGAGGCCTGGAATTTTGTTTCCAATTGAAATCTTCCATTTTCTGAAATGTCTTCCAGAAGGATAATCACTGATATTGATCACGGTGCTATAAGAAAAGGTGTGAAACTCATAAGAATGAAACAGTGTCTGAGTAGCTGTGGCCGAGTGGTTAAGGCGATGGACTAGAAATCCATTGGGGTCTTCCCGCATAGGTTCAAATCCTGCCAACTACGTTTAACTTCATGTAACATTTTGACGAATTATCTGAGTAGATCAATTTCCACATTCCCAAGTCTATCCCCCACAGAAATGGTCTGTAATCTATGGATTGTATTTGTAGAACCAGCTTATCAGCATCTGTAGATCTTCCTTTGATTAATCAGCCAGGTGAGATGTCACTTGTGCATCACACCACCAATCAAACAAAGCTCAGAGGGTGCCATCAGGTATGTGGTGCAAATCCTCCTTTTTTCCAGCGAACACAGACCACTGCCGTGGCTGATGGACTGGGATACGAACTTTGATTTGCACCAACTCTACTTGAATTATCTTTCCGATGGAACCTTTTAGCACACCATGAAAAATCTTTAGTGACTTCTGGATGAGCAGAAGTTTTGCAATTTCTTTTTTTCTCACCCTTTTTCCAGCTGATAGATCCAGCACGCTAATTATTAGCCAGATTTCATCAACATTTTAAAACTGTCTTTGTTGTGATATCATGGAACTTTAAGCACACTTGTGGAATAAAAAGGGAGGAGATATTAATTTACCAATGTGTGTTAGATATACATTTGCGGAACAGCCTTAGAACCAGTTTTCATCATAATGCATGAATTCCCAGGTTCCATTGAGATTAGAACTCAGATCACTGGATTAAGAGTGAATTTCTCACATTTCCACTATTTACACATGCTCTTTAACTGTTTTCAAAAGAAAATCCATCCAGCTTCATTGGTCATGTGGTTCTATGGTGTAATGGCTAGCACTCTGGACTCTCGAATCCAGTGATCTGAGTTCAAATCTCAGTGGAACCTGACAAATTCTTTGTGCATAGCGGTTTTATCTTTTCTGCTCACACTCAATTTGCACATGGTTTAACATAAAAAGAGAAAGTTAAAATCCACATGGCAAAAAGATCTATCTATGAATAAAGTTTAACTCAAAAGTTAAACTTGGCTTCATGAAGCAAAACTCATATCATCTATGTCACACCAAGCAATCGTACTCTATGACTTGTGCCAGTATTCGCATGACACTTTTTCCAGGTGGTTGAAACTGACCAGTATTTCAAGCCGAAACGGCCTCAAGAAACGACAGCGATTCTTTTCCTGAATCACCCTTTTTAGTGTTTTCCAGCATTTTTGTAAACATAGTTTGGTGATGTTTTTCTAAGTATTGTTTTGGGCATCAAATGAGTTTGCTTAAGTTTCTTTTTTGCTCACAAAATGCTGTGAACGTCACTCAGGAACCTTCCAGGGGTCTTTCTAACCTACTCATTGACTTGTATAGCAAGTATAAAACAAGCAAAATATACCTGAAACATAATATGCTCACTTCTGTTAACAGCTTGGCGTTTTGGGAAACTTAATGAGGTTAAAAGACGCTCAATACCTGATCATATGAACTGCAAGTCTATTGGCATGGAAATGAATCTGTTCAAACTATTGAGCATTTTCGAATCCTTTTTCAGGAGGTGTTTGGAACAAAGTCACTCTAAATCCGCCTTATGAATTTTAATAAACCTTGAACTGTGAAAGGTTCCAATTGATGATACCTTTAAATCAGATTTTTACATTTCAGTGAGGCCTGGAATTTTGTTTCCATTTGAAATCTTCCATTTTCTGAAATGTCTTCCAGAAGGATAATCACTGATATTGATCATGGTGCTATAAGAAAAGGTGTGAAACTCATAAGAATGAAACAGTGTCTGAGTAGTTGTGGCTGAGTGGTTAAGGCGATGGACTAGAAATCCATTGGGGTCTTCCCGCGTAGGTTCAAATCCTGCCAACTACGTTTAACTTCATGTAACATTTTGACGAATTATCTGAGTAGATCAATTTACACATTCCCAAGTCTATCCCCCACAGAAATAGTCTGTAATCTATGGATTGTATTTGTAGAACCTGCTTAACAGCATCTGTAGATCTTCTTTTGATTAATCAGCCGGGTGAGATGTCACTTGTGCATCACACCACCAATCAAACAAAGCTCAGAGGGTGCCATCAGGTATGTGGTGCAAATCCTCCTTTTTCCAGCGAACACAGACTACTGCCATGGCTGATGGACTGGGATATGAACTTTGATTTGCACCAACTCTACTTGAATTATCTTTCCGATGGAACCTTTTAGCACACCATGAAAAATCTTTAGTGACTTCTGGATGAGCAGAAGTTTTGCAATTTCTTTTCTTCTCACCCTTTTTCCAGCTGATAGATCCAGCACGCTAATTATTAGCCAGATTTCATCAACATTTTAAAACTGTCTTTGTTGTGATATCATGGAACTTTAAGCACACTTGTGGAATAAAAAGTGAGGAGATATTAATTTACCAATGTGTGTTAGATATACATTTGCGGAACAGCTTTAGAACCAGTTTTCATCATAATGCATGAATTCCCAGGTTCCACTGAGATTAGAACTCAGATCACTGGATTAAGAGTGAATTTTTCACATTTCCAATATTTACACATGCTCTTTTACTGTTTTCAAAAGAAAATCCAGCCAGCTTCGTTGGTCATGTGGTTCTATGGTGTATTGGTTAGCACTCTGGACTCTGAATCCAGTGATCTGAGTTCAAATCTCAGTGGAACCTGAGAAATTCTTTGTGCATAGCGGTTTTATCTTTTCTGCTCACACTCAATTTGCCAATGCACATGGTTTAACATAAAAAGGGAAAGTTAAAATCCACATGGCAAAAAGATCTATCTATCAATAAAGTTTAACTCAAAGGTTAAACTTGACTTCATGAAGCAAAACTCATATCATCTATGTCACACCAAGCAATTGTACTTTATGACTTGTGCCAATGTTCGCATGACACTTTTTCCAGGTGGTTGAAACTGACCAGGATTTCAAGCCGAAACGGCCTCAAGAAATGACAGCAATTCTTTTCCTGAATCACACTTTTTAGTGTTTTCCAGCATTTTTGTAAACATAGTTTGGTGATGTTTTTCTAAGTATTGTTTTGGGCATCAAATGAGTTTGTTTAAGTTTCTTTTTTGCTTGCAAAATGCTGTGAACGTCACTCAGGAACCTTCCAGGGGTCTTTCTAACCTACTCATTGACTTGTATAGCAAGTATAAAGCAAGCAAAATATACCTGAAAAATGATATGCTCACTTCTGTTAACCGCTTGGCGTTTTGGGAAACTTAATGAGGTTAAAAGACGCTCAATACCTGATCATATAAACAGCAAGTCTTTTTGCATGGAAATGAATCTGTTCAAACTATTGAGCATTTTCAAAGCCTTTTTCAGGAGGTGTTTGGAACAAAGTCACTCTAAATCCGCCTTATGAATTTTAATAAACCTTGAACTGTAAAAGGTTCCAATTGATGATACCTTTAAATCAGATTTTTACATTTCAGTGAGGCCTGGAATTTTGTTTCTAATTGAAATCTTCCATTTTCTGAAATGTCTTCCAGAAGGATAATCACTGATATTGATCATGGTGCTATAAGAAAAGGTGTGAAACTCATAAGAATGAAACAGCGTCTGAGTAGTTGTGGCCGAGTGGTTAAGGCGATGGACTAGAAATCCATTGGGGTCTTCCCGCGTAGGTTCAAATCCTGCCAACTACGTTTAACTTCATGTAACATTTTGACTAATTATCTGAGTAGATCAATTTTCACATTCCCAAGTCTATCCCCCACAGAAATGGTCTGTAATCTATGGATTGTATTTGTAGAACCAGCTTATCAGCATCTGTAGATCTTCCTTTGATTAGTCAGCCGGGTGAGATGTCACTTGTGCATCACACCACCAATCAAACAAAGCTCAGAGGGTGCCATCAGGTATGTGGTGCAAATCCTCCTTTTTTCCAGCGAACACAGACCACTGCCGTGGCTGATGGACTGGGATACGAACTTTGATTTGCACCAACTCTACTTGAATTATCTTTCCGATGGAACCTTTTAGCACACCATGAAAAATCTTTAGTGACTTCTGGATGAGCAGAAGTTTTGCAATTTCTTTTTTTCTCACCCTTTTTCCAGCTGATAGATCCAGCACGCTAATTATTAGCCAGATTTCATCAACATTTTAAAACTGTCCTTGTTGTGATATCATGGAACCTTAAGCACACTTGTGGAATAAAAAGGGAGGAGATATTAATTTAGCAATGTGTGTTAGATATACATTTGCGGAACAGCTTTAGAACCAGTTTTCATCATAATGCATGAATTCCCAGGTTCCACTGAGATTAGAACTCAGATCACTGGATTAAGAGTGAATTTCTCACATTTCCACTGTTTACACATGCTCTTTTACTGTTTTCAAAAGAAAATCCAGCCAGCTTAATTGGTCATGTGGTTCCATGGTGTAATGGTTAGCACTTTGGACTCTGAATCCAATGTTCTGAGTTCAAATCTCAGTGGAACCTGAGAAATTCTTTGTGCATAGCAGTTTTATCTTTTCTGCTCACACTCAATTTGCCAATGCACATGGTTTAACATAAAAAGAGAAAGTTAAAATCCACATGGCAAAATGATCTATCTATGAATAAAGTTTAACTCAAAAGTTAAATTTGGCTTCATGAAGCAAAACTCATATCATCTATGTCACACCAAGAAATCGTACTCTATGACTTGTGCCAGTATTCGCATGACACTTTTTCCAGGTGGTTGAAACTGACCAGTATTTCAAGCCGAAACGGCCTCAAGAAACGACAGCGATTCTTTTCCTGAATCACCCTTTTTAGTGTTTTCCAGCATTTTTGTAAACATAGTTTGGTGATGTTTTTCTAAGTATTGTTTTGGGCATCAAATGAGTTTGCTTAAGTTTCTTTTTTGCTCACAAAATGCTGTGAACGTCACTCAGGAACCTTCCAGGGGTCTTTCTAACCTACTCATTGACTTGTATAGCAAGTATAAAACAAGCAAAATATACCTGAAACATAATATGCTCACTTCTGTTAACAGCTTGGCGTTTTGGGAAACTTAATGAGGTTAAAAGACGCTCAATACCTGATCATATGAACCGCAAGTCTATTGGCATGGAAATGAATCTGTTCAAACTATTGAGCATTTTCGAATCCTTTTTCAGGAGGTGTTTGGAACAAAGTCACTCTAAATCCGCCTTATGAATTTTAATAAACCTTGAACTGTGAAAGGTTCCAATTGATGATACCTTTAAATCAGATTTTTACATTTCAGTGAGGCCTGGAATTTTGTTTCCAATTGAAATCTTCCATTTTCTGAAATGTCTTCCAGAAGGATAATCACTGATATTGATCATGGTGCTATAAGAAAAGGTGTGAAACTCATAAGAATGAAACAGTGTCTGAGTAGTTGTGGCCGAGTGGTTAAGGCGATGGACTAGAAATCCATTGGGGTCTTCCCGCGTAGGTTCAAATCCTGCCTACTACGTTTAACTTCATGTAACATTTTGACGAATTATCTGAGTAGATCAATTTACACATTCCCAAGTCTATCCCCCACAGAAATAGTCTGTAATCTATGGATTGTATTTGTAGAACCTGCTTAACAGCATCTGTAGATCTTCTTTTGATTAATCAGCCGGGTGAGATGTCACTTGTGCATCACACCACCAATCAAACAAAGCTCAGAGGGTGCCATCAGGTATGTGGTGCAAATCCTCCTTTTTCCAGCGAACACAGACTACTGCCATGGCTGATGGACTGGGATATGAACTTTGATTTGCACCAACTCTACTTGAATTATCTTTCCGATGGAACCTTTTAGCACACCATGAAAAATCTTTAGTGACTTCTGGATGAGCAGAAGTTTTGCAATTTCTTTTCTTCTCACCCTTTTTCCAGCTGATAGATCCAGCACGCTAATTATTAGCCAGATTTCATCAACATTTTAAAACTGTCTTTGTTGTGATATCATGGAACTTTAAGCACACTTGTGGAATAAAAAGGGAGGAGATATTAATTTACCAATGTGTGTTAGATATACATTTGCGGAACAGCTTTAGAACCAGTTTTCATCATAATGCATGAATTCCCAGGTTCCACTGAGATTAGAACTCAGATCACTGGATTAAGAGTGAATTTCTCACATTTCCAATATTTACACATGCTCTTTTACTGTTTTCAAAAGAAAATCCAGCCAGCTTCGTTGGTCATGTGGTTCTATGGTGTATTGGTTAGCACTCTGGACTCTGAATCCAGTGATCTGAGTTCAAATCTCAGTGGAACCTGAGAAATTCTTTGTGAATAGCGGTTTTATCTTTTCTGCTCACACTCAATTTGCCAATGCACATGGTTTAACATAAAAAGGGAAAGTTAAAATCCACATGGCAAAAAGATCTATCTATCAAGAAAGTTTAACTCAAAAGTTAAACTTGACTTCATGAAGCAAAACTCATATCATCTATGTCACACCAAGCAATCGTACTCTATGACTTGTGCCAATGTTCGCATGACACTTTTTCCAGGTGGTTGAAACTGACCAGGATTTCAAGCCGAAACGGCCTCAGGAAACGACAGCGATTCTTTTCCTGAATCACCCTTTTTAGTGTTTTCCAGCATTTTTGTAAACATAGTTTGGTGATGTTTTTCTAAGTATTGTTTTGGGCATCAAATGAGTTTGTTTAAGTTTCTTTTTTGCTCGCAAAATGCTGTGAACGTCACTCAGGAACCTTCCAGGGGTCTTTCTAACCTACTCATTGACTTGTATAGCAAGTATAAAGCAAGCAAAATATACCTGAAAAATGATATGCTCACTTCTGTTAACCGCTTGGCGTTTTGGGAAACTTAATGAGGTTAAAAGACGCTCAATACCTGATCATATGAACAGCAAGTCTTTTTACATGGAAATGAATCTGTTCAAACTATTGAGCATTTTCAAAGCCTTTTTCAGGAGGTGTTTGGAACAAAGTCACTCTAAATCCGCCTTATGAATTTTAATAAACCTTGAACTGTAAAAGGTTC
This sequence comes from Phyllobates terribilis, assembly GCF_046119375.1. Classification (NCBI taxonomy): domain Eukaryota; kingdom Metazoa; phylum Chordata; class Amphibia; order Anura; family Dendrobatidae; genus Phyllobates; species Phyllobates terribilis. The sequence continues at coordinate 183,213,090 of NW_027362773.1, read as the reverse complement.
CAATTGATGATACCTTTAAATCAGATTTTTACATTTCAGTGAGGCCTGGAATTTTGTTTCCAATTGAAATCTTCCATTTTCTGAAATGTCTTCCAGAAGGATAATCACTGATATTGATCACGGTGCTATAAGAAAAGGTGTGAAACTCATAAGAATGAAACAGTGTCTGAGTAGCTGTGGCCGAGTGGTTAAGGCGATGGACTAGAAATCCATTGGGGTCTTCCCGCATAGGTTCAAATCCTGCCAACTACGTTTAACTTCATGTAACATTTTGACGAATTATCTGAGTAGATCAATTTCCACATTCCCAAGTCTATCCCCCACAGAAATGGTCTGTAATCTATGGATTGTATTTGTAGAACCAGCTTATCAGCATCTGTAGATCTTCCTTTCATTAATCAGCCAGGTGAGATGTCACTTGTGCATCACACCACCAATCAAACAAAGCTCAGAGGGTGCCATCAGGTATGTGGTGCAAATCCTCCTTTTTTCCAGCGAACACAGACCACTGCCGTGGCTGATGGACTGGGATACGAACTTTGATTTGCACCAACTCTACTTGAATTATCTTTCCGATGGAACCTTTTAGCACACCATGAAAAATCTTTAGTGACTTCTGGATGAGCAGAAGTTTTGCAATTTCTTTTTTTCTCACCCTTTTTCCAGCTGATAGATCCAGCACGCTAATTATTAGCCAGATTTCATCAACATTTTAAAACTGTCTTTGTTGTGATATCATGGAACTTTAAGCACACTTGTGGAATAAAAAG
>NW_027362773.1:183207320-183209820 GCF_046119375.1 Phyllobates terribilis | reverse complement strand
AACCTTCCAGGGGTCTTTCTAACCTACTCATTGACTTGTATAGCAAGTATAAAACAAGCAAAATATACCTGAAACATAATATGCTCACTTCTGTTAACCGCTTGGCGTTTTGGGAAACTTAATGAGGTTAAAAGACGCTCAATACCTGATCATATGAACTGCAAGTCTATTGGCATGGAAATGAATCTGTTCAAACTATTGAGCATTTTCGAATCCTTTTTCAGGAGGTGTTTGGAACAAAGTCACTCTAAATCCGCCTTATGAATTTTAATAAACCTTGAACTGTGAAAGGTTCCAATTGATGATACCTTTAAATCAGATTTTTACATTTCAGTGAGGCCTGGAATTTTGTTTCCAATTGAAATCTTCCATTTTCTGAAATGTCTTCCAGAAGGATAATCACTGATATTGATCATGGTGCTATAAGAAAAGGTGTGAAACTCATAAGAATGAAACAGTGTCTGAGTAGTTGTGGCCGAGTGGTTAAGGCGATGGACTAGAAATCCATTGGGGTCTTCCCGCGTAGGTTCAAATCCTGCCAACTACGTTTAACTTCATGTAACATTTTGACGAATTATCTGAGTAGATCAATTTACACATTCCCAAGTCTATCCCCCACAGAAATAGTCTGTAATCTATGGATTGTATTTGTAGAACCTGCTTAACAGCATCTGTAGATCTTCTTTTGATTAATCAGCCGGGTGAGATGTCACTTGTGCATCACACCACCAATCAAACAAAGCTCAGAGGGTGCCATCAGGTATGTGGTGCAAATCCTCCTTTTTCCAGCGAACACAGACTACTGCCATGGCTGATGGACTGGGATATGAACTTTGATTTGCACCAACTCTACTTGAATTATCTTTCCGATGGAACCTTTTAGCACACCATGAAAAATCTTTAGTGACTTCTGGATGAGCAGAAGTTTTGCAATTTCTTTTCTTCTCACCCTTTTTCCAGCTGATAGATCCAGCACGCTAATTATTAGCCAGATTTCATCAACATTTTAAAACTGTCTTTGTTGTGATATCATGGAACTTTAAGCACACTTGTGGAATAAAAAGGGAGGAGATATTAATTTACCAATGTGTGTTAGATATACATTTGCGGAACAGCTTTAGAACCAGTTTTCATCATAATGCATGAATTCCCAGGTTCCACTGAGATTAGAACTCAGATCACTGGATTAAGAGTGAATTTCTCACATTTCCAATATTTACACATGCTCTTTTACTGTTTTCAAAAGAAAATCCAGCCAGCTTCGTTGGTCATGTGGTTCTATGGTGTATTGGTTAGCACTCTGGACTCTGAATCCAGTGATCTGAGTTCAAATCTCAGTGGAACCTGAGAAATTCTTTGTGCATAGCGGTTTTATCTTTTCTGCTCACACTCAATTTGCCAATGCACATGGTTTAACATAAAAAGGGAAAGTTAAAATCCACATGGCAAAAAGATCTATCTATCAAGAAAGTTTAACTCAAAAGTTAAACTTGACTTCATGAAGCAAAACTCATATCATCTATGTCACACCAAGCAATCGTACTCTATGACTTGTGCCAATGTTCGCATGACACTTTTTCCAGGTGGTTGAAACTGACCAGGATTTCAAGCCGAAACGGCCTCAGGAAACGACAGCGATTCTTTTCCTGAATCACCCTTTTTAGTGTTTTCCAGCATTTTTGTAAACATAGTTTGGTGATGTTTTTCTAAGTATTGTTTTGGGCATCAAATGAGTTTGTTTAAGTTTCTTTTTTGCTCGCAAAATGCTGTGAACGTCACTCAGGAACCTTCCAGGGGTCTTTCTAACCTACTCATTGACTTGTATAGCAAGTATAAAGCAAGCAAAATATACCTGAAAAATGATATGCTCACTTCTGTTAACCGCTTGGCGTTTTGGGAAACTTAATGAGGTTAAAAGACGCTCAATACCTGATCATATGAACAGCAAGTCTTTTTGCATGGAAATGAATCTGTTCAAACTATTGAGCATTTTCAAAGCCTTTTTCAGGAGGTGTTTGGAACAAAGTCACTCTAAATCCGCCTTATGAATTTTAATAAACCTTGAACTGTAAAAGGTTCCAATTGATGATACCTTTAAATCAGATTTTTACATTTCAGTGAGGCCTGGAATTTTGTTTCCAATTGAAATCTTCCATTTTCTGAAATGTCTTCCAGAAGGATAATCACTGATATTGATCACGGTGCTGTAAGAAAAGGTGTGAAACTCATAAGAATGAAACAGTGTCTGAGTAGCTGTGGCCGAGTGGTTAAGGCGATGGACTAGAAATCCATTGGGGTCTTCCCGCATAGGTTCAAATCCTGCCAACTATGTTTAACTTCATGTAACATTTTGACGAATTATCTGAGTAGATCAATTTCCACATTCCCATGTCTATCCCCCACAGAAATGGTCTGTAATCTATGGATTGTATTTGTAGAACCAGCTTATCAGCATCTGTAGATCTTCCTTTGATTAGTCAGCCAGGTGAGATGTCACTTG
>NW_027362773.1:182964820-183204820 GCF_046119375.1 Phyllobates terribilis | reverse complement strand
AAAATCCACATGGCAAAAAGATCTATCTATGAATAAAGTTTAACTCAAAAGTTAAACTTGGCTTCATGAAGCAAAACTCATATCATCTATGTCACACCAAGCAATCGTACTCTATGACTTGTGCCAGTATTCGCATGACACTTTTTCCAGGTGGTTGAAACTGACCAGTATTTCAAGCCGAAACGGCCTCAAGAAACGACAGCGATTCTTTTCCTGAATCACCCTTTTTAGTGCTTTCCAGCATTTTTGTAAACATAGTTTGGTGATGTTTTTCTAAGTATTGTTTTGGGCATCAAATGAGTTTGTTTAAGTTTCTTTTTTGCTCGCAAAATGCTGTGAACGTCACTCAGGAACCTTCCAGGGGTCTTTCTAACCTACTCATTGACTTGTATAGCAAGTATAAAGCAAGCAAAATATACCTGAAAAATGATATGCTCACTTCTGTTAACCGCTTGGCGTTTTGGGAAACTTAATGAGGTTAAAAGACGCTCAATACCTGATCATATGAACAGCAAGTCTTTTTGCATGGAAATGAATCTGTTCAAACTATTGAGCATTTTCAAAGCCTTTTTCAGGAGGTGTTTGGAACAAAGTCACTCTAAATCCGCCTTATGAATTTTAATAAACCTTGAACTGTAAAAGGTTCCAATTGATGATACCTTTAAATCAGATTTTTACATTTCAGTGAGGCCTGGAATTTTGTTTCCAATTGAAATCTTCCATTTTCTGAAATGTCTTCCAGAAGGATAATCACTGATATTGATCACGGTGCTATAAGAAAAGGTGTGAAACTCATAAGAATGAAACAGTGTCTGAGTAGCTGTGGCTGAGTGGTTAAGGCGATGGACTAGAAATCCATTGGGGTCTTCCCGCATAGGTTCAAATCCTGCCAACTACGTTTAACTTCATGTAACATTTTGACGAATTATCTGAGTAGATCAATTTCCACATTCCCAAGTCTATCCCCCACAGAAATGGTCTGTAATCTATGGATTGTATTTGTAGAACCAGCTTATCAGCATCTGTAGATCTTCCTTTGATTAGTCAGCCAGGTGAGATGTCACTTGTGCATCACACCACCAATCAAACAAAGCTCAGAGGGTGCCATCAGGTATGTGGTGCAAATCCTCCTTTTTTCCAGCGAACACAGACCACTGCCGTGGCTGATGGACTGGGATACGAACTTTGATTTGCACCAACTCTACTTGAATTATCTTTCCGATGGAACCTTTTAGCACACCATGAAAAATCTTTAGTGACTTCTGGATGAGCAGAAGTTTTGCAATTTCTTTTTTTCTCACCCTTTTTCCAGCTGATAGATCCAGCACGCTAATTATTAGCCAGATTTCATCAACATTTTAAAACTGTCCTTGTTGTGATATCATGGAACCTTAAGCACACTTGTGGAATAAAAAGGGAGGAGATATTAATTTAGCAATGTGTGTTAGATATACATTTGCGGAACAGCTTTAGAACCAGTTTTCATCATAATGCATGAATTCCCAGGTTCCACTGAGATTAGAACTCAGATCACTGGATTAAGAGTGAATTTCTCACATTTCCACTATTTACACATGCTCTTTTACTGTTTTCAAAAGAAAATCCAGCCAGCTTCATTGGTCATGTGGTTCCATGGTGTAATGGTTAGCACTTTGGCCTCTGAATCCAATGATCTGAGTTCAAATCTCAGTGGAAACTGAGAAATTCTTTGTGCATAGCAGTTTTATCTTTTCTGCTCACACTCAATTTGCCAATGCACATGGTTTAACATAAAAAGAGAAAGTTAAAATCCACATGGCAAAAAGATCTATCTATGAATAAAGTTTAACTCAAAAGTTAAACTTGGCTTCATGAAGCAAAACTCATATCATCTATGTCACACCAAGCAATCGTACTCTATGACTTGTGCCAATATTCGCATGACACTTTTTCCAGGTGGTTGAAACTGACCAGGATTTCAAGCCGAAACGTCCTCAAGAAACGACAGCGATTCTTTTCCTGAATCACCCTTTTTAGTGTTTTCCAGCATTTTTGTAAACATAGTTTGGTGATGTTTTTCTAAGTATTGTTTTGGGCATCAAATGAGTTTGCTTAAGTTTCTTTTTTGCTCGCAAAATGCTGTGAACGTCACTCAGGAACCTTCCAGGGGTCTTTCTAACCTACTCATTGACTTGTATAGCAAGTATAAAACAAGCAAAATATACCTGAAAAATAATATGCTCACTTTTGTTAACCGAACCGCTTGGCGTTTTGGGAAACTTAATGAGGTTAAAAGACGCTCAATACCTGATCATATGAACTGCAAGTCTATTGGCATGGAAATGAATCTGTTCAAACTATTGAGCATTTTCGAAGACTTTTTCAGGAGGTGTTTGGAACAAAGTCACTCTAAATCCGCCTTATGAATTTTAATAAACCTTGAACTGTGAAAGGTTCCAATTGATGATACCTTTAAATCAGATTTTTACATTTCAGTGAGGCCTGGAATTTTGTTTCAAATTGAAATCTTCCATTTTCTGAAATGTCTTCCAGAAGGATAATCACTGATATTGATCATGGTGCTATAAGAAAAGGTGTGAAACTCATAAGAATGAAACAGTGTCTGAGTAGTTGTGGCCGAGTGGTTAAGGCGATGGACTAGAAATCCATTGGGGTCTTCCTGCGTAGGTTCAAATCCTGCCAGCTACGTTTAACTTCATGTAACATTTTGACGATTTATCTGAGTAGATCAATTTACACATTCCCAAGTCTATCCCCCACAGAAATAGTCTGTAATCTATGGATTGTATTTGTAGAACCAGCTTAACAGCATCTGTAGATCTTCTTTTGATTAGTCAGCCGGGTGAGATGTCCCTTGTGCATCACACCACCAATCAAACAAAGCTCAGGGTGTGCCATCCGGTATGTGGTGCAAATCCTCCTTTTTTCCAGCGAACACAGACCACTGCCGTGGCTGATGGACTGGGATATGAACTTTGATTTGCACCAACTCTACTTGAATTATCTTTCCGTTGGAACCTTTTAGCACACCATGAAAAATCTTTAGTGACTTCTGGATGAGCAGAAGTTTTGCAATTTCTTTTTTTCTCACCCTTTTTCCAGCTGATAGATCCAGCACGCTAATTATTAGCCAGATTTCATCAACATTTTAAAACTGTCTTTGTTGTGATATCATGGAACTTTAAGCACACTTGTGGAATAAAAAGGGAGGAGATATTAATTTACCAATTTGTGTTAGATATACATTTGCGGAACAGCTTTAGAACCAGTTTTCATCATAATGCATGAATTTCCAGGTTCCACTGAGATTAGAACTCAGATCACTGGATTAAGAGTGAATTTCTCACATTTCCACTATTTACACATGCTCTTTTACTGTTTTCAAAAGAAAATCCAGCCAGCTTCATAGGTCATGTGGTTCTATGGTGTAATGGTTATCACTCTGGACTCTGAATTCAGTGATCTGAGTTCAAATCTCAGTGGTACCTGAGAAATTCTTTGTGCATAGCAGTTTTATCTTTTCTGCTCACACTCAATTTGCCAATGCACATGGTTTAACATAAAAAGAGAAAGTTAAAATCCACATGGCAAAAAGATTTATCTGTGAATAAAGTTTAACTCAAAAGTTAAACTTGACTTCATGAAGCAAAACTCAATCATCTATGTCACACCAAGCAATCGTACTCTTTGATTTGTGGCAATGTTCGCATGACACTTTTTCCAGGTGGTTGAAACTGACCAGGATTTCAAGCCGAAACGGCCTCAAGATATGACAGCAATTCTTTTCCTGAATCACCCTTTTTAGTGTTTTCCAGCATTTTTGTAAACATAGTTTGGTGATGTTTTTCTAAGTATTGTTTTGGCCATCAAATATGTTTGTTTAAGTTTCTTTTTTGCTCGCAAAATGCTGTGAACGTCACTCAGAAACCTTCCAGGGGTCTTTCTAACCTACTCATTGACTTGTATAGCAAGTATAAAGCAAGCAAAATATACCTGAAAAATGATATGCTCACTTCTGTTAACCGCTTGGCGTTTTGGGAAACTTAATGAGGTTAAAAGACGCTCAATACCTGATCATATGAACAGCAAGTCTTTTTGCATGGAAATGAATCTGTTCAAACTATTGAGCATTTTCAAAGCCTTTTTCAGGAGGTGTTTGGAACAAAGTCACTCTAAATCCGCCTTATGAATTTTAATAAACCTTGAACTGTAAAAGGTTCCAATTGATGATACCTTTAAATCAGATTTTTACATTTCAGTGAGGCCTGGAATTTTGTTTCCAATTGAAATCTTCCATTTTCTGAAATGTCTTCCAGAAGGATAATCACTGATATTGATCATGGTGCTATAAGAAAAGGTGTGAAACTCATAAGAATAAAACAGCGTTTGAGTAGTTGTGGCCGAGTGGTTAAGGCGTTGGACTAGAAATACATTGGGGTCTTCCAGCACAGGTTCAAATCCTGCCTACTACATTTAACTTCATGTAACATTTTGACGAATTATCTGAGTAGATCAATTTTCACATTCCCAAGTCTATCCCCCACAGAAATGTTCTGTAATCTATGGATTGTATTTGTAGAACCAGCTTAACAGCATCTGTAGATTTTCTTTTGATTAGTCAGCCGGGTGAGATGTCACTTGTGCATCACACCACCAATCAAACAAAGCTCAGAGGGTGCCATCAGGTATGTGGTGCAAATCCTCCTTTTTTCCAGCGAACACAGACCACTGCCGTGGCTGATGGACTGGGATATGAACTTTGATTTGCTCCAACTCTACTTGAATTATCTTTCCGATGGAACCTTTTAGCACACCATGAAAAATCTTTAGTGACTTCTGGATGAGCAGAAGTTTTGCAATTTCTTTTTTTCTCACCCTTTTTCCAGCTGATAGATCCAGCACGCTAATTATTAGCCAGATTTCATCAACATTTTAAAACTGTCTTTGTTGTGATATCATGGAACTTTAAGCACACTTGTGGAATAAAAAGGGAGGAGATATTAATTTACCAATGTGTGTTAGATATACATTTGCGGAACAGCTTTAGAACCAGTTTTCATCATAATGCATGAATTCCCAGGTTCCACTGAGATTAGAACTCAGATCACTCTATTAAGAGTGAATTGCTCACATTTCCACTATTTACACATGCTCTTTTACTGTTTTCAAAAGAAAATCCAGCCAGATTCATTGGTCATGTGGTTCTATGGTGTAATGGTTAGCACTCTGGACTCTGAATCCAGTGATCTGAGTTCAAATTTCAGTAGAAGCTGAGAAATACTTTTAGCATAGCGGTTTTATCTTTTCTGCTCACACTCAATTTGCCAATGCACATGGTTTAACATAAAAAGAGAAAGTTAAAATCCACATTGCAAAAAGATCTATCTATCAAGAAAGTTTAACTCAAAAGTTAAACTTGACTTCATGAAGCAAAACTCGTATCATCTATGTCACACCAAGCAATCGTAATCTATGACTTGTGCCAATGTTCGCATGACACTTTTTCCAGGTGGTTGAAACTGACCAGGATTTCAAGCTGAAACGGCCTCAAGAAACGACAGCGATTCTTTTCCTGAATCACCCTTTTTAGTGTTTTCCAGCATTTTTGTAAACATAGTTTGGTGATGTTTTTCTAATTATTGGTTTGGGCATCAAATGAGTTTGTTTAAGTTTCTTTTTTGCTCGCAAAATGCTGTGAACGTCACTCAGGAACCTTCCAGGGGTCTTTCTAACCTACTCATTGACTTGTATAGCAAGTATAAAGCAAGCAAAATATACCTGAAAAATGATATGCTCACTTCTGTTAACCACTTGGCGTTTTGGGAAACTTAATGAGGTTAAAAAACGCTCAATACCTGATCATATGAACAGCAAGTCTTTTTGCATGGAAATGAATCTGTTCAAACTATTGAGCATTTTCAAAGCCTTTTTCAGGAGGTGTTTGGAACAAAGTCACTCTAAATCCGCCTTATGAATTTTAATAAACCTTGAACTGTAAAAGGTTCCAATTGATGATACCTTTAAATCAGATTTTTACATTTCAGTGAGGCCTGGAATTTTGTTTCCAATTGAAATCTTCCATTTTCTGAAATGTCTTCCAGAAGGATAATCACTGATATTGATCATGGTGCTATAAGAAAAGGTGTGAAACTCATAAGAATGAAACAGTGTCTGAGTAGTTGTGGCTGAGTGGTTAAGGCGATGGACTAGAAATCCATTGGGGTCTTCCAGCGTAGGTTCAAAACCTGCCAAATACGTTTAACTTCATGTAACATTTTGACGAATTATCTGAGTAGATCAATTTTCACATTCCCAAGTCTATCCCCCACAGAAATGGTCTGTAATCTATGGATTGTATTTGTAGAACCAGCTTAACAGCATCTGTAGATCTTCTTTTGATTAGTCAGCCAGGTGAGATGTCACTTGTGCATCACACCACCAATCAAACAAAGCTCAGAGGGTGCCATTAGGTATGTGGTGCAAATCCTCCTTTTTTCCAGCGAACACAGACCACTGCCGTGGCTGATGGACTGGGATATGAACTTTGATTTGCTCCAACTCTACTTGAATTATCTTTCCGATGGAACCTTTTAGAACACCATGAAAAATCTTTAGTGACTTCTGGATGAGCAGAAGTTTTGCAATTTCTTTTTTTCTCACCCTTTTTCCAGCTGATAGATCCAGCACGCTAATTATTAGCCAGATTTCATCAACATTTTAAAACTGTCTTTGTTGTGATATCATGGAACTTTAAGCACACTTGTGGAATAAAAAGGGAGGCGATATTAATTTACCAATGTGTGTTAGATATACATTTGCGGAACAGCTTTAGAACCAGTTTTCATCATAATGCATGAATTCCCAGGTTCCACTGAGATTAGAACTCAGATCACTGGATTAAGAGTGAATTGCTCACATTTCCACTATTTACACATGCTCTTTTACTGTTTTCAAAACAAAATCCAGCCAGCTTCGTTGGTCATGTGGTTCTATGGTGTAATGGTTAGCACTCTGGACTCTGAATCCAGTGATCTGAGTTCAAATCTCAGTGGAAGCTGAGAAATACTTTTAGCATAGCGGTTTTATCTTTTCTGCTCACACTTAATTTGCCAATGCACATGGTTTAACATAAAAAGAGAAAGTTAAAATCCACATGGCAAAAAGATCTATCTATCAAGAAAGTTTAACTCAAAAGTTAAACTTGACTTCATGAAGCAAAACTCATATCATCTATGTCACACCAAGCAATCGTAATCTATGACTTGTGCCAATGTTCGCATGACACTTTTTCCAGGTGGTTGAAACTGACCAGGATTTCAAGCCGAAACGGCCTCAAGAAATGACAGCGATTCTTTTCCTGAATCACCCTTTTTAGTGTTTTCCAGCATTTTTGTAAACATAGTTTGGTGATGTTTTTCTAAGTATTGTTTTGGGCATCAAATGAGTTTGTTTAAGTTTCTTTTTTGCTCGCAAAATGCTGTGAACGTCACTCAGGAACCTTCCAGGGGTCTTTCTAACCTACTCATTGACTTGTATAGCAAGTATAAAGCAAGCAAAATATACCTGAAAAATGATATGCTCACTTCTGTTAACCGCTTGGCGTTTTGGGAAACTTAATGAGGTTAAAAGACGCTCAATACCTGATCATATGAACAGCAAGTCTTTTTGCATGGAAATGAATCTGTTCAAACTATTGAGCATTTTCAAAGCCTTTTTCAGGAGGTGTTTGGAACAAAGTCACTCTAAATCCGCCTTATGAATTTTAATAAACCTTGAACTGTAAAAGGTTCCAATTGATGATACCTTTAAATCAGATTTTTACATTTCAGTGAGGCCTGGAATTTTGTTTTCAATTGAAATCTTCCATTTTCTGAAATGTCTTCCAAAAGGATAATCACGGATATTGATCATGGTGCTATAAGAAAAGGTGTGAAACTCATAAGAATGAAACAGTGTCTTAGTAGTTGTGGCTGAGTGGTTAAGGCGATGGACTAGAAATCCATGGGGATCTTCCAGCGTAGATTCAAATCCTGCCATCTATGTTTACCTTCATGTAACATTTTGACGAATTATCTAAGTAGATCAATTTTCACATTCCCAAGTCTATCCCCCACAGAAATGGTCTGTAATCTATGGATTGTATTTGTAGAACCAGCTTAACAGCATCTGTCGATCTTCTTTTGATTAGTCAGCCAGGTGAGATGTCACTTGTGCATCACACCACCAATCAAACAAAGCTCAGAGGGTGCCATCAGGTATGTGGTGCAAATCCTCCTTTTTTCCAGTGAACACAGACCACTGCCGTGGCTGATGGACAGGGATATGAACTTTGATTTGCACCAACTCTGCTTGAATTATCTTTCCGATGGAACCTTTTAGCACACCATGAAAAATCTTTAGTGACTTCTTGATGAGCAGAAGTTTTGCAGTTTCTTTTTTTCTCACCCTTTTTCCAGCTGATAGATCCAGCACGCTAATTATTAGCCAGATTTCATCAACATTTTAAAACTGTCTTTGTTGTGATATCATGGAACTTTAAGCACACTTGTGGAATAAAAAGGGAGGAGATATTAATTTACCAATGTGTGTTAGATATACATTTGCGGAACAGCTTTAGAACCAGTTTTCATCATAATGCATGAATTCCCAGGTTCCACTGAGATTAGAACTCAGATCACTGGATTAAGAGTGAATTTCTCACATTTCCACTATTTACACATGCTCTTTTACTGTTTTCAAAAGAAAATCCAGCCAGTTTTGTTGGTCATGTGGTTCTATGGTGTAATGGTTTGCACTCTGGACTCTGAATCCAGTGATCTGAGTTCAAATCTCAGTGGAACCTGAGAAATACTTTTAGCATAGCGGTTTTATCTTTTCTGCTCACACTCAATTTGCCAATGCACATGGTTTAACATAAAAAGAGAAAGTTAAAATCCACATGGCAAAAAGATCTATCTATCAAGAAAGTTTAACTCAAAAGTTAAACTTGACTTCATGAAGCAAAATTCATATCATCTATGTCACACCAAGCAATCGTAATCTATGACTTGTGCCAATGTTCGCATGACACTTTTTCCAGGTGGTTGAAACTGACCAGGATTTCAAGCCGAAACGGCCTCAAGAAACGACAGCGATTCTTTTCCTGAATCACCCTTTTTAGTGTTTTCCAGCATTTTTGTAAACATAGTTTGGTGATGTTTTTCTAAGTATTGTTTTTGGCATCAAATGTGTTTGTTTAAGTTTCTTTTTTGCTCGCAAAATGCTGTGAACATCACTCAGGAACCTTCCAGGGGTCTTTCTAACCTACTCATTGACTTGTATAGCAAGTATAAAGCAAGCAAAATATACCTGAAAAATTATATGCTCACTTCGGTTAACAGCTTGGCGTTTTGGGAAACTTAATGAGGTTAAAAGACGCTCAATACCTGATCATATGAACAGCAAGTCTTTTTGCATGGAAATGAATCTGTTCAAACTATTGAGCATTTTCAAAGCCTTTTTCAGGAGGTGTTTGGAACAAAGTCACTCTAAATCCGCCTTATGAATTTTAATAAACCTTGAACTGTAAAAGGTTCCAATTGATGATACCTTTAAATCAGATTTTTACATTTCAGTGAGGCCTGGAATTTTGTTTCCAATTGAAATCTTCCATTTTCTGAAATGTCTTCCAGAAGGATAATCACTGATATTGATCATGGTGCTATAAGAAAAGGTGTGAAACTCATAAGAATGAAACAGTGTCTGAGTAGTTGAGGCCGAGTGGTTAAGACAATGGACTAAAAATCCATTGGGGTCTTCCCGCGTAGGTTGAAATCCTGCCAACTACATTTAACTTCATGTAACATTTTGACAAATTATCTGAGTAGATCAATTTCCACATTCCCAAGTCTATCCCCCACAGAAATGGTCTGTAATCTATGGATTGTAGTTGTAGAACCAGCTTAACAGCATCTGTAGATGTTCTTTTGATTAGTCAGCCAGGTGAGATGTCACTTGTGCATCATACCACCAATCAAACAAAGCTCAGAGGGTGCCATCAGGTATGTGGTGCAAATCCTCCTTTTTTCCAGCGAACACAGACCACTGCCGTGGCTGATGGACTGGGATATGAACTTTGATTTGCACCAACTCTACTTGAATTATCTTTCCGATGGAACCTTTTAGCACACCATGTAAAATCTTTAGTGACTTCTGGATGAGCAGAAGTTTTGCAATTTCTTTTTTTCTCACCCTTTTTCCAGCTGATAGATCCAGCACGCTAATTATTAGCCAGATTTCATCAACATTTTAAAACTGTCCTTGTTGTGATATCATGGAACTTTAAGCACACTTGTGGAATAAAAAGGGAGGAGATATTAATTTAGCATTTTGTGTTAGATATACATTTGCGGAACAGCTTTAGAACCAGATTTCATCATAATGCATGAATTCCCAGGTTCCACTGAGATTAGAACTCAGATCACTGGATTAAGAGTGAATTTCTCACATTTCCACTATTTACACATGCTCTTTTACTGTTTTCAAAAGAAAATCCAGCCAGCTTCGTTGGTCATGTGGTTCCATGGTGTAATGGTTAGCACTTTGGATTCTGAATCCAACAATCTGAGTTCAAATCTCAGTGGAACCTGAGAAATTCTTTGTGCATAGCTGTTTTATCTTTTCTGCTCACACTCAATTTGCCAATGCACATGGTTTAACATAAAAAGAGAAAGTTAAAATCCACATGGCAAAAAGATCTATCTATGAATAAAGTTTAACTCAAAAGTTAAACTTGACTTCATGAAGCAAAACTCATATCATCTATGTCACACCAAGCAATCGTTCTCTATGACTTGTGCCAATGTTCGCATGACACTTTTTCCAGGTGGTTGAAACTGACCAGGATTTCAAGCCGAAACGGCCTCCAGAAACGACAGCGATTCTTTTCCTGAATCACCCTTTTAAGGGTTTTCCAGTATTTTTGTAAACATAGTTTGGTGATGTTTTTCTAAGTATTGTTTTGGGCATCAAATGAGTTTGCTTAAGTTTCTTTTTTGCTTTCAAAATGCTGTGAACGTCACTCAGGAACCTTCCAGGGGTCTTTCTAACCTACTCATTGACTTGTATAGCAAGTATAAAGCAAGCAAAATATACCTGAAAAATGAAATGCTCACTTCTGTTAACCGCTTGGCATTTTGGGAAACTTAATGAGGTTCAAAGACGCTCAATACCTGATCATATGAACAGCAAGTCTTTTTGCATGGAAATGAATCTGTTCAAACTATTGAGCATTTTCAAAGCCTTTTTCAGGAGGTGTTTGGAACAAAGTCACTCTAAATCCGCCTTATGAATTTTAATAAACCTTGAACTGTAAAAGGTTCCAATTGATGATACCTTTAAATCAGATTTTTACATTTCAGTGAGGCCTGGAATTTTGTTTCCAATTGAAATCTTCCATTTTCTGAAATGTCTTCCAGAAGGATAATCACTGATATTGATCATGGTGGTATAAGAAAAGGTGTGAAACTCATAAGAATGAAACAGTGTTTGAGTAGTTGTGGCTGAGTGGTTAAGGCGATGAACTAAAAATCCATTGTTGTCTTCCCGCGTAGGTTCAAATCCTGCCAACTACGTTTAACTTCATGTAACATTTTGACGAATTATCTGAGTAGATAAATTTACATATTCCCAAGTCTATCCCCCACAGAAATGGTCTGTAATCTATGGATTGTATTTGTAGAACCAGCTTAACAGCATCTGTAGATCTTCTTTTGATTAGTCAGCCGGGTGAGATGTCACTTGTGCATCACACCACCAATCAAACAAAGCTCAGAGGGTGCCATCAGGTATGTGGTGCAAATCCTGATTTTTTCCAGCGAACACAGACCACTGCCGTGGCTGATGGACTGGGATATGAACTTTGATTTGCACCAACTCTACTTGAATTATCTTTCCGATGGAACCCTTTAGCACACCATGAAAAATCTTTAGTGACTTCTGGATGAGCAGAAGTTTTGCAATTTCTTTTTTTCTCACCCTTTTTCCAGCTGATACATCCAGCACGCTAATTATTAGCAAGATTTCATCAACATTTTAAAACTGTCTTTGTTGTGATATCATGGAACTTTAAGCACACTTGTGGAATAAAAAGGGAGGAGATATTAATTTACCAATGTGTGTTAGATATACATTTGCGGAACAGCTTTAGAACCAGTTTTCATCATAACGCATGAATTCCCAGGTTCCACTGAGATTAGAACTCAGATCACTACATTAAGATTGAATTTCTCACATTTCCACTATTTACACATGCTCTTTTACTGTTTTCAAAAGAAAATCCAGCCAGCTTCATTTGTCATGTGGTTCTATGGTGTAATGGTTAGCACTCTGGACTCTGAATCCAGTGATTTGAGTTCAAATCTCAGTGGAACCTGAGAAATTCTTTGTGCATAGCTGTTTTATCTTTTCCGCTCACACTCAATTTGCCAATGCACATGGTTTAACATAAAAAGAGAAAGTTAAAATCCACATGGCAAAAAGATCTATCTATGAATAAAGTTTAACTCAAAAGTTAAACTTGACTTCATGAAGCAAAACTCATATCATCTATGTCACACCAAGCAATCGTTCTCTATGACTTGTGCCAATGTTCGCATGACACTTTTTCCAGGTGGTTGAAACTGACCAGGATTTCAAGCCGAAACGGCCTCAAGAAACGACAGCGAATCTTTTCCTGAATCACCCTTTTAAGGGTTTTCCAGCATTTTTGTAAACATAGTTTGGTGATGTTTTTCTAAGTATTGTTTTGGGCATCAAATGAGTTTGTTTAAGTTTCTTTTTTGCTCGCAAAATGCTGTGAACGTCACTCAGGAACCTTCCAGGGGTCTTTCTAACCTACTCATTGACTTGTATAGCAAGTATAAAGCAAGCAAAATATACCTGAAAAATGATATGCTCACTTCTGTTAACCGCTTGGCGTTTTGGGAAACTTAATGAGGTTAAAAGACGCTCAATACCTGATCATATGAACAGCAAGTCTTTTTGCATGGAAATGAATCTGTTCAAACTATTGAGCATTTTCAAAGCCTTTTTCAGGAGGTGTTTGGAACAAAGTCACTCTAAATCCGCCTTATGAATTTTAATAAACCTTGAACTGTAAAAGGTTCCAATTGATGATACCTTTAAATCAGATTTTTACATTTCAGTGAGGCCTGGAATTTTGTTTCCAATTGAAATCTTCCATTTTCTGAAATGTCTTCCAGAAGGATAATCACTGATATTGATCATGGTGCTATAAGAAAAGGTGTGAAACTCATAAGAATGAAACAGTGTCTGAGGAGTTGTGGCCGAGTGGTTAAGGCAATGGACTAGAAATCCATTGGGGTCTTCCCGCGTAGGTTCAAATCCTGCAAACTACGTTTAACTTCATGTAACATTTTGACGAATTATCTGAGTAGATCAATTTACATATTCCCAAGTCTATCCCCCACAGAAATGCTCTGTAATCTATGGATTGTATTTGTAGAACCAGCTTAACAGCATCTGTAGATCTTCTTTTGATTAGTCAGCCGGGTGAGATGTCACTTGTGCATCACACCACCAATCAAACAAAGCTCAGAGGGTGCCATCAGGTATGTGGTGCAAATCCTCCTTTTTTCCAGCGAACACAGACCACTGCCGTGGCTGATGGACTGGGATATGAACTTTGATTTGCACCAACTCTACTTGAATTATCTTTCCGATGGAACCTTTTAGCACACCATGAAAAATCTTTAGTGACTTCTGGATGAGCAGAAGTTTTGCAATTTCTTTTTTTCTCACCCTTTTTCCAGCTGATACATCCAGCACGCTAATTATTAGACAGATTTCATCAACATTTTAAAACTGTCTTTGTTGTGATATCATGGAACTTTAAGCACAATTGTGGAATAAAAAGGGAGGAGATATTAATTTACCAATGTGTGTTAGATATACATTTGCGGAACAGCTTTATAACCAGTTTTCATCATAACGCATGAATTCCCAGGTTCCACTGAGATTAGAACTCAGATCACTTCATTAAGATTGAATTTCTCACATTTCCACTATTTACACATGCTCTTTTACTGTTTTCAAAAGATAATCCAGCCAGCTTCATTTGTCATGTGGTTCTATGGTGTAATGGTTAGCACTCTGGACTCTGAATCCAGTGATCTGAGTTTAAATCTCAGTGGAACCTGAGAAATTCTTTGTGCATAGTGGTTTTATCTTTTCTGCTCACACTCAATTTGCCAATGCACATGGTTTAACATAAAAAGAGAAAGTTAAAATCCACATGGCAAAAAGATCTATCTATGAATAAAGTTTAACTCAAAAGTTAAACTTGACTTCATGAAGCAAAACTCATATCATCTATGTCACACCAAGCAATCGTAATCTATGACTTGTGCCAATGTTCTCATGACACTTTTTCCAGGTGGTTGAAACTGACCAGGATTTCAAGCCGAAACGGCCTCAAGAAACGACAGCGATTCTTTTCCTGAATCACGCTTTTTAGGGTTTTCCAGCATTTTTGTAAACATAGTTTGGTGATGTTTTTCTAAGTATTGTTTTGGGCATCAAATGAGTTTGTTTAAGTTTCTTTTTTGCTCGCAAAATGCTGTGAACGTCACTCAGGAACCTTCCAGGGGTCTTTCTAACCTACTCATTGACTTGTATAGCAAGTATAAAGCAAGCAAAATATACCTGAAAAATGATATGCTCACTTCTGTTAACCGCTTGGCGTTTTGGGAAACTTAATGAGGTTCAAAGACGCTCAATGCCTGATCATATGAACAGCAAGTCTTTTGCATGGAAATGAATCTGTTCAAACTATTGAGCATTTTCAAAGCCTTTTTCAGGAGGTGTTTGGAACAAAGTCACTCTAAATCCGCCTTATGAATTTTAATAAACCTTGAACTGTAAAAGGTTCCAATTGATGATACCTTTAAATCAGATTTTTACATTTCAGTGAGGCCTGGAATTTTGTTTCCAATTGAAATCTTCCATTTTCTGAAATGTCTTCCAGAAGGATAATCACTGATATTGATCATGGTGCTATAAGAAAAGGTGTGAAACTCATAAGAATGAAACAGTGTCTGAGTAGTTGTGGCCGAGTGGTTAAGGCGATGGACTAGAAATCCATTGGGGTCTTCCCGCGTAGGTTCAAATCCTGCCAACTACGTTTAACTTCATGTAACATTTTGACGAATTATCTGAGTAGATAAATTTACATATTCCCAAGTCTATCCCCCACAGAAATGGTCTGTAATCTATGGATTGTATTTGTAGAACCAGCTTAACAGTAGTGTTGAGCCACCCCCGTAGTGTTCGGGTTCGGTTCGGTTCGTCGAACACCTTAGAACACCGTCGAACACCGTAAAAACCAATGGCAGGCAAACAAAAACACATAGAAACACATAGAAAACACCTGCAAAGGTGTCCAAAAGCTGACAAACTGCTCAGAAGACACTCTCTTTAAAAAAGCTGGCCGGCAAATTCAGCAGCGGCATACACCGGTACCTGACAATTTAGACAAGAAGGAATAGAGCATCACACATAGATTAGATAGATAGAAACATGTCAGTCACACATAAAAGAAGCACAGTGACAGTGTTGGTTACTGCACTTGTCATTTAGTGTAAAGGATTTATTAAAAAAAATATTAGTGTTTTCATGCATCGTCTCTTTAAAAAAGCCGGCCGGCAATTCAGCATCTGTACCCGACAATTTAGAACAGAAAGAATAGAGCTTCACACATAGATTAGATAGATAGAAACATGTCAGTCACATATATAATAAGTACAGTGATAGTGTTGCTTACTGTACTTGTCATTTAGTGTAAAGGATTTATTTAAAAAAATAATAGTGTTTTCATGCACTGTCTCTTTAAAAAAGCCGGCCGGCAATTCAGCAGTGGTACCCGACAATTTAGAACAGAAAGATAGAGCATCACACATAGATTAGATAGATAGAAACATGTCAGTCACATATATATGAAGTACAGTGATAGTGTTGGTTACTGTACTTGTCATTTAGTATTAAAATAAAGGATTTATTATTAAAAAAATTGGCGTGGGGTTCCCCTTAATTTTAGGCTCTAGCGGAGGTTAAGCAGACGGCTGGGGCAGATGTTTGAAGCCTCGGAAGGGGGTAATACCCACGGAGCTTCCCAGGCTACTAATATCAGCCCCCAGCTGAATACATAGCCTTTACTAGCTATTAAAATGGGGGACCCCCCAAAAAAAATGACGTGGGGTCCCCCCTAATTTAATAGCTAGCAAAGGCTAGGCAGACAGCTGGGGGCTGATATTAATAGCCCAGGAAGGGAGCCATGAATATTGGCCCCCTCCCAGGCTAGAAACACCAGCCGTCAGCCGCCCCAGAAATGGCGCATTCATAGGATGCGCCAATTCTGGCACTTAGCCTTGCTCTTCCACGCTGCCCTGGTGCGGTGGCAGGGGGTAATAGGGTTGGGGTTGATGTCAGCTTATAATGCCAGCTGACATCAAGCCCAGGTTAGTAATGGAGAGGCGTCTATAAGACACCCCCATTACTAACCCCATAGTCAAAGTTAAAAAAAACACAAACAACCAGAATAAAGTCCTTTAATTGAAATAAAGACACAATCCTTTATTGTTCTAAATTAAACCATACTTACCATCACGCCCATTCCAGCTGAAGCCAACGATCTCCTGCAATAAAAGAAAAATAATAAAGCAACCTCATCCTTACCTTTCCATGGTTCCCACGACAGCTTCAGCTCTGCTACATCGAGATGACAGGCTGGACCGCAGCAGAACGCTGCCATCCAGCCTGTCATCCCGCAGACACTGAGAAGCGCAGGCTTGCTTGCGCTGCTCAGCGTCTCTCTGTGACGACATCCAGATGAGCCGAGTTCATGTCCAATGAACTCGGCTCACCTCATGCACGTCACTGACAGCGTGGGAAAATTCTCCTGCACTCAGCACTTCAGCGTGAGAATTTTCCCACGCTGTCAGTGACGTGCATGAGGTGAGCCGAGTTCATTGGACATGACCTCGGCTCATCTGGATGCCGTCACAGCGAGACAGTGAGGAGCGCAAGCATGCCTGCGCTTCTCAGTGTCTGCAGGATGACAGACTGGATGGCAGCGTTCTGCTGCGGTCCAGCCAGTCATCTCGATGTAGCAGAGCTGAAGCTGTCGTGGGAACCATGGAAAGGTAAGGATGAGGTTGGTTTATTATTTTTCTTTTATTGCAGGAGATCATTGGCTTCAGCTGGAATGGGTGTGATGGTAAGTATGGTTTAATTTAGAACAATAAAGAATTGTGTCTTTATTTCAATTAAAGGACTTTATTCTGGGTGTTGTGTTTTTTTTAAATACTTTACTAGAAATTCATGGCGGTCATGTCTAATACTGGCGTGACCCCATGAATTTTGGGCTTGGGGCCAGCTGATAATACCAAGCTGGCCCTAACCCCTTTATTACCCAGTGAGCCACCGCACCAGGGCCCTGGATGAGTTGGGTACAGCGCCAGAAGATGGCGCTTCTATGAATGCGCCATTTTCCGGGGTGGCTGCGGACTGCAATTTGTAGCGGGGGGGGGCCCAGAAAGCTTGGGCCTCCCTGCGCTGCAGATTCCAGCCCCCAGCTGCCTAGTTGTACCTGGCTGGACACAAAAATAGGGCGAAGCCCCACGTACTTTTTTTTAATTATTTCATGAAATTCATGAAATAATTAAGAAAAAAAGGCCTTCCCTATATTGTTGTGTCCGGCCAGGTACAAATAGGCAGCTGGTGGATGGGGGCAGCCCGTTCCTGCCTGCTGTACCTGGCTGGACACAAATATAGTGCGAAGCCCCACTTCAATTTTTTTAAATTATTTCAGGAAATTCATGAAATAATTTAAAAAAAATTGACGTGGGGCTTCGCACTATATTTGTGTCCAGCCAGGTACAGCAGGCAGGAACGGGCTGCCCCCAACTACCAGCTGCCTATTTGTACCTGGCCGGACACAACAATATAGGGAAGCCCTTTTTTTCTTAATTATTTCATGAAATAATTTAAAGAAAATTGACGTGGGGCTTCGCCCTGTTTTTGTGTCCAGCCAGGTACAACTAGGCAGCTGGGGGCTGGAATCCGCAGCGCAGGGAGGCCCAAGCTTTCTGGGCCACCCCTGCTGCAAATTGCAGTCCGCAGCCACCCCGGAAAATGGCGCGTTCATAGAAGCGCCATCTTCTGGCGCTGTACCCAACTCATCCAGGGCCCTGATGCGGTGGCTCACTGGGTAATAAAGGGGTTAGGGCCAGCTTGGCATTATCAGCTGGCCCTAAGCCCGAAATTCATGGGGTCACGCCAGTATTAGACATGACCACCATGAATTTCTAGTAAAGTATTTAAAAAAAACACAACACCCAGAAAAAAGTCCTTTAATTGAAATAAACACACAATTCTTTATTGTTCTAAATTAAACCATACTTACCATCACGCCCATTCCAGCTGAAGCCAACGATCTCCTGAAATAAAAGAAAAATAATAAAGCAACATCATCCTTACCTTTCCATGGTTCCCATGACAGCTTCAGCTCTGCTACATCGAGATGACAGGCTGGACCGCAGCAGAACGCTGCCATCCAGCCTGTCATCCCGCAGACACTGAGAAGCGCAGGCTGGCTTGCGCTCCACAGTGTCTCTCTGTGAGGGCATCCAGATGAGCCGAGTTAATGTCCAATGAACTCGGCTCACCTCATGCACGTCACTGACAGCGTGGGAAAATTCTCCTGCACTCAGCGCTTCAGCGTGGGAGAATTCTCACACTGAAGCGCTGAGTGCAGGAGAATTCTCCCACGCTGTCAGTGACGTGCAGGAGGTGAGCTGAGTTCATTGGACATGAGCTCACCTTATGCACGTCACTGACAGCGTGGGAAAATTCTCCTGCACTCAGCGCTTCAGCGTGGGAGAATTCTCACGCTGAAGCGCTGAGTGCAGGAGAATTCTCCCACGCTGTCAGTGACGTGCAGGAGGTGAGCTGAGTTCATTGGACATGAGCTCACCTTATGCACGTCACTGACAGCGTGGGAAAATTCTCCTGCACTCAGCGCTTCAGCGTGGGAGAATTCTCACGCTGAAGCGCTGAGCGCAGGAGAATTCTCCCACGCTGTCAGTGACGTGCATGAGGTGAGCCGAGTTCATTGGACATGAACTCGGCTCATCTGGATGTCGTCACAGAGAGACGCTGAACAGCGCAAGCAAGCCTGCTCTTCTCAGTGTCTGCGGGATGACAGGCTGGATGGCAGCGTTCTGCTGCGGTCCAGCCTGTCATCTCGATGTAGCAGAGCTGAAGCTGTCGTGGGAACCATGGAAAGGTAAGGATGAGGTTGCTTTATTATTTTTCTTTTATTGCAGGAGATCGTTGGCTTCAGCTGGAATGGGCGTGACGGTAAGTATGGTTTAATTTAGAACAATAAAGGATTGTGTCTTTATTTCAATTAAAGGACTTTATTCTGGGTGTTTGTGTTTTTTTTAACTTTGACTATGGGGTTAGTAATGGGGGTGTCTTATAGACGCCTCTCCATTACTAACCTGGGCTTGATGTCAGCTGGCATTATAAGCTGACATCAACCCCAACCCTATTACCCCCTGCCACCGCACCAGGGCAGCGTGGAAGAGCGAGGCTAAGTGCCAGAATTGGCGCATCCTATGAATGCGCCATTTCTGGGGCGGCTGACGGCTGGTGTTTCTAGCCTGGGAGGGGGCCAATATTCATGGCTCCCTTCCTGGGCTATTAATATCAGCCCCCAGCTGTCTGCCTAGCATTTGCTAGCTATTAAATTAGGGGGGACCCCACGTCATTTTTTTGGGGGGGTCCCCCATTTTAATAGCTAGTAAAGGCTATGTATTCAGCTGGGGGCTGATATTAGTAGCCTGGGAAGCTCCGTGGGTATTACCCCCTTCCCAGGCTTCAAACATCTGCCCCAGCCGTCTGCTTAACCTCCGCTAGAGCCTAAAATTAAGGGGAACCCCACGCCAATTTTTTTAATAATAAATCCTTTATTTTAATACTAAATGACAAGTACAGTAACCAACACTATCACTGTACTTCATATATATGTGACTGACATGTTTCTATCTATCTAATCTATGTGTGAAGCTCTATTCTGTCTGTTATAAATTGTCGGGTACCGCTGCTGAATTGCCGGCCGGCTTTCTTAAAGAGACGGTGCATGAAAACACTATTATTTTTTTTAATAAATCCTTTACACTAAATGACAAGCACAGTAAGCAACACTGTCACTGTACTTCGTATATACAGTACAGACCAAAAGTTTGGACACACCTTCCCATTTAAAGATTTTTCTGTGTTTTCATGACTATGAAAATTGTACATTCACACTGAAGGCATCAAAACTATGAATTAACACATGTGGAATTATATACTTAACAAAAAAGTGTGAAACAACTGAAAATATGTCTTATATTCTAGGTTCTTCAAAGTAGCCACCTTTTGCTTTGATGACTGCTTTGCACACTCTTGGCATTCTCTTGATGAGCTTCAAGAGGTAGTCACCGGAAATGGTCTTCCAACAATCTTGAAGGAGTTCCCAGAGATGCTTAGCACTTGTTGGCCCTTTTGCCTTCACTCTGCAGTCCAGCTCACCCCAAACCATCTCGATTGGGTTCAGGTCTGGTGACTGTGGAGGCCAGGTCATCTGGCGTAGCACCCCATCACTCTCCTTCTTGGTCAAATAGCCCTTACACAGCCTGGAGGTGTTTTTGGGGTAATTGTCCTGTTGAAAAATAAATGATGGTCCAACTAAACGCAAACCGGATGGAAATGCATGCCGCTGCAAGATGCTGTGGTAGCCATGCTGGTTCAGTATGCCTTCAATTTTGAATAAATCCTCAACAGTGTCAGCCAGCAAAGCACCCCCACACCATCACACCTTCTCCTCCATGCTTGATGGTGGGAACCAGGCATGTAGAGTCTATCCGTTCACCTTTTCTGCATCGCACAAAGACACAGTGGTTGGAACTAAAGATCTCAAATTTGGATTCATCAGACCAAACCACAGATTTCCACTGGTCTAATGTCCATTCTTTGTGTTCTTTAGCCCAAACAAGTCTCTTCTGCTTGTTGACTGTCCTTAGCAGTGGTTTCCTAGCAACTATCTTACCATGAAGGCCTGCTGCACAAAGTCTCCTCTTAACAGTTGTTGAAGAGATGTGTCTGCTGCTAGAACTCTGTGTGGAATTGACCTGGTCTATAATCTGAGCTGCTGTTAACCTGCGGTTTCTGAGGCTGGTGACTCGGATAAACTTATCCTCAGAAGCAGAGGTGACTCTTGGTCTTCCTTTCCTGGGGCGGTCCTCATGTGTGCCAGTTTCATTGTAGCGCTTGATGGTTTTTGCAACTGCACTTGGGGACACATTCAAAGTTTTCCCAATTTTTCGGACTGACTGACCTTCATTTCTTAAAGTAATGATGGCCACTCGTTTTTCTTTACTTAGCTGCTGTTTTCTTGCCATAATACAAATTCTAACAGTCCATTCAGTAGGACTATCAGCTGTGTATCCACTAGACTTCTACACAACACAACTGATGGTCCCAACCCCATTTATAAGGCAAGAAATCCCAATTATTAAACCTGACAGGGCACACCTGTGAAGTGAAAACCATTTCCGATGACTACCTCTTGAAGCTCATCAAGAGAATGCCATGAGTGTGCAAAGCAGTCATCAAAGCAAAAGGTGGCTACTTTGAAGAACCTAGAATATAAGACATATTTTCAGTTGTCTCACACTTTTTTGTTAAGTATATAATTCCACATGTGTTAATTCATAGTTTTGATGCCTTCAGTGTGAATGTACAATTTTCATAGTCATGAAAATACAGAAAAATCTTTAAATGAGAAGGTATGTCCAAACTTTTGGTCTGTACTGTATGTGGCTGACATGTTTCTATCTATCTAATCTATGTGTGATTCTCTATTCTTTCGGTTATAAATTGTCGGGTACAGATGCTGAATTGCCGTCCGGCTTTTTTAAAGAGACAGTGCATGAAAACACTATTATTTTTTTTGATAAATCCTTTACGCTAAATGACAAGTACAGTAAGCAGCACTTTCACTGTACTTCGTATATATGTGGCTGACATGTTTATATCTATCTAATCTATGTGTGAAGCTCTATTCTTTCGGTTCTAAATTGTCGGGTACAGGTGTATGCCGCTGCTGAATTGCCGGCTTTTCATGTTTCACTGTTGTCACTGTTCCCATCGATTTGGGCAATCACTGTAATGCCACAACCACCATGGCTGTGGCATTACAGTGAGTGGCAGACAATCCCTGCATGATTGGTGCTCTAAATAGCGCCAGACATGCAGGACACGCTTTTGGTGCACGAACAGTTATCGAACATAACCTCGAACAGCCGAATTTTTTGCAAATCGTTCGGGTTCGTCGAACAACTCGAACACCGCCCAAAACAGCTCGAATTTGAGATTGGCGAACAGTTCTAGTCGAACACCGCTCATCTCTACTTAACAGCATCTGTAGATCTTCTTTTGATTAGTCAGCCGGGTGAGATGTCACTTGTGCATCACACCACCAATCAAACAAAGCTCAGAGGGTGCCATCAGGTATGTGGTGCAAATCCTCCTTTTTTCCAGCGAACACAGACCACTGCCGTGGCTGATGGACTGGGATATGAACTTTGATTTGCACCAACTCTACTTGAATTATCTTTCCGATGGAACCTTTTAGCACACCATGAAAAATCTTTAGTGACTTCTGGATGAGCAGAAGTTTTGCAATCTCTTTTTTTCTCACCCTTTTTCCAGCTGATACATCCAGCACGCTAATTATTAGCCAGATTTCATCAACATTTTAAAACTGTCCTTGTTGTGATATCATGGAACTTTAAGCACACTTGTGGAATAAAAAGGGAGGAGATATTAATTTACCAATGTGTGTTAGATATACATTTGCGGAACAGCTTTAGAACCAGTTTTCATCATAATGCATGAATTCCCAGGTTCCACTGAGATAAGAACTCAGATCACTGGATTAAGAGTGAATTTCTCACATTTCCACTATTTACACATGCTCTTTTACTGTTTTCAAAAGAAAATCCAGCCAGCTTCATTGGTCATGTGGTTCTATGGTGTAATGGTTAGCACTCTGGACTCTGAATCCAGTGATCTGAGTTCAAATCTCATTGGAACCTGAGAGTTTCTGTGTGCATAGCGGTTTTATCTTTTCTGCTCACACTCAATTTGCCAATGCACATGGTTTAACATAAGAAGAGAAAGCTAAAATCCACATGGCAAAAAGATCTATCTATGAATAAAGTTTAACTCAAAAGTTAAACTTGACTTCATGAAGCAAAACTCATATCATCTATGTCACACCAAGCAATCGTACTCTATGACTTGTGCCAATGTTCTCGTGACACTTTTTCCAGGTGGTTGAAACTGACCAGGATTTCAAGCCGAAACGGCCTCAAGAAACGACAGCGATTCTTTTCCTGAATCACCCTTTTTAGTGTTTTCCAGCATTTTTGTAAACATAGTTTGGTGATGTTTTTCTAAGTATTGTTTTGGGCATCAAATGAGTTTGTTTAAGTTTCTTTTTTGCTCGCAAAATGCTGTGAACGTCACTCAGGAACCTTCCAGGGGTCTTTCTAACCTACTCATTGACTTGTATAGCAAGTATAAAGCAAGCAAAATATACCTGAAAAATGATATGCTCACTTCTGTTAACCGCTTGGCGTTTTGGGAAACTTAATGAGGTTAAAAGACGCTCAATACCTGATCATATGAACAGCAAGACTTTTTGCATGTAAATGAATCTGTTCAAACTGTTGAGCATTTTCAAAGCCTTTTTCAGGAGGAGTTTGGAACAAAGTCACTCTAAATCCGCCTTATGAATTTTAATAAACCTTGAACTGTAAAAGGTTCCAATTGATGATACCTTTAAATCAGATTTTTACATTTCAGTGAGGCCTGGAATTTTGTTTCCAATTGAAATCTTCCATTTTCTGAAATGTCTTCCAGAAGGATAATCACTGATATTGATCATGGTGCTATAAGAAAAGGTGTGAAACTCATAAGAATGAAACAGTGTCTGAGTAGTTGTGGCCGAGTGGTTAAGGCGATGGACTAAAAATCCATTGGGGCCTTCCCGCGTAGGATCACATCCTGCCAACTACGTTTAACTTCATGTACCATTTTGACGAATTATCTGAGTAGATCAATTTCCACATTCCCAAGTCTATCCCCCACAGAAATGGTCTGTAATCTATGGATTGTATTTGTAGAACCAGCTTAACAGCATCTGTAGATCTTCTTTTGATTAGTCAGCCGGGTGAGATGTCACTTGTGCATCACACCACCAATCAAACAAAGCTCAGAGGGTGCCATCAGGTATGTGGTGCAAATCCTCCTTTTTTCCAGCGAACACAGACCACTGCCGTGGCTGATGGACTGGGATATGAACTTTGATTTGCACCAACTCTACTTGAATTATCTTTCCGATGGAACCTTTTAGCACACCATGTAAAATCTTTAGTGACTTCTGGATGAGCAGAAGTTTTGCAATTTCTTTTTTTCTCACCCTTTTTCCAGCTGATAGATCCAGCACGCTAATTATTAGCCAGATTTCATCAACATTTTAAAACTGTCCTTGTTGTGATATCATGGAACTTTAAGCACACTTGTGGAATAAAAAGGGAGGAGATATTAATTTACCAATGTGTGTTAGATATACATTTGCGGAACAGCTTTAGAACCAGTTTTCATCATAATGCATGAATTCCCAGGTTCCACTGAGATTAGAACTCAGATCACTGGATTAAGAGTGAATTTCTCACATTTCCACTATTTACACATGCTCTTTTACTGTTTTCAAAAGAAAATCCAGCCAGCTTTATGGGTCATGTGGTTCCATGGTGTAATGGTTAGCACTTTCTACTCTGAATCCAACGATCTGAGTTCAAACCTCAGTGAAACCTGAGAAATTCTTTGTGCATACCAGTTTTATCTTTTCTGCTCACACTCAATTTGCCAATGCACATGGTTTAACATAAAAAGAGAAAGTTAACCCCTTATTAACATCTGACGTACTAATACGCGTCTGTGCCCTGGGACTTAAGAGCCAGACCCGTATTAGTACGTCATCGCGATCGCGCGCGCACACAGGCTGTGCGGGCGCAATCGCCGCCGGGTGTCAGCTGATTGTCACAGCTGACACCCGGTACTATGTGCAGGGAGCGGTCACGCACCGCTCCCAGCTCATTAACCCCCGCGATGCTGCGATCGAAGTCGATCGAAGTCGATCGCGGCATTGCGGGGGCAAGGGGAGGTGATCGGCGATACTCACCTCCTCTTCCGGCTTCCAGCGCAGTCTGCAAAGGCTTCCCGGGTGTTTCCATGACGACCCGATGTCGTCATGACAACATCCGGGTCACCAGAGAGCAGGAAGATTGCTTGGACATGCGCAGTGCATCTCCAAGCAATCTTCACACTGTGCACTTCTGACAGCCTTCATGGCATAGGGATGGTGCTCCATTCCTGTGCCATGCAGGCGATCAGAAAAAAAAAAGTGAAAGTCCCAGAGTGGGACAAAGTAATAAAGTGTATAAACTGTGTGAAAGTGGAAAAAAAAAAAAAAAATGTGCAAAAATATTATAAAAAAATAAAAAAAATAATACACCAAAAATAAAAATATAATGTACCCATCAATAAATATTATTATAAAAAAAATAAAAAAAAACAATAAAAGTACACATATTTGGTATCGCCGCGTCCGGAACAACCTGACCTATAAAACTGTCCCACTAGTTAACCCCTTCAGTGAACACGGTAAAAAAAAAAAAAAAAAAAACAAGCAAAAAACAATGCTTTATCACCATACCGCCAAACAAAAAGTGGAATAACACGCGATCAAAAAGACGCATATAAATAAAAATGATACCGCTGAAAACGTCATCTCGTCCCGCAAAAAACAAGCTGCCATATAGCTCCATCAGCCGAAAAATAAAAAAGTTATAGCTCTCAGAATAAAGCGATACTAAAAAATATTTTTTTCTATAAAATAGCTTTTATTGTGTATAAGCGCCAAAACATAGAAAAATGATACAAATGTGGTACCGCTGTAAACGTACTGACCTGAAGAGTAAAGCTGCCTCATCAATTTTACCACACGCGGAACAGAATAAAAAATAAAAAAAAAAAACAATTCCTGAATTGTTGGTTTTTGTTTATTCTGCCTCCCAAAAATCGGAATAGAAAGCGATCAAAAAATGTCACGTGCCTGAAAATGGCACCAATAACAACGTCAAGTCATCCCGCAAAAAACGAGCTGTCACATGACTGTCTGCCAAAATCTGGAAAAATTATAGCTCTCATAATATGGCGATGCAAAAACTAGATTTTACAAAAAATGCGTCTTTTAGTCTGTGACAGCTGTCAGTCATAAAAACCCCATATGATTCTGGCATTGCTGTAATCACACCGACCCGAAGAATAAAGTCGTCGAATCACTTATACCGCACAAGGAACGGCGTCAAAAATAAACTCTTGAGTTAGGATTGGGCTAGGGTTAGGGCTGGGTTTGGGGCTAGGGTTGTGCTGGGGCTAGGGTTGTGCTGGGGCTAGGGTTGTGCTGGGGCTAGGGTTGTGCTGGGGCTAGGGTTGTGCTGGGGCTAGGGTTGTGCTAGGGTTAGGGCTGGGGTTGGGATTTTTTTCAAAAGTAAGAAAAAAAGATGACGATATGGCGACTAGTGTTGAGAGCAAGTGCTCGCTACTTGAGTTTGCATCGGGTGCTCTGGTATGCATTTAGTATCGTGGGTATTTGAGTGACATGCTCGAGTCTCTGCCCCATATGCTTCGCGGCCAAAAAACTTTACGGGGATTGCCTGCCATGCACGAGCGATCCCCGCATGTTTTTTTTTGGGTGTATAATAACCGTGAAACATGCGGAGCAGGGACTCGAGCATGTCACTCGAGCACACGCTGTACATGGTGCATACCTGAGTACCCGATGCAAACTCAAGTAGCGAGCACTTGCGCTCAAGAATAATGACAACTTATTCAATATGATGACCTAATGTAAACAAATAATGTGCCGTACCTCTGGGTTCAAAATGTTCACTATACACCTTAATAAAATCTTTGAGGGGTATAGTTTCCAAAATGGGGACACTTGTGGGGGAGCTCCACTGTTTAGGCACATCACGGGCTCTCCAAACGCGACATGGTGTCCGCTAACAAATTGAATGGAAAATCGGCTCAAATTGTTAGCTGACGCCATGTTGCGTTTGGAGAGCCCCTGTGTGCCCAAACATTGGAGCTCCCCCACAAGTGACCCCATTTTGGAAACTAGACCCCCCAAGGCACCTATCTAGATGCATAGTGAGCACTTAGATCCCCCAGGTGCTTCACAAATTGATTCGTAAAAATGAAAAAGTGAAAATAAAACACTTTTTCATTTTTATGAATCAATTTGTGAAGCACCTAGGGGTTCCAAGTGCTCACTATGAATCTAGATAGGTGCCTTGGGGGTCTAGTTTCCAAAATGGGGTCACTTGTGGGGGAGCTCCAATGTTTGGGCACACAGGGACTCTCCAAATGCAACATGGTATCCGCTATCAAATTGAATGGAAAATCGGCTCAAATTGTTAGCGGACACCACATTGCGTTTGGAGAGCCCCTCTGTGCCCAAACTTTGGAGCTCCACAACAAGTGACCCCATTTTGGAAACTAGACCCCCCAAGGCACCTTTCTAGATGCATAGTGAGCACTTGGAACCCCCAGGTGCTTCACAAATTGATTCGTAAAAATGAAAAAGTGAAAAAAAAAAACACTTTTTCATTTTATGAATCAATTTGTGAAGCACCTGGGGTTCCAAGTGCTCACTATGAATCTAGATAGGTGCCTTGGGGGGTCTAGTTTCCAAAATGGGGTCACTTGTTGGGGAGCTCCAATGTTTGGGCACACAGGGACTCTCCAAATGCAACATGATATCCGCTAACAAATTGTCGGCTCAAATTGTTAGCGGATATCATGTTGCATTTGGAGAGTCCCTGTGTGCCCAAACATTGGAGCTCCTCCACAAGTGACCCCATTTTGGAAACTAGACCCCAAAAGGCACCTATCTAGATGCATAGTGAGCACTTGGAACCCCTAGGTGCTTCACAAATTAATTCGTAAAAATGAAAAAGTGTTTTTTTTTTCACTTTTTCATTATTACGAATCAATTTGTGAAGCACCTGGGGGTTCCAAGTGCTCACTATGCATCTAGAAAGGTGCCTTGGGGGGTCTAGTTTCCAAAATGGGGTCACTTGTGGGGGAGCTCCAAAGTTTGGGCACAGAGGGGCTCTCCAAACGCAATGTGGCGTCCGCTAACAATTTGAGCCGATTTTCCATTCAATTTGTTAGCGGATACCATGTTGCATTTAGAAAGTCCCTGTGTGCCCAAACATTGGAGCTACCCCACAAGTGACCCCATTTTGGAAACTAGACCCCCCAAGGCACCTATCTAGATGCATAGTGAGCACTTGGAACCCCTAGGTGCTTCACAAATTGATTCGTAAAAATGAAAAAGTGTTTTTTTTTTCACTTTTTCATTATTACGAATCAATTTGTGAAGCACCTGGGCGTTCCAAGTGCTCACTATGCATCTAGAAAGGTGCCTTGGGGGGTCTAGTATCCAAAATGGTGTCACTTGTGGGGGAGCTCCAAAGTTTGGGCACAGAGGGGCTCTCCAAACGCAATGTGGTGTCCGCTAACAATTTGAGCCGATTTTCCATTCAATTTGTTAGCGGATACCATGTTGCATTTAGAGAGTCCCTGTGTGCCCAAACATTGGAGCTCTCCCACAAGTGACCCCATTTTGGAAACTAGACCCCCCAAGGCACCTATCTAGATGCATAGTGAGCAGTTGTAACCCCCAGGTGCTTCACAAATTGATTCATAAAAATGAAAAAGTGTTTTTTTTTTCACTTTTTCATTGTTACGAATCAATTTGTGAAGCACCTGGGGGTTCCAAGTGCTCACTATGCATCTAGATAGGTGCCTTGGGGGGTCTAGTTTCCAAAATGGGGTCACTTGTGGGGGAGCTCCAATGTTTGGGCACACAGGGACTCTCTAAATGCAACATGGTGTCCGCTAACAAATTTAACGGAAAATCGGCTCAAATTGTTAGCGACACCATGTTGCGTTTGGAGAGCCGCTGTGTGCCCAAACATTGGAGCTCCCCCACAAGTGACCCCATTTTGGAAACTAGACCCCCCAAGGCACCTATCTAGATGCATTGTGAGCACTTGGAACCCTCAGGTGCTTCACAAATTGATTCATAAAAATGAAAAAGTGTTTTTTTTTTTCACTTTTTCATTGTTACGAATCAATTTGTGAAGCACCTGGGGGTTCCAAGTACTCACTATGCATCTAGAAAGGTGCCTTGGGGGGTCTAGTTTCCAAAATGGGGTCACTTGTGGGGGAGCTCCAAAGTTTGGGCACACATGGGCTCTCCAAACACAACATGGCGTCCGCTAATTATTCAAGCAAATTTTACAATCAAAAAGTCAAATGGCGCTCCTTCCCTTCCGAGCCCTGCCGTGCGCCCAAACAGTATTTTTTCCCCAAATATTGGGTATCGGCGTGCCCAGGGGAAATTGCACAACAAATTTTGGGGTCCATTTTTTCTTGTTACCCCTGTGAAAATAAAAAAAATTGGGTCTAAAGTAACATTTTTGTGAAAAAAGTTAAATGTTCATTTTTTTCTTCCACATTCAAAAAATTCCTGTGAAGCACCTGAAGGGTTAATAAAGTTCTTGAATGTGGTTTTGAGCACCTTGAGGGGTGCAGTTTTTAGAATGGTGTCACTTTTGGGTATTTTCTGTCATAAAGACCTCTCAAAGTGACTTCAAATGTGATGTGGTACCTAAAAAAATGGTTTTGTAAATTTTGTTGGAAAAATGAGAAATCGCTGGTCAACTTTTAACCCTTATAGCACCCTAACAAAAAAAAATTTTGGTTCCAAAATTTTGCTGATGTAAAGTAGACATGTGGGAAATGTTATTTATTAACTCTTTTGTGTGACATATCGCTCTGATTTCAGGGCTTAAAAATTCAAATTTTGAAAATTGCAAAATTTTCAAAATTTTCGCCAAATTTCCATTTTTTTCACAAATAAACGCAAGTGATATCGAAGAAATTTTTCCACAATCATGAAGTACAATATGTCACGAAAAAACAACCTCAGAATCAGGGGGATCCGTTGAAGCGTTCCAGAGTAATTACCTCATAAAGTGACAGTGGTCAGAATTGTAAAAATTGGCCCGGTCATTAACGTGCAAATCACCCGCGGGGCTTAAGGGGTTAAAATCCACATGGCAAAAAGATCTATCTATCAAGAAAGTTTAACTCAAAAGTTAAACTTGACTACATGAAGCAAAACTCATATCATCTATGTCACACCAAGCAATCGTACTCTATGACTTGTGCCAATGTTCGCATGACACTTTTTCCAGGTGGTTGAAACTGACCAGGATTTCAAGCCGAAACGGCCTCAAGAAACGACAGCGATTCTTTTCCTGAATCACCCTTTTTAGTGTTTTCCAGCATTTTTGTAAACATAGTTTGGTGATGTTTTTCTAAGTATTGTTTTGGGCATCAAATGAGTTTGCTTAAGTTTCTTTTTTGCTCGGAAAATGCTGTGAACGTCACTCAGGAACCTTCCAGGGGTCTTTCTAACCTACTCATTGACTTGTATAGCAAGTATAAAGCAAGCAAAATATACCTGAAAAATGATATGCTCACTTCTGTTAAAAGCTTGGCATTTTGGGAAACTTAATGAGGTTAAAAGACGCTCAATACCTGATCATATGATCTGCAAGTCTATTGGCATGGAAATGAATCTGTTCAAACTATTGAGCATTTTCAAAGCCTTTTTCAGGAGGTGTTTGGAACAAAGTCACTCTAAATCCGCCTTATGAATATTAATAAACCTTGAACTGTAAAAGGTTCCAATTGATGATACCTTTAAATCAGATTTTTACATTTCAGTGAGGCCTGGAATTTTGTTTCCAATTGAAATCTTCCATTTTCTGAAATGTCTTCCAGAAGGATAATCACTGATATTGATCATGGTGCTATAAGAAAAGGTGTGAAACTCATAAGAATGTAACAGTGTCTGAGTAGTTGTGGCCGAGTGGTTAAGGCGATGGACTAGAAATCCATTGGGGTCTTCCCGCGTAGGTTCAAATCCTGCCAACTACGTTTAACTTCATGTAACATTTTGACGAATTATCTGAGTAGATCAATTTACACATTCCCAAGTCTATCCCCCACAGAAATGGTCTGTAATCTATGGATTGTATTTGTAGAACCAGCTTAACAGCATCTGTAGATCTTCTTTTGATTAGTCAGCTGGGTGAGATGTCACTTGTGCATCACACCACCAATCAAACAAAGCTCAGAGGGTGCCATCAGGTATGTGGTGCAAATCCTCCTTTTTTCCAGCCAACACAGACCACTGCCGTGGCTGATTGACTGGGATATGAACTTTGATTTGCAACAACTCTACTTGAATTATCTTTCCGATGGAACCTTTTAGCACACCATGAAAAATCTTTAGTGACTTCTGGATGAGCAGAAGTTTTGCAATTTCTTTTTTTCTCACCCTTTTTCCAGCTGATAGATCCAGCACGCTAATTATTAGCCAGATTTCATCAACATTTTAAAACTGTCTTTGTTGTGATATCATGGAACTTTAAGCACACTTGTGAAATAAAAAGGGAGGAGATATTAATTTACCAATGTGTGTTAGATATACATTTGCGGAACAGCTTTAGAACCAGTTTTCATCATAATGCATGAATTCCCAGGTTCCACTGAGATTAGAACTCAGATCACTGGATTAAGAGTGAATTTCTCACATTTCCACTATTTACACATGCTCTTTTACTGTTTTCAAAAGAAAATCCAGCCAGCTTTATGGGTCATGTGGTTCTATGGTGTAATGGTTAGCACTCTGGACTCTGAATCCAGTGATCTGAGTTCAAATCTCAGTGGAACCTGAGAAATTCTGTGTGCATTGCAGTTTTATCTTTTCTGCTCACACTCAATTTGCCAATGCACATGGTTTAACATAAAAAGAGAAAGTTAAAATCCACATGGCAAAAAGATCTATCTATCAAGAAAGTTTAACTCAAAAGTTAAACTTGACTTCATGAAGCAAAACTCATATCATCTATGTCACACCAAGCAATCGTACTCTATGACTTGTGCCAATGTTCGCATGACACTTTTTCCAGGTGGTTGAAACAGACCAGGATTTCAAGCCGAAACGGCCTCAAGAAACGACAGCGATTCTTTTCCTGAATCACCCTTTTTAGTGTTTTCCAGCATTTTTGTAAACATAGTTTGGTGATGTTTTTCTAAGTATTGTTTTGGGCATCAAATGAGGTTGTTTAAGTTTCTTTTTTGCTCGCAAAATGCTGTGAACGTCACTCAGGAACCTTCCAGGGGTCTTTCTAACCTACTCATTGACTTGTATAGCAAGTATAAAGCAAGCAAAATATACCTGAAAAATGATATGCTCACTTCTGTTTAGAGATGAGCGTTGTTCTACTCGAACTGTTCGCCAATCTCAAATTCGAGCTGTTTTGGGCGGTGTTCGAGCCGTTCGGCGAACACGAACAATTTGAGAAAAATTCGGCTGTTCGAGGTTATGTTCGATAACTGTTCGTGCACCAAAATCATAACTGGATTTTTTCTCAGTAATGATGAAAATTAATGTTAATGCGCAGTTTGAGTGTACAGCGGGGTGGGGGGAGGGGCAGGGGATGGATCTCTGCAGGAACAATGAAGATCTCCATTTTTTTTTCTCTTTCCCGCATTTACAGTGGGGAGGTGCAATCTGTCAGCCTATCAGCAGCGCACACACGGAGCGAAGTGCTTTTTTTCACACAAGCAAGGGCATGTGTCATTGGCAGTGTATGTCACATGTCCTTGCCCTATAAGACCAAGCCATTTTCCCCGTCGCCACCATTTTCTCACTGCTGCAGCTGCGTGTTAGACGGCACCGCTGTTGCTGTGTGCGCTATACCTTGTTAATTTCAAGCCAATTTTCGCACAAATATACAGATAGCTTGGGAGTAGGGAATAGTTGTGATTGCAGTCCTTTTAAGGACTAGGTTACAGCATTTCCTACGACTTTTATCAGGCAGGTCTGTGCTCTTAAATAGATAGGTTGTGGGAGTAAAGACTAATTGTAATTGGAGTCCTTTTCAGGACTAGGTTACATCAGTTCCTATCAGTTTTTGCCAGGCAGGTCTGTGCCAGTGCTGTGCAAGTTTTTTTCACAGCATTTGGCTGAATCTAGCAATCCTTTTTGGCCTATTGCAGAGTGTGTTAGTCAGTGGAGTAGCCTATCTGTGTTGCAAGATAAACCACATGTGTATAGAATACCAATTTTTTTACTGCACCTAGTGAAGTAAAATCTTTTGGGCATAGCATCATTCTATTAGTCCATCTATACTGACCTCCATCAGGTTGCAAACTGAATCTAATTTTTTTTCTGCATCTAGCTCTGAAAAAATATTGGGCTTCTAGCTGTGTGTGGGTCTTGTTCTATTAATCCATCTATACTGACCTCCATCAGGTTGCAAACTGAATATATTTTTTTCTGCATCTACCTCTGAAAAAATATTGGGCTTCTAGCTGTGTGTGGGACTTGTATTAGTCCATCTATACTGACCTCCATCAGGTTGCAAACTGAATATATTTTTTTCTGCATCTACCTCTGAAAAAATATTGGGCTTCTAGCTGTGTGTGGGTCTTGTTCTATTAATCCATCTATACTGACCTCCATCAGGTTGCAAACTGAATATAATTTTTTTCTGCATCTAGCTCTGAAAAAATATTGGGCTTCTAGCTGTGTGTGGGTCTTGTTCTATTAATCCATCTATACTGACCTCCATCAGGTTGCAAACTGAATATAATTTTTTTCTGCATCTAGCTCTGAAAAAATATTGGGCTTCTAGCTGTGTGTGGGTCTTGTTCTATTAATCCATCTATACTGACCTCCATCAGGTTGCAAACTGAATATAATTTTTTTCTGCATCTAGCTCTGAAAAAATATTGGGCTTCTAGCTGTGTGTGGGTCTTGTTCTATTAATCAATCTATACTGACCTCCATCAGGTTGCAAACTGAATATAATTTTTTTCTGCATCTAGCTCTGAAAAAATATTGGGCTTCTAGCTGTGTGTGGGTCTTGTTCTATTAATCAATCTATACTGACCTCCATCAGGTTGCAAACTGAATATAATTTTTTTCTGCATCTAGCTCTGAAAAAATATTGGGCTTCTAGCTGTGTGTGGGTCTTGTTCTATTAATCCATCTATACTGACCTCCATCAGGTTGCAAACTGAATATAATTTTTTTCTGCATCTAGCTCTGAAAAAATATTGGGCTTCTAGCTGTGTGTGAGTCTTGTTCTATTAATCCATCTATACTGACCTCCATCAGGTTGCAAACTGAATATAATTTTTTTCTGCATCTAGCTCTGAAAAAATATTTGGCCTTCTAGCAGTGTGTGGGACTTGTTCTATTAGTCCACCTATACTGACCTCCATCAGGTTGCAAACTGAATATATTTTTTTCTGCATCTACCTCTGAAAAAATATTGGGCTTCTAGCTGTGTGTGGGACTTGTTGTATTAGTCCATCTATACTGACCTCCATCAGGTTGCAAACTGAATATATTTTTTTCTGCATCTACCTCTGAAAAAATATTGGGCTTCTAGCTGTGTGTGGGTCTTGTTCTATTAATCCATCTATACTGACCTCCATCAGGTTGCAAACTGAATATAATTTTTTTCTGCATCTAGCTCTGAAAAAATATTTGGCCTTCTAGCAGTGTGTGGGACTTGTTCTATTAGTCCACCTATACTGACCTCCATCAGGTTGCAAACTGAATATATTTTTTTCTGCATCTACCTCTGAAAAAATATTGGGCTTCTAGCTGTGTGTGGGACTTGTTGTATTAGTCCATCTATACTGACCTCCATCAGGTTGCAAATTGAATATAATTTTTTTCTGCATCTAACCCAGCCAATAGTTTTGGCCTAATACCACAGTTTGGCCACTCAGCTCTGCTCGGTTACCATCCATTGTTTTTTTGTGCAAACAACTCCAGAGTTGTGAATTAGTTAACCACCAAAATGAGTGGAAAAAGGCCTGCTGCTGGTGGAAAGGGGAATAGGCGTGTTGGGAAGGGGAAAAAAGGTTGTGTCCGTGGGGTAGGTGTTAAAGCAACAGTAACAACTGCAGAAGAAAGACCATCTTCCAGCCAAACTAAAATGTCTACTTCTTTTAGCGGACAATGTGATAAGATCCCTTTCTTACGGCCACGCCAATCGCTACAAATTCCAGATGAGGCACAAAAACAGCAGGTGCTTCAACGGATATCAAGTGCTCCTTTAAGTGGGCTCTCCTCCACATCAACTTCAACATCACAAATACTCCAGTCCTCAAAAGTGTCACCCAAATCGCACTTGCTTCCTCACAGCTCCCAAATCTCCAGCTGCCCGTCTGAGTATGAGGTAGAACAGATGGTTGAGTCTGCAGAGCTGTTTACTCATACTATAGCCTGGGAATCAGAGGTCGACTCCAGCGCTTCTGTGAATCCAGACGAGGAAATGATCTGCACTGATGCCCAGAATCTTTATGAGTCGGATCCAGGACCAGACGCAGAAGGTTCTGACCATAATGTAGACCCTCATTCCCAAACTGTAACTCCTGTTGGTGGAGACAATGAGGAAGACGATGATAAGACTCAAATACCTGATTGGAGCGACAACTTTAGTTTTTTGTCAGGGCAGGAACAGGTTGGCTCTGAGGACGACGGGTGTGATAACACACAGGGTGATGATGATGAGGTTGGAGATCCCACTTACTGTCAACCCACAGTCAGCCAAGAGATGAGGTCAGCAGAGGAGGTGGAGGAAGATGCTAGTGACGACGAGGTCAGGTTGCGCCTTCCTGGACAGAGACGTAGTACTGGAAGCACGTCAACAACTGCATCCTCAAACACAACTCTGCCTCTCACCACAAGTCGTGGTGGCTCTTCAGGTCGCATGGGTGCTAAGCCTTGCATAGCCTGGGCATTTTTTCAGATCGATAAGATGACCCTACTCGTGTTATCTGTAACATTTGTCAGCAAAAGCTAAGTAGAGGCCAAAAAATACATAGTTTGAGTACTTCATGCATGAACCGGCACATGGACATGAAGCATAAGTTGCAGTGGGAAGCTCAGTGTGCTACAATGCGGCCTAGCCGGCCGTGCCAACCACCGTCTGCCATATCTTGTGCATCCGCGGCTTCTTCATCCTCTGTGACTGGGGGGACAGCAGTCACACCTGTTTTGGGGCGCAGACCTGCCACCTCTTTACCCGCAACAGCCAGCGTGATTGGCAGGTCATCATTTTCTTTGGAGGTGGGAACACCAGCTGGTGTTGAGCGCTGTCCGACATCGATAGCACCACCTTTGGATCAAGGCAACCTAACATGTCCGCCTGCATCTTCCTCACAGACCGGCAGTTTGCCGGGGACACCCTTATCAACCCCGTCTAAGCACAATAGCCAGCCCTCGGTCCCTCAGATGTGGACAAGTAAAAGACCATTTCCTCCTAGCCATGAGAAAGCTAAGAGGTTGAATTTCACCATCTGCAAGCTCTTGGCTACAGAAATGCTGCCTTTCCGCCTGGTGGACACAGAGGATTTTCGAGACCTTATGTCCGTCGCAGTGCCCCAGTACCAGATGCCCAGTCGGCACTACTTCTCAAAGAAAGGTGTGCCTGCGCTCCACCAGCATGTCGCACACAACATCATCGCTTCTTTGAGAAACTCTGTGTGTGACAGGGTGCATTTCACCACAGACACTTGGACGCGTAGGCATGGACAGGGGCGTTACATGTCGCTGACTGGGCACTGGGTAACTATGGTGACAGCAGGACAAGGGGCTGCTGTCCAAGTCTTGCCGTCCCCATGAGTTGTGCGTCAATCCTCTTTATGTCAAAGTTCCTCCACTGCTTCTGCCTCCTCAACCTCCTCTCGGTCTTCCACCTGCATCCAAAGCCTGTCTGGTCATGCCACAAGCTTTCTAACTGCGCAGAAGGGATCCTGCACACCTCCTTACTATGCTGGCAGTAGGGCTCAACGTCATTAGGCGGTTTTTACATTGAAATGTCTGGGAAATGTGAGTCACACAGCTGAGGAGTTGTGGTCAGCTCTGGAGAACCAATTTCATGAATGGTTGTCTCCACTGGACCTGAAACCAGGGAAGGCCGTGTGCGACAATGCTGCAAACCTGGGTGCGGCCCTTCGCCGGGGCAATGTCACACACGTGCCTTGTATGGCTCACGTGTTGAACCTGGTTGTCCAGCAATTTTTAGCCCACTATCCCAGACTAGATGTCCTTCTGCAGAGGGCACGGTCGCTGTGTGCTCACTTCCGCCGTTCGCATCCCGCAGCTCAGCGACTTACATCTCTACAGAAGTCGTTGGGCCTGCCACTTCACCGGCTAAAATGCGATGTGCCTACCCGGTGGAATTCAACTCTGCACATGTTGCAGCGACTGTGGCAGCACCGACAAGCCCTGGTGCAATACGTTCTGACGTATAGCCTGGGCCAACGAGATTCAGAGGTGGGGCAAATCACGCTGGAGGAGTGGTCTCAGATCAGGGACCTATGCACCCTTCTGCACAGATTTGAAATGGCGACGAAGATGTTTAGTGCTGACGATGCCATTATCAGCATGACTATTCCGGTGATTTACATGCTGGAGCACATGTTAAACAGAATTCGGAGTCAGGTGGTGGCACAAGAGGAGGTGGAGGAAGTAGAGGAGGAGGAGTTGTATGCGGAAGGGCTAACATCTGCAAGGTCCAGACGGTCGGCAGCACCAAGGCGGCAGGCATGTAAGGGTGGGGGAGATGGTTTTACCAGGGCGCATGGTAGCAGCCAATCTAGTGAGGAAGGTGCAGGAGCCCAGGAAGAAGTGGAGGACGAACTGATGGAAGACTCATCAGATGAGGGAGACCTTGATCACATTTCTGTTGTGCGAGGTTGGGGGGAGAGGACAGAGGAAGGAAGCATGATTGTTACCTCGCCACCAACACAACAGGGACTTGGTGCTCCTGGATGCGCAACACACATGAGTGCCTTCTTGCTGCACTACCTGCAACATGACCCTCGAATTGTGAGAATTAGAAATAATCCTGACTACTGGGTTGCCACACTGTTAGATCCCCGGTACAAAAGTAAATTTGCAGAAATTATTCCTGCCATAGAAAGGGATGCACGCATGCAGGAGTATCAGCAGAGACTGTTGCAGAATCTTACATGTGCTTTTCCACAAAATACCAGTGGTGCACGTAGTGAATCTCACAGTTCCAACTTGCCAACCGTGGGACCGTCAAGTGTTCAGCACTCAAACCGTAACAGAACCACAGTATCTGCTGGTAACATCAATTTTGCGGAATCATTTCACCACTTTTTTAGCCCATCCTTTGCAAGGCCACAGGAGACAAGAAGTCTGACACATAGTCAACGCCTAGAGACGATGGTACAGGAGTATCTCCAAGTAAACATTGAAGCCACGACTGTGTCACTGGACCCTTGCTCTTTTTGGGCTTCCAATCTGGATAAATGGCCGGAGCTAGCCACTTACGCCTTGGAGATCTTGTCATGCCCCGCAGCCAGCGTTCTGTCTGAACGTGTGTTCAGCGCTGCTGGTGGTGTGCTGACAGATAAGCGCACGCGGCTCTCCACTGATAATGTAGACAGACTCACGTTCATAAAGATGAACAAATCATGGATCCGAAACGACTTTTCTACCCCTGTGTCATCCTGGGGAGAGTAAAAGCTTGATGATTGGTTAAAATCACTCTACCAACCGTTTTAAGCTTTCAAATTACTAATCATGTTTATCTGTATCTTGACTGGAAAATAACTTGGGCTTTGTAGCAGTGTGCAGCACTGATCCTATTAGGCCATCTATACTAAAGCTTCACCAGATTTAAAATTTAAAATAATTTTTAGCTGCATCTAGCCCGGAAAATAATTTTGGGGCTCCGAGATGCGCAAGACACATAAGTGCCTTCTTGCTGCACTACCTGCAGCATGACCCTCATATTGTCAGAATTCGAAGTAATCATGACTACTGGGTTGCCACACTCTTAGATCCCCCAAACTTTTCGATCAACCTTTTCATTTTAATAAAGACCAAAAAAATGGTCATTTTTGAAATTATAAGCATTAGCAGGTTGTTAGAAACTGAAATCAAACAGTTTTCAACTCAAAACTTTATTCTAGGTGATGTTACATTTTCACATAGGACCCCTTGTTCGAAAGGAGCTTCTGAACTCTCTCGTCCATTGAATTTGTCAGGTTTTGGATGGTTTCTGCTTCAATTGTTTTGCATGAGGACAGAATACCCTCCCAGAGCTGTTGCTTAGATGTGAACTGCCTCCCGCCATCATAGACACTCCTTTTAATGATGCTCCAAAGGTTCTGAATGGGGTAGAGGTCAGGGGAGCATGGGGGTCACACCATAAGTTTGTCCCCTTTCATGCCCATATCAGCCAGAGATGCAGATGTTTTATGTGCAGCATGAGATGGTGCATTATCATGCAGAAAAATGATCTTGCTGTGAAATACACGGTTCTTCTTCTTGAACCATGGCAGGAAGTGCTGTTTGAGAAAATCCACATACATTATGGAGTTCATCTTTAGCGCCTTCAGGGATCCTAAAGGGGCCGACAATCTCTCTCCCCATGATTCCAGCCCAAAACATTACTCCACCTCCTCCTTGTTGGCGCTGTAGCCGTGTTTGCGTGGGGTGTCCATCAACCAGCCATCCTCCACTCCATCCATCTGGACCATCGAGCGCTGCACGGCACTCATCCGTGAACAAAACTGTTTTGAAATCAGTCTTCATGTAATGTTTGGCCCACTGGAGCCGTTTCTGCTTGTGTGAAGTGGATAGAGGAGGTCGACAGGATGGCGTATGCACAGCTGCAAACCTCTGAAGGACCCTGCATCTTGTTGTTCGGGGGACGTTGGAGGCACAAGCAGCTTCAAAAACTTGTCTGCTGCTATGACAAGGCTTTTTGGCCGCTGCTCTTTCAACCTGACGTAATTGCCTGTAGGAAAGAGTCCTCAATTTGCCCT
Organism: Phyllobates terribilis; assembly: GCF_046119375.1. NCBI lineage: Eukaryota > Metazoa > Chordata > Amphibia > Anura > Dendrobatidae > Phyllobates > Phyllobates terribilis. The sequence goes on along the minus strand of NW_027362773.1, from coordinate 183,164,608 downwards.
TATCAGCACGCACACGTGTGTACTGTGAATCAGCTACATACTTCTTGATTGCCAAGACACTTCATCCTGATCATCGCACAATGTTGATTGTAGTCATGCCTTGACCTAAACACTCCACAATTTGTTGCTTCTCAGCAGCCGACACATCCTTTTTCTTTCCCATTTTGGCAGAAAATGTAGGCTGCTTAATAATGTGAGAGAGCCTTCTTAAGTAGTCTTGCCTTTCATTGGACACACCTGCCAAACTAATTAGCACAGGTGTCTGCAATTGCTTACAGTGATATAAAGAGCCCTGACACACATCACCATCAATGAGTTTAACTGACAAACAAACAAATTCTTCCCTTATCACTCCTAAACACTTTTTGCATAATAATTTGGAACGCAGTGTACATGTGCTTTTCCACAAAACACCAGCGGTTCACGTAGTGAATCTTACAGTTCTAACTTGCCAACCGTGGTCTGTATGGAGTTGTTCAATAAAGGGCCCAAAATTAAGATAACATAGATGGGAGAGGTCTCTATGAATAGGAATTCCTAAGTATTTGATACCCTGTGAGGGCCAGGCAAAGGGAAAGTTGGACTGGATGGAATCCTATATGGATTTGGGGAGGAAGACATCGAGGGCCTCAGACTTCGCTGCATTGATTTTAAAATTTGACCATGTAACAAAGTGATCTATTTCAGCCATAACAGCAGGGATGGATATATGTGATTGAGTGATATATACTAGGACATCATCAGCAAATAGAGAGCACTTGTACTCGGTGCCTCCCACCTCAATACACCTAATATTGGGGTTATGGCGAATTGATGAGAGCAGGTGCTCCGTCACTAGGATGTATAAGAGAGGGGACAGAGAACATCCCTGCCTTGTCCCATTGGTGATTGTGAAAGGTGATGAAAATGTTCTGATGCGCCCCCTGGGCCTTGGGACACCCGGAGCCCGACCCTTTTTGGTGGATGCTGGTGGTTGTAGTCTCCGTGGTGGCAACCCGGTTCCGTGGCTCAGGGCGGTCAAACCAGTGGCGGAACTTTTTATGTGGTTTTGATGTTTAAATGTCCGACTACGCCACCCGTGGATTGCGGTCAGAGTGAACCGCCGCTCCAGGGCAGACCGCTGAGGCTGGTGTTGTGGGTGCAGCAGAGCGTAGCATAACTCCCCACGGGAGGAGTATAGCCTCAGGGCAGTGTATGCGGAGGATGGGGGTGATGGTGCAGGGCAGCAGCAGTAACAACACGGAGTCAGTGATGCAGTCCAGGGCCTTTACTCACAGTTCTTATTATCCAGACCACGTCTGCAGGTAACGGCTGCCCACGTCGTACTGTGCTCACCAGGTGAGGGGCTCAGACAACTCCCAGATAACTTTGGAGCACTTCACAGGACCCCCTTTGTGTGTCCTTAGTCTGGCCTTTTTTACCAACACTTCTGTCCGGCTGCCTCGGGCCTCCTCTTGGTAACCTTGGCGCCAGTTTCCCTGACCCTATGTGGTGCCTTCCTAGCGGGTGTAGCGAGGGGCTGCGCCACATAAAATGTCAGAGCCTCCGGTTTCTAGCTGAGGGTCGTTTCCTGCCTCCACTAGTTCGGGGACCGGTCTCCCCCTTTGGCCTGACCCCTCCACGGAGGTGGATTCGGGCGTGCGGTGGCGACTCGCCCGTCCGCACCCCTGGGATCCCTTCATTCCTCGTTCCTGGAGCCTTCTCCGATCCTCTTCCTTCCTTCTCCCTTTTCCAGGCCTGGGCCTCTGTTACTAGGCCCGCCTCCGGAGCAGAGCTCATGCAGAGCCCCTGCTCCCTGCCACTTCTGCTCAGACTTCTCTGCACTGAACTAAGATGGTGCCCACCTTTTATACTCCCTTCTCAATGCACCCAGGAACTGCTTCCTCCCTGCTCCTGCACTACAGGGTTCCCCTTCCTCAGTGTTCCCTCCCCCCACTCCAGCCAGGGACAGGGACTGTCGTGCCCATCTCAGGGGCATATTGGTCGCCCTGCCCCACGGCAATGTGGTGTAATGCATGCAGGTGTCGGGTCCTGATCCACACTCCATCCTTACCTGAGAGTGAGATATCACAACTCTGGGTGAGGTGCAATACGTCTGTAGCAACCGAGCCCTCAGGGTGCTACAGTTCCATTTATCTTCAGCCTAGTTGACGTATTGCGATACAGGGCCGTGATTTTGGCTATAAAAGGGTCCCCTAGACCCCTACCCCAAGCTTTTTAAGAGAATCATATATGGCGTGCCAGGAGACTCTATGGAATGCTTTCTCAGCATCCAACGAGAGTATCTAATTACAAATTTTGAACTGCATCTAGCCCAGGAAATACTTTGTGCCTAGTAGCAGTGTCTGCTAGTCAGCGGATTATCCCGGCTGTTAAGCAAGCTACACCACCTGTAGTTTAGACACTTAATTTTTTCAAAGGAAATGATTCGGGACCATGGGATACTTAGTGAAGAGCATCAGGAGGCACCCCAAGGCATAGGGGCTGGGACTGGCATTAGGATGCCTTGCGGTGGACAGCCGAGCTCGATCCTTATAAAAGCTTTTTAACTGCAGCAGCTTTAGTGGACGCTACTGGAGCTGGAATTACGCGGCTGCTGGCATGAGACTTGCCCTCCAATAGATCCTTGTAAATGGATTTAAAGTGTATTCATTCAAATTAGAGAGACAATTTAAATTAAAAAGCTTAGAGCTGCCTCCACCACAGGGGGGCTCGCTCGACCCACCAGCGGACAGGCACCAGTATTGGGAGAGGGGGGCTGGCCGTCAGGGTTCACCGCTGCTCTGGCACAAACCCGGCGACACGGAGGTGGCACAGGCAGGAGCGGACTGTCCGTGTCGGCTTCTCACTTTTTGGATTTTAGAAGGGCATGACATGCCTATATCTGTGTCTCCCCCTCCTTTTACTCCTCCACCTCTTTTCTTTTCGCATGACTATATGTACTTGTCACTTTTCCATGTGTTAGTTATGTCTTCTGAGCAGTTTGTCAGCTTTTGGACACCTTTGAAGGTGTTTTCTATGTGTTTCTATGTGTTTTTGTTTGCCTGCCATTGTTTTTAACGGTGTTCGAAGGTGTTCGACGAACAGTTCGATGAACAGTTCGGCGAACACACGGGTGTTCGACGAACCGAACCGAACTCGAACACTACGGGGGTGGCTCAACACTACTTCTGTTAACCGCTTGGCGTTTTGGGAAACTTAATGAGGTTAAAAGACGCTCAATACCTGATCATATGAACAGCAAGTCTTTTTGCATGGAAATGAATCTGTTCAAACTATTGAGCATTTTCAAAGCCTTTTTCAGGAGGTGTTTGGAACAAAGTCACTCTAAATCCGCCTTATGAATTTTAATAAACCTTGAACTGTAAAAGGTTTAAATTGATGATACCTTTAAATCAGATTTTTACATTTCAGTGAGGCCTGGAATTTTGTTTCCAATTGAAATCTTCCATTTTCTGAAATGTCTTCCAGAAGGATAATCACTGATATTGATCATAGTGCTATAAGAAAAGGTGTGAAACTCATAAGAATGAAACAGTGTCTGAGTAGTTGTGGCCGAGTGGTTAAGGCGATGGACTAGAAATCCATTGGGGTCTTTCCGCGTAGGTTCAAATCCTGTCAACTACGTTTAACTTCATGTAACATTTTGACGAATTATCTGAGTAGATCAATTTTCACATTTCCAAGTCTATCCCCCACAGAAATGGTCTGTAATCTATGGATTGTATTTGTAGAACCAGCTTAACAGCATCTGTAGATCTTCTTTTGATTAGTCAGCCGGGTGAGATGTCACTTGTGCATTACACCAATAATCAAAGAAAGCTCAGAGGGTGCCATCAGGTATGTGGTGCAAATCCTCCTTTTTTCCAGCGAACACAGACCACTGCCGTGGCTGATGGACTGGGATATGAACTTTGATTTGCACCAACTCTACTTGAATTATCTTTACGATGGAACCTTTTAGCACACCATGAAAAATCTTTAGTGACTTCTGGATGAGCAGAAGTTTTGCAATTTCTTTTTTTCTCACCCTTTTTCCAGCTGATAGATCCAGCACGCTAATTATTAGCCAGATTTCATCAACATTTTAAAACTATCTTTGCTGTGATATCATGGAACTTTAAGCACACTTGTGGAATAAAAAGGGAGGAGATATTAATTTACCAATGTGTGTTAGATATACATTTGCGGAACAGCTTTAGAACCAGTTTTCATCATAATGCATGAATTCCCAGGTTCCACTGAGATTAGAACTCAGATCACTGGATTAAGAGTGAATTTCTCACATTTCCACTATTTACACATGCTCTATTACTGTTTTCAAAAGAAAATCCAGCCAGCTTCGTTGGTCATGTGGTTCTATGGTGTAATGGTTAGCACACGGGACTCTGAATCCAGTGATCTGAGTTCAAATCTCAGATGAAATTGAGAAATTCTTTGTGCATAGCGGTTTTATCTTTTCTGCTCAAACTCAATTTGCCAATGCACATGGTTTAACATAAAAAAGAGAAAGTTAAAATCCACATGGCAAAAAGATCTATCTATCAAGAAAGTTTAACTCAAAAGTTAAACTTGACTTCATGAAGCAAAACTCATATCATCTATGTCACACCAAGCAATCGTACTCTTTGACTTGTGCCAATGTTCGCATGACACTTTTTCCAGGTGGTTGAAACTGACCAGGATTTCAAGCCGAAACGGCCTCAAGAAACGACAGCGATTCTTTTCCTGAATCACCCTTTTTAGTGTTTTCCAGCATTTTTGTAAACATAGTTTGGTGATGTTTTTCTAAGTATTGTTTTGGGCATCAAATGAGTTTGTTTAAGTTTCTTTTTTGCTCGCAAAATGCTGTGAACGTCACTCAGGAACCTTCCAGGGGTCTTTCTAACCTACTCATTGACTTGTATAGCAAGTATAAAGCAAGCAAAATATACCTGAAAAATGATATGCTCACTTCTGTTAACCGCTTGGCGTTTTGGGAAACTTAATGAGGTTAAAAGACGCTCAATACCTGATCATATGAACAGCAAGTCTTTTTGCATGGAAATGAATCTGTTCAAACTATTGAGCATTTTCAAAGCATTTTTCAGGAGGTGTTTGGAACAAAGTCACTCTAAATCCGCCTTATGAATTTTAATAAACCTTGAACTGTAAAAGGTTCCAATTGATGATACCTTTAAATCAGATTTTTACATTTCAGTGAGGCCTGGAATTTTGTTTCCAATTTAAATCTTCCATTTTCTGAAATGTCTTCCAGAAGGATAATCACTGATATTGATCATGGTGCTATAAGAAAAGGTGTGAAACTCATAAGAATGAAACAGTGTCTGAGTAGTTGTGGCCGAGTGGTTAAGGCGATGGACTAGAAATCCATTGGGGTCTTCCCGCGTAGGTTCAAATCCTGTCAACTACGTTTAACTTCATGTAACATTTTGACGAATTATCTGAGTAGATCAATTTCCACATTCCCAAGTCTATCCCCCACAGAAATGGTCTGTAATCTATGGATTGTATTTGTAGAACCAGCTTAACAGCATCTGTAGATCTTCTTTTGATTAGTCAGCCGGGTGAGATGTCACTTTTGCATCACACCACCAATCAAACAAAGCTCAGAGGGTGCCATCAGGTATGTGGTGCAAATCCTCCTTTTTTCCAGCGAACACAGACCACTGCCGTGGCTGATGGACTGGGATATGAACTTTGATTTGCACCAACTCTACTTGAATTATCTTTCAGATGGAACCTTTTAGCACACCATGAAAAATCTTTAGTGACTTCTGGATGAGCAGAAGTTTTGCAATTTCTTTTTTTCTCACCCTTTTTCCAGCTGATAGATCCAGCACGCTAATTATTAGCCAGATTTCATCGACATTTTAAAACTGTCCTTGTTGTGATATCATGGAACTTTAAGCACACTTGTGGAATAAAAAGGGAGGAGATATTAATTTAGCAATGTGTTTTAGATGTACATTTGCGGAACAGCTTTAGAACCAGTTTTCATCATAATGCATGAATTCCCAGGTTCCACTGAGATTAGAACTCAGATCACTGGAATAAGAGTGAATTTCTCACATTTCCACTATTTACACATGCTCTTTTACTGTTTTCAAAAGAAAATCCAGCCAGCTTCATTGGTCATGTGGTTCCATGGTGTAATGGTTAGCACTCTGGACTCTGAATCCAGCGATCTGAGTTCAAATCTCAGTGGAACCTGAGAAATTCTTTGTGCATAGCAGTTTAATCTTTTCTGCTCACACTCAATTTGCCAATGCACATGGTTTAACATAAAAAGAGAAAGTTAAAATCCACATGGCAAAAAGATCTATCTATCAAGAAAGTTTAACTCAAAAGTTAAACTTGACTTCATGAAGCAAAACTCATATCATCTATGTCACACCAAGCAATCGTACTCTATGACTTGTGCCAATGTTCGCATGACACTTTTTCCAGGTGGTTGGAACTGACCATGATTTCAAGCCGAAACGGCCTCAAGAAACGACAGCGATTCTTTTGCTGAATCACACTTTTTAGTGTTTTCCAGCATTTTTGTAAACATAGTTTGGTGATGTTTTTCTATGTATTGTTTTGGGCATCAAATGAGTTTGTTTAAGTTTCTTTTTTGCTCGCAAAATGCTGTGAACGTCACTCAGGAACCTTCCAGGGGTCTTTCTAACCTACTCATTGACTTGTATAGCAAGTATAAAGCAAGCAAAATATACCTGAAAAATGATATGCTCACTTCTGTTAACCGCTTGGCGTTTTGGGAAACTTAATGAGGTTAAAAGACGCTCAATACCTGATCATATGAACAGCAAGTCTTTTTGCATGGAAATGAATCTGTTCAAACTATTGAGCATTTTCAAAGCCTTTTTCAGGAGGTGTTTGGAACAAAGTCACTCTAAATCCGCCTTATGAATTTTATTAAACCTTGAACTGCAAAAGGTTCCAATTGATGATACCTTTAAATCAGATTTTTACATTTCAGTGAGGCCTGGAATTTAGTTTCCAATTGAAATCTTCCATTTTCTGAAATGTCTTCCAGAAGGATAATCACTGTTATTGATCATGGTGCTATAAGAAAAGGTGTGAAACTCATAAGAATGCAACAGTGTCTGAGTAGTTGTGGCCGAGTGGTTAAGGCGATGGACTAGAAATCCATTGGGGTCTTCCCGCGTAGGTTCAAATCCTGCCAACTACGTTTAACTTCATGTAACATTTTGACGAATTATCTGAGTAGATCAATTTCCACATTCCCAAGTCTAACCCCCACAGAATGGTCTGTAATCTATGGATTGTATTTGTAGAACCAGCTTAACAGCATCTGTAGATCTTCTTTTGATTAGTCAGCCTGGTGCGATGTCACTTGTGCATCACACCACCAATCAAACAAAGCTCAGAGGGTGCCATCAGGTATGTGGTGCAAATCCTCCTTTTTTCCAGTGACCACAGATCACTGCCGTGAATGATGGACTGGGATATGAACTTTGATTTGCACCAACTCTACTTGAATTATCTTTCCGATGGAACCTTTTAGCACACCATGAAAAATCTTTAGTGACATCTGGATGAGCAGAAGTTTTGCAATTTCTTTTTTTCTCACCCTTTTTCCAGCTAATAGATCCAGCACGTTAATTATTAGCCAGATTTCATCAACATTTTAAAACTGTCCTTGTTGTGATATCATGGAACTTTAAGCACACTTGTGGAATAAAAAGGGAGGAGATATTAATTTACCAATGTGTATTAGATATACATTTGCGGAACAGCTTTAGAAAGAGTTTTCATCATAATTAGAGATGAGCGTTGTTCGATTCGAATTGTTCGCCAATCTCAAATTCGAGCTGTTTTGGGCGGTGTTCGGGTCATTCGGCGAACATGAACGATTTGAGAAAAATTTGGCTGTTCGAGGTTATGTTCGATAACTGTTCGTACACCAAAATCATAATTGGATTTTTTCTCAGTAAAGATGAAAATTAATGTTAATACGCAGTTTGAGTGTACAGCGGGGCGGGGGAATGTGCAGGGGATGGATCTCTGCAGGAATAATGAAGATTTTCATTTTTTTTTCTCTTTCCCGCATTTACAGTGGGGAGGTGCAATCTGTCACCCTATCAGCAGCACACACACGGAGCGAAGTGCTTTTTATCACACAAGCAAGGGCATGTGTCATTGGCAGTGTATGTCACATGTCCTTGCCCTATAAGACCCAGCCATTTTCCCCGTCGCCACCATTTTCTCACTGCTGCAGCTGCATGTTAGACGGCACCGCTGTTGCTGTGTGCGCTATACCTTGCTAATTTCAAGCCAATTTTCGCACAAATCTACAGATAGCTTGGGAGTAGGGAATAGTTGTGATTGCAGTCCTTTTAAGGACTAGGTTACAGCATTTCCTAAGACTTTTATCAAGCTGGTCTGTGCTCTTAAATAGATAGGTTGTGGGAGTAAAGACTAATTGTAATTGCAGTCCTTTTCAGGACTAAGTTACATCAGTTCCTATCAGTTTTTGCCAGGCAGGTCTGTGCCAGTGCTGTGCAAGTTTTTTTCACAGCATTTGACTGAATCTAGCAAAGCTAATCCCTTTTGGCCTGTGTTAGTCAGTGGAGTAGCCTATCTGTGTTGCAAGATACACCACCTGTGTATAGAATACCAATTTTTTTACTACACCTAGTGAAGTAAAACCTTTTGGGCATAGCATCATTCTATTAGTCCATCTATACTGACCTCCATAAGCTTGCAAATTGAATATAATTTTTTTCTGCATCTAGCTCTGAAAAAATATTTGTCCTTCTAGCAGTGTGTGGGACTTGTTCTACTAGTCCATCTATACTGACCTCCATCAGGTTGCAAATTCAAAATAATTTTTTGACTGCATCTAGCTCTGAAAAAATATTTGGCCTTCTAGCAGTGTGTGGGACTTGTTCTATTAGTCCATCTATACAGACCTCCATCAGGTTGCGAATTGAATATAATTTTTTTCTGCATCTAGCTCTGAAAAAATATTTGTCCTTCTAGCAGTGTGTGGGACTTGTTCTACTAGTCCATCTATACTGACCTCCATCAGGTTGCAAATTCAAAATAATTTTTTGACTGCATCTAGCTCTGAAAAAATATTTGTCCTTCTAGCAGTGTGTGGGACTTGTTCTACTAGTCCATCTATACTGACCTCCATCAGGTTGCAAACTGAATATAATTTTTTTCTGCATCTACCTCTGAAAAAATATTTGGGCTTCTAGCAGTGTGTGTGACTTGTTTTATTAGTCCATCTATACTGACCTCCATCAGGTTGCAAATTAAAAATAATTTTTATCTGCATCTAGCTCTGAAAAAATATTTGGCCTTCTAGCAGTGTGTGGGACTTGTTCTATTAGTCCATCTATACTGACCTCCATCAGGTTGCAAATTAAAAATATTTTTTTGTCTGCATTTAGCTCTGAAAAAATATTTGGCCTTCTAGCAGTGTGTGGGACTTGGTCTATTAGTCCATCTATATTGACCTCCATCAGGTTGCAAATTGAATATAATTTTTTTCTGCATCTAGCTCTGAAAAAATATTTGTCCTTCTAGCAGTGTGTGGGACTTGTTCTACTAGTCCATCTATACTGACCTCCATCAGGTTGCAAATTCAAAATAATTTTTTGTCTGCATCTAGCTCTGAAAAAATTTTTTTGTCCTTCTAGCAGTGTGTGGGACTTGTTCTATTAGTCCATCTATACTGACCTCCATCAGGTTGCAAATTAAAAATAATTTTTAACTGCATCTAGCTCTGAAAAAATATTTGTCCTTCAAGCAGTGTGTGGGACTTGTTCTACTAGTCCATCTATACTGACCTCCATCAGGTTGCAAACTGAATATAATTTTTTTCTGCATCTACCTCTGAAAAAATATTTGGGCTTCTAGCCGTGTGTGGGACTTGTTTTATTAGTCCATCTATACTGACCTCCATCAGGTTGCAAATTAAAAATAATTTTTTGTCTGCATCTAGCTCTGAAAAAATATTTGGCCTTCTAGCAGTGTGTGGGACTTGTTCTATTAGTCCATCTATACTGACCTCCATCAGGTTGCAAATTGAATATAATTTTTTAATGCATCTAGCTCTGAAAAAATATTTGTCCTTCTACCAGTGTGTGGGACTTGTTCTACTAGTCCATCTATACTGACCTCCATCAGGTTGCAAACTGAATATAATTTTTTTCTGCATCTACCTCTGAAAAAATATTTGGGCTTCTAGCAGTTTGTGGGACTTGTTTTATTAGTCCATCTATACTGACCTCCATCTGGTTGCAAATTAAAAATAATTTGTATCTCCATCTAGCTCTGAAAAAATATTTGGCCTTCTAGCAGTGTGTGGGACTTGTTCTATTAGTCCAGCTATACTGACCTCCATCAGGTTGCAAACTGAATATAATTTTTTTCTGCATGTACCTCTGAAAAAAAATTTGGGCTTCTAGCAGTGTGTGGGACTTGTTCTACTAGTCCATCTATACTGACCTCCATCAGGTTGCAAAATAAAAATATTTTTTTGTCTGCATCTAGCTCTGAAAAAATATTTGGCCTTCTAGCAGTGTGTGGGACTTGGTCTATTACTCCATCTATACTGACCTCCATCAGGTTGCAAATTGAATATAATTTTTTTCTGCATCTAGGTCTGAAAAAATATTTGTCCTTCTAGCAGTGTGTGGGACTTGTTCTACTATTCCATCTATACTGACCTCCATCAGGTTGCAAATTCAAAATATTTTTTTGTCTGCACATAGCTCTGAAAAACTATTTGTCCTTCTAGCAGTGTTTGGGACTTGTTCTATTAGTCCATCTATACTGACCTCCATCAGGTTGCAAACTGAATATAATTTTTTTCTGCATCTACCTCTGAAGAAATATTTGGGCTTCTAGCTGTGTGTGGGACTTGTTCTATTAGTCCATCTATACTGACCTCCATCAGGTTGCAAATTGAATATAATTTTTTTTTGCATCTAGCTCTGAAAAAATATTTGGCCTTCTAGCAGTGTGTGGGACTTGGTCTATTAGTCCATCTATACTGAACTCCATCAGGTTGCAAATTGAATATAATATTTTTCTGCATCTAGCTCTGAAAAAATATTTGGCCTTCTAGCAGTATGTGGGACTTGTTCTATTAGTCCATCTATACTGACCTCCATTAGGTTGCAAACTGAATATAATTTTTTTCTGCATCTACCTCTGAAAAAATATTTGGGCTTCTAGCAGTGTGTGGGACTTGTTTTATTCGTCCATCTATACTGACCTCCATCAGGTTGCAAATTAAAAATAATTTTTATCTGCATCTAGCTCTGAAAAAATATTTGGCCTTCTAGCAGTGTGTGGGACTTGTTCTATTAGTCCATCTATACTGACCTCCATCAGGTTGCAAATTAAAAATATTTTTTTGTCTGCATTTAGCTCTGAAAAAATATTTGGCCTTCTAGCAGTGTGTGGGACTTGGTCTATTAGTCCATCTATATTGACCTCCATCAGGTTGCAAATTGAATATAATTTTTTTCTGCATCTAGCTCTGAAAAAATATTTGTCCTTCTAGCAGTGTGTGGGACTTGTTCTACTAGTCCATCTATACTGACCTCCATCAGGTTGCAAATTCAAAATAATTTTTTGTCTGCATCTAGCTCTGAAAAAATTTTTTTGTCCTTCTAGCAGTGTGTGGGACTTGTTCTATTAGTCCATCTATACTGACCTCCATCAGGTTGCAAATTAAAAATAATTTTTAACTGCATCTAGCTCTGAAAAAATATTTGTCCTTCAAGCAGTGTGTGGGACTTGTTCTACTAGTCCATCTATACTGACCTCCATCAGGTTGCAAACTGAATATAATTTTATTCTGCATCTACCTCTGAAAAAATATTTGGGCTTCTAGCCGTGTGTGGGACTTGTTTTATTAGTCCATCTATACTGACCTCCATTAGGTTGCAAATTAAAAATAATTTTTTGTCTGCATCTAGCTCTGAAAAAATATTTGGCCTTCTAGCAGTGTGTGGGACTTGTTCTATTAGTCCATCTATACTGACCTCCATCAGGTTGCAAATTGAATATAATTTTTTAATGCATCTAGCTCTGAAAAAATATTTGTCCTTCTACCAGTGTGTGGGACTTGTTCTACTAGTCCATCTATACTGACCTCCATCAGGTTGCAAACTGAATATAATTTTTTTCTGCATCTACCTCTGAAAAAATATTTTGGCTTCTAGAAGTTTGTGGGACTTGTTTTATTAGTCCATCTATACTGACCTCCATCTGGTTGCAAATTAAAAATAATTTGTATCTCCATCTAGCTCTGAAAAAATATTTGGCCTTCTAGCAGTGTGTGGGACTTGTTCTATTAGTCCAGCTATACTGACCTCCATCAGGTTGCAAACTGAATATAATTTTTTTCTGCATGTACCTCTGAAAAAAAATTTGGGCTTCTAGCAGTGTGTGGGACTTGTTCTACTAGTCCATCTATACTGACCTCCATCAGGTTGCAAAATAAAAATATTTTTTTGTCTGCATCTAGCTCTGAAAAAATATTTGGCCTTCTAGCAGTGTGTGGGACTTGGTCTATTACTCCATCTATACTGACCTCCATCAGGTTGCAAATTGAATATAATTTTTTTCTGCATCTAGGTCTGAAAAAATATTTGTCCTTCTAGCAGTGTGTGGGACTTGTTCTACTAGTCCATCTATACTGACCTCCATCAGGTTGCAAATTCAAAATATTTTTTTGTCTGCACATAGCTCTGAAAAACTATTTGTCCTTCTAGCAGTGTTTGGGACTTGTTCTATTAGTCCATCTATACTGACCTCCATCAGGTTGCAAACTGAATATAATTTTTTTCTGCATCTACCTCTGAAGAAATATTTGGGCTTCTAGCTGTGTGTGGGACTTGTTCTATTAGTCCATCTATACTGACCTCCATCAGGTTGCAAATTGAATATAATTTTTTTTTGCATCTAGCTCTGAAAAAATATTTGGCCTTCTAGCAGTGTGTGGGACTTGGTCTATTAGTCCATCTATACTGAACCCCATCAGGTTGCAAATTGAATATAATATTTTTCTGCATCTAGCTCTGAAAAAATATTTGGCCTTCTAGCAGTGTGTGGGACTTGTTCTATTAGTCCATCTATACTGACCTCCATTAGGTTGCAAACTGAATATAATTTTTTTCTGCATCTACCTCTGAAAAAATATTTGGGCTTCTAGCTGTGTGTGGGACTTGTTCTATTAGTCCATCTATACTGACCTCCATCAGGTTGCAAATTGAATATAATTTTTTTCTGCATCTAACCCAGCCAATAGTTTTGGCCTAATACCACAGTTTGGCCACTCAGCTGTGCTCGGTTCCCATCCATTGTTTTTTTGTGCAAGCAACTCCAGAGTTGTGAATTAGTTAACCACCAAAATGAGTGGAAATAGGCCTGCTGCTGATGGAAAGGGGAATAGGCATGTTGGTAAGGGGAAAAAAGGTTGTGTCCGTGGGGTAGGTGTTAAAGCTACAGTAACATCTGCAGAAGAAAGACCATCTTCCAGCCAAACTAAAATGTCTACTTCTTTTAGCGGACAATGTGATATGATCCCTTTCTTACGGCCACGCCAATCGCCACAAATTCCAGATGAGGCACAAAAACAGCAGGTGCTTCAACGGATATCAAGTGCTCCTTTAAGTGGGCTCTCCTCCACATCAACTTCAACATCACAAATACTCCAGTCCTCAAAGGTGTCACCCCAATCGCACTTGCTTCCTCACAGCTCCCAAATCTCCAGCTGCCCGTCTGAGTATGAGGTAGAACAGATGGTTGAGTCTGCAGAGCTGTTTACTCATACTATAGCCTGGGAATCAGAGGTCGGCTCCAGCGCTTTTGTGAATCCAGACGAGGAAATGATCTGCACTGATGCCCAGAATCTTTATGAGTCGGATCCAGGACCAGACGCTGAAGGTTCTGACCATAATGTAGACCCTCATTCCCAAACTGTAACTCCTGTTGGTGGAGACAATGAGGAAGACGATGATGAGACTCAAATACCTGATTGGAGCGACAACTTTAGTTTTTTGTCAGGGCAGGAACAGGTTGGCTCTGAGGACGACGGGTGTGATAACGCACAGGGTGATGATGATGAGGTTGGAGATCCCACTTACTGTCAACCCACAGTCAGCCAAGAGATGAGGTCAGCAGAGCAGGTGGAGGAGAATGCTAGTGATGACTTGGTCAGGTTGCGCCTTCCTGGACAGAGACGTAGTACTGGAAGCACGTCAACAACTGCATCCTCAAATACAACTCTGCCTCTCACCACAAGTCATGGTGGCTCTTCAGGTCGCCTGGCTGCTAAGCCTTGCATAGCCTGGGCATTTTTTCAGATCGATAAAGATGACCCTACTCGTGTTATCTGTAACATTTGTCAGCAAAAGCTAAGTAGAGGCCAAAAAATACATAGTTTGAGTACTTCATGCATGAACCGGCAAATGGACATGAAGCATAAGTTGCAGTGGGAAGCTCACTGTGCTACAATGCGGTCTAGCCGGCCGGGCCAACCACCGTCTGCCATATCTTGTGCATCCGCGGCCTCTTCATCCTCTGTGACTGGGGGGACAGCAGTCACACCTGTTTTGGGACGCAGACCTGCCACCTCTTTACCCGCAACAGCCAGCGTGATTGGCAGGTCATCATTTTCTTGGGAGGTGGTAACACCAGCTGGTGTTGAGTGCTGTCCGACATCGATAGCACCACCTTTGGATCAAGGCAACCTAACATGTCCGCCTGCATCTTCCTCACAGACCGGCAGTTTGCCGGGGACACCCTTTTCAACCCCATCTAAGCACAATAGCCAGCCCTCGGTCCCTCAGATGTGGACAAGTAAAAGACCATTTCCTCCTAGCCATGAGAAAGCTAAGAGGTTGAATTTCACCATCTGCAAGCTCTTGGCTACAGAAATGCTGCCTTTCCGCCTGGTGGACACAGAGGATTTTCGAGACCTTATGTCCGTCGCAGTGCCCCAGTACCAGATGCCCAGTCCGCACTACTTCTCAAAGAAAGGTGTGCCTGCGCTCCACCAGCATGTCGCACACAACATCACCGCTTCTTTGAGAAACTCTGTGTGTGACAGGGTGCATTTCACCACAGACACTTGGACGAGTAGGCATGGACAGGGGCGTTACATGTCGCTGACTGGGCACTTGGTAACTATGGTGACAGCAGGACAAGGGGCTGCTGTCCAAGTCTTGCCATCCCCATGAGTTGTGCGTCAATCCTCTTTATCTCAAAGTTCCTCCACTGCTTCTGCCTCCTCAACCTCCTCTCAGTCCTCCACCTGCACCCAAAGCCTGTCTGGTCATGCCACAAGCTTTCTAACTGCGCAGAAGGGATCCTGCACACCTCCTTACTATGCTGGCAGTAGGGCTCAATGTCATCAGGCGGTTTTTACTTTGAAATGTCTGGGAAATGTGAGTCACACAGCTGAGGAGTTGTGGTCAGCTCTGGAGAACCAATTTCATGAATGGTTGTCTTCACTGGACCTGAAACCAGGGAAGGCCGTGTGCGACAATGCTGCAAACCTGGGTGCGGCCCTTCGCCGGAGCAATGTCACACACGTGCCTTGTATGGCTCACGTGTTGAACCTGGTTGTCCAGCAAATTTTTAGCCCACTATCCCGGACTAGATCTCCTTCTGCAGAGGGCACGGTCGCTGTGTGCTCACTTACGCCATTCGTATCCCGCAGCTCAGCGACTTACATCTCTACAGAAGTCGTTGGGCCTGCCACTTCACCGGCTAAAATGCGATGTGCCTACCCGGTTGAATTCAACTATGCACATGTTGCAGCGACTGTGGCAGCACCGACAAGCCCTGGTGCAATACGTTCTGACGTATAGCCTGGGCCAACGAGATCCAGAGGTGGGGCAAATTACGCTGGAGGAGTGGTCTCAGATCAGGGACCTATGCACCCTTCTGCACAGTTTTGAAATGGCGACGAAGATGTTTAGTGCTGACGATGCCATTATCAGCATGACTATTCCGCTGATTTACATGCTGGAGCACATGTTAAACAGAATTCGGAGTCAGGTGGTGGCACAAGAGGAGGTGGAGGAAGTAGAGGAGGAGGAGTTGTATGCGGAAGGACTAACATCTGCAAGGTCCAGACGGCCGGCAGCACCAAGGCGGCAGGCATGTGAGGGTGGGGGAGACGGTTTTACCAGGGCGCATGGTAGCAGCCAAACTAGTGAGGAAGGTGCAGGAGCCCAGGAAGAAGTGTAGAACGAACTGATGGAAGACTCATAAGATGAGGGAGACCTTGATCACATTTCTGTTGTGCGAGGTTGGGGGGAGAGGACAAAGGAAGGAAGCATGATTGTTACCTCACCACCAACACAACAGGGACTTGGTGATCCTGGATGCGCAAAACACATGGGTTCCTTCTTGCTGCACTACCTGCAACATGACCCTCGGATTGTCAGAATTCGAAGTAATCCTGACTGCTGGGTTGCCACACTCTTAGATCCCCCACACTCTTCGATCAACCTTTTCATTTTAATAAAGACCAAAAAATGGTCATTTTTGAAATTATAAGCATTAGCAGGTTATTAGAAACTGAAATCAAACAGTTTTCAAGTCAAAACTTTATTCTAGGTGATGTTACATTTGCACATAGGACCCCTTGTTCGAAAGGAGCTTCTGAACTCTCTCGTCCATTGAATTTGTCAGGTTTTGGATGGTTTCTGCTTCAATTGTTTTGCATGAGGACAGAATACCCTCCCAGAGCTGTTGTTTAGATGTGAACTGCCTCCCGCCATCATAGACACTCCTTTTGATGATGCTCCAGAGGTTCTGAATGGGGTAGAGGTCAGGGGAGCATGGGGGTCACACCATAAGTTTGTCCCCTTTTATGCCCATATCAGACAGAGATGCAGATGTGTTATGTGCAGCATGAGACGGTGCATCATCATGCATAAAAATGATCTTGCTGTGGAATACACGGTTCTTCTTCTTGAACCATGGCAGGAAGTGCTGTTTGAGAAACTCCACATACATTATGGAGTTCATCTTTACCCCTTCAGGGATCCTAAAGGGGCCGACAATCTCTCTCCCCATGATTCCAGCCCAAAACATTACTCCACCTCCTCCTTGTTGGCGCTGTAGCCGTGTTTGCGTGAGGTGTCCATCAACCAGCCATCCTCCACTCCATCCATCTGGACCATCGAGCGTTGCACGGCACTCATCCGTGAACAAAACAGTTTTGAAATCAGTCTTCATGTAATGTTTGGCCCACTGGAGCCGTTTCTGCTTGTGTGAAGTGGATAGAGGAGGTCGACAGGATGGCGTACGCACAGCTGCAAAAATCTGAAGGACCCTGCATCTTGTTGTTCGGGGGACGTTGGAGGCACCAGCAGCTTCAAAAACTTGTCTGCTGCTATGACAAGGCTTTTTTGCCGCTGCTCTTTTAACCTGACGTAATTGCCTGTAGGAAAGAGTCCTCAATTTGCCCTTATCAGCACGCACACGTGTGTACTGTGAATCAGCTACACACTTCTTGATTGCCAAGACACTTCATCCTGATCATCGCACAATGTTGATTGTAGTCATGCCTTGACCTAAACACTCCACAATTTGTTGCTTCTCAGCAGCCGACACATCCTTTTTCTTTCCCATTTTGGCAGAAAATGTAGGCTGCTTAATAATGTGGGACAGCCTTCTTAAGTAGTCTTGCCTTTCATTGGACACACCTGCCAAACTAATTAGCACAGGTGTCTGCATTTGCTTACAGTGATATAAAGAGCTCTGACACACATCACCATCAATGAGTTTAACTGACAAACAAACAAATTCTTCCCTTATCACTCCTAAACACTTTTTGCATAATAATTTGGAACACAGTGTACATGTGCTTTTCCACAAAACACCAGTGGTTCACGTAGTGAATCTTACAGTTCTAACTTGCCAACCGTGGTCTGTATGGAGTTGTTCAATAAAGGGCCCAAAATTAAGATAACATAGACGGGAGAGGTCTCTATGAATAGGAATTCCTAAGAATTTGATACCCTGTGAGGGCCAGGCAAAGGGAAAGTTGGACTGGATGGAATCCTGTATGGATTTGGGTAGGGAGACATCGAGGGCCTCAGACTTCGCTGCATTGATTTTAAAATTTGACCATGTAACAAAGTGATCTATTTCAGCCATAACAGCAGGGATGGATATATGTGATTGAGTGATATATACTAGGACATCATCAGCAAATAGAGAGCACTTGTACTCGGTGCCTCCCACCTCAATCCACCTAATATTGGGGTTATGGCGAATTGATGAGAGCAGGTGCTCCGTCACTAGGATGTATAAGAGAGGGGACAGAGGACATCCCTGCCTTGTCCCATTGGTGATTAGGAAAGGTGATGAAAATGTTCTGATGCGCCCCCTGGGCCTTGGGACACCCGGAGCCGGACCCTTTTTGGTGGATGCTGGTGGTTGTAGTCTCCGTGACGGCGACCCGGTTCCGTGGCTCAGGGCGGTCAAACCAGTGGCGGAACTATTTATGTGGTTTTGATGTTTAAAAATCCGACTACGCCACCCGTGGATTGCGGTCAGAGTGAACCGACGCTGCAGGGCAGTCCGCTGAGGCTGGTGTTGTGGGTGCAGCAGAGCGTAGCATAACTCCCCACGGGAGGAGTATAGCCTCAGGGCAGTGTATGCGGAGGATGGGGGTGCAGGGCAGCAGCAGTAACGACACGGAGTCAGTGAAGCAGTCCAGGGCCTTTAGTCACAGTTCTTATTATCCAGACCACTTCTGCAGGTAACGGCTGCCCACGTCGTACTGTGCTCACCAGGTGAGGGGCTCAGACAACTCCCAGATAACTTTGGAGCGCTTCACAGGACCCCCTTTGTGTGTCCTTTGTCTGGCCTTTCTTACCAACCCTTCTGTCCGGCTGCCTCGGGCCTCCTCTTGGTAAACTTGGCGCCAGTTTCCCTGACCCTATGTGGTGCCTTCCTAGTGGATGTAGTGAGGGGCTGCGCCACATAAAATGTCACAGCCTCCGGTTTCTAGCTGAGGGTCGTTTCCCGCCTCCACTAGTTTCGGGGACCGGTCTCCCCCTTTGGCCTGACCCCTCCACGCAGGTGGATTCGGGCGTGCGGTGGCGACTCGCCCATCCGCTCACCTGGGATCCCTTCGTTCCTCGATCCTGGAGCTTTCTCCGATCCTCTTCCTTCCTTCTCCCTCTTTCAGGCGTGGGCCTCTGTTACTAGGCCCGCCTCCGGAGCAGAGCTCATGCAGAGCCCCTGCTCCCTGTCACTTCTGCTCAGACTTCTCTGCACTGAACTTAGATGGTGCCCACCTTTTATACTCCCTTCTCAATGCACCCAGGAACTGCTTGCTCCCTGCTCCTGCACTACAGGGTTCCCCTTCCTCAGTGTTCCCTCCCCCCACTCCAGATAGGGACAGGGACTGTCGTGCCCATCTCAGGGGCATATTGGTCGCCCTGCCCCACGGCAATGTGGTGTAATGCATGCAGGTGTCGGGTCCTGATCCACACTCCATCCTTACCTGAGAGTGAGATATCACACCTCTGGGTGAGGTGCAATACCTCTGTAGAAACCGAGCCCTCAGGGTGCTACAGTTCCATTTATCTTCAGCCTAGGTCATGTATTGCGATACAGGGCCGTGATTGTGGCTATAAAAGGGTCCCCTAGACCCCTACCCCAAGCTTTTTAAGAGAATATTATATGGTGTGCCAGGAGACTCTATGGAATGCTTTCTCAGCATCCAACCAGAGTATCTAATTACAAATTTTTAACTGCATCTAGCCCAGGAAATACTTTGTGCCTAGTAGCAGTGTCTGCTAGTCAGCGGATTATCGGGCTGTTAAGCAAGCTACACCACCTGTAGTTTGGACACTTAATTTTTTCAAAGGAAATGCTTCGGGACCACGGGATACTCAGTGAAGAGCATCAGGAGCCACCTCAAGGCATAGTTGCTGGGACTGGCGGTAGGATGCCTTGCGGTGGACAGCCGAGCTCGATCCTTATAAAAACTTTTTAACTGCAGCAGCTTTAGTGGACGCTACTGGAGCTGGAATTACGCGGCTGCTAGCATGAGACTTGCCCTTCAATAGATCCTTGTAAAAGGATTTAAAGTGTATTCATTCAAATTAGAGAGACAATTTAAATTAAAAAGCTTAGAGCTGCCTCCACCACAGGGGGGCTCGCTCGACCCACCAGCGGACAGGCACCAGTATTGGGAGAGGGGGGCTGGCAGTCAGGGTACACCGCGGTTCTGGCACAAACCTGGAGACACGGAGGTGGCACGGGCAGGAACAGACTGGCCGTGTCGGCTTCTCACTTTTTGGATTTTAGAAGGGCATGATATGCCTATATCTGTGTCTCCCCCTCCTTTTACTCCTCCACCTCTTTTATTTTCGCATGACTATATGTACTTGTCACTTTTCCATGTGTTAGTTATGTCTTCTGAGCAGTTTGTCAGCTTTTGGACACCTTTGAAGGTGTTTTCTATGTGTTTCTATGTGTTTTTGTTTGCCTGCCATTGGTTTTAACGGTGTTCGAAGGAGTTCGACGAACAGTTTGGCGAACACAAGGGTGTTCGACGAACCGAACCGAACTCGAACAGTACAGAGGTGGCTCAACACTAATCATAATGCATGAATTTCCCAGGTTCCACTGAGATTAGAACTCAGATCACTGGATTCAGAGTGAATTTCTCACATTTCCACAATGTACACATGCTCTTTTACCATTTTCAAAAGAAAATCCAGCCAGCTTCATTGATCAGTGATCTGAGTTCAAATCTCAGTGGAACCTGAGAAATTCTTTGTGCACAGCGGTTTTATCTTTTCTGCTCACACTCAATTTGCCAATGCACATGGTTTAACATAAAAAGAGAAAGTTAAAATCCACATGGCAAAAAAGATCTATCTATCAAGAAAGTTTAACGCAAAAGTTAAACTTGACTTCATGAAGCAAAACTCATATCATCTATGTCATACCAAGCAATTGTACTCTATGACTTGTGCCAATGTTCGCATGACACTTTTTCCAGGTGGTTGAAACTGACCAGGATTTCAAGCCGAAACGGCCTCAAGAAACGACAGCGATTTTTTTCCTGAATCACCCTTTTTAGTGTTTTCCAGCATTTTTGTAAACATAGTTTGGCGATGTTTTTCTAAGTATTGTTTTGGGCATCAAATGAGTTTGTTTAAGTTTCTTTTTTGCTCGCAAAATGCTGTGAACGTCACTCAGGAACCTTCCAGGGGTCTTTCTAACCTACTCATTGACTTGTATAGCAAGTATAAAGCAAGCAAAATATACCTGAAAAATGATATGCTCACTTCTGTTAACCGCTTGGCGTTTTGGGAAACTTAATGAGGTTAAAAGACGCTCAATACCTGATCATATGAACAGCAAGTCTTTTTGCATGGAAATGAATCTGTTCAAACTATTGAGCATTTTCAAAGCCTTTTTCAGGAGGTGTTTGGAACAAAGTCACTCTAAATCCGCCTTATGAATTTTAATAAACCTTGAACTGTAAAAGGTTCCAATTGATGATACCTTTAAATCAGATTTTTACATTTCAGTGAGGCCTGGAATTTTGTTTCCAATTTAAATCTTCCATTTTCTGAAATGTCTTCCAGAAGGATAATCACTGATATTGATCTTGGTGCTATAAGAAAAGGTGTGAAACTCTTAAGAATGAAACTGTGGCTGAGTGGTTAAGGCGATGGACTAGAAATCCATTGGGGTATTCCAGCATAGGTTAAAATCCTGCCAACTATGTTTAACTTCATGTAACATTTTGACTAATTATCTGAGTAGATCAATTTCCACATTCCCAAGTCTATCCCCCACAGAAATGGTCTGTAATCTATGTATTGTATTTGTAGAACTAGCTTAACAGCATCTGCAAATCTTCTTTTGATTAGTCAGCCGGGTGAGATGTCACTTGTGCATCACACCACCAATCAAACAAAGCTCAGAGGGTGCCATCAGGTATGTGGTGCAAATCCTCCTTTTTTCCAGCGAACACAGACCACTGCGTGGCTGATGGACTGGGATATGAACTTTGATTTGCACCAACTCTACTTGAATTATCTTTCCGATGGAACCTTTTAGCACACCATGAAAAATCTTTAGTGACTTCTGGATGAGCAGAAGTTTTGCAATTTCTTTTTTTCTTACCCTTTTTCCAGCTGATAGATCCAGCACGCTAATTATTAGCCAGATTTCATCAACATTTTAAAACTGTCCTTGTTGTGATATCATGGAACTTTAAGCACACTTGTGGAATAAAAAGGGAGGAGATATTAATTTACCAATGTGTGTTAGATATACATTTGCGGGACAGCTTTAGAACCAGTTTTCATCATAATGCATGAATTCCCAGGTTCCACTGAGATTAGAACTCAGATCACTGTATTAAGAGTGAATTTCTCACATTTCCACTGTTTACACATGCTCTTTTACTGTTTTCAAAAGAAAATCCAGCCAGCTCCTTTGGTCATGTGGTTCCATGGTGTAATGTTTAGCACTCTGGACTCTGAATACAGCAATCTGAGTTCAAATCTCAGTGGAACCTGAGAAATTCTTTGTGCATAGCGGTTTTATCTTTTCTGCTCACACTCAATTTGCCAATGCACATGGTTTAACATAAAAAGAGAAAGTTAAAATCCACATGGCAGAAAGATCTATCTATCAAGAAAGTTTAACTCAAAAGTTAAACTTGACTTCATGAAGCAAAACTCATATCATCTATGTCACACCAAGCAATCGTACTCTATGACTTGTGCCAATGTTCGCATGACACTTTTTCCAGGTGGTTGAAACTGACCAGGATTTCAAGCCGAAACGGCCTCAAGAAACGACAGCGATTTTTTTCCTGAATCACCCTTTTTAGTGTTTTCCAGCATTTTTGTAAACATAGTTTGGTGATGTTTTTCTAAGTATTGTTTTGGGCATCAAATGAGTTTGTTTAAGTTTCTTTTTTGCTCGCAAAATGCTGTGAACGTCACTCAGGAACCTTCCAGGGGTCTTTCTAACCTACTCATTGACTTGTATAGCAAGTATAAAGCAAGCAAAATATACCTGAAAAATGATATGCTCACTTCTGTTAACCGATTGGCGTTTTGGGAAACTTAATGAGGTTAAAAGACGCTCAATACCTGATCATATGAACAGCAAGTCTTTTTGCATGGAAATGAATCTGTTCAAACTATTGAGCATTTTCAAAGCCTTTTTCAGGAGGTGTTTGGAACAAAGTCACTCTAAATCCGCCTTATGAATTTTAATAAACCTTGAACTGTAAAAGGTTCCAATTGATGATACCTTTAAATCAGATTTTTACATTTCAGTGAGGCCTGGAATTTTGTTTCCAATTGAAATCTTCCATTTTCTGAAATGTCTTCCAGAAGGATAATCACTGATATTGATCATGGTGCTATAAGAAAATTTGTGAAACTCTTAAGAATGGAATAGTGTCTGAGTAGTTGTGGCCGAGTGGTTAAGGCAATGGACTAGAAATCCATTGGGGTCTTCCCGCGTAGGTTCAAATCCTGCCAACTACGTTTAACTTCATGTAACATTTTGACGAATTATCTGAGTAGATCAATTTCCACATTCCCAAGTCTATCCCCCACAGAAATGGTCTGTAATCTATGGATTGTATTTGTAGAACCAGCTTAACAGCATCTGTAGATCTTCTTTTGATTAGTCAGCCAGGTGAGATGTCACTTGTGCATCACACCACCAATCAAACAAAGCTCAGAGGGTGCCATCAGGTATGTGGTGCAAATCCTCCTTTTTTCCAGCGAACACAGACCACTGCCGGGGCTGATGGACTGGGATATGAACTTTGATTTGCACCAACTCTACTTGAATTATCTTTCCGATGGAACCTTTTAGCACACCATGAAAAATCTTTAGTGACTTCTGGATGAGCAGAAGTTTTGCAATTTCTTTTTTTCTTACCCTTTTTCCAGCTGATAGATCCAGCACGCTAATTATTAGCCAGATTTCATCAACATTTTAAAACTGTCCTTGTTGTGATATCATGGAACTTTAAGCACACTTGTGGAATAAAAATGGAGGAGATATTAATTTGCCAATGTGTGTTAGATATACATTTGCGGGACAGCTTTAGAACCAGTTTTCATCATAATGCATGAATTCCCAGGTTCCACTGAGATTAGAACTCAGATCACTGGATTAAAAGTGAATTTCTCACATTTCCACTATTTACACATGCTCTTTTACTGTTTTCAAAAGAAAATCCAGCCAGCTTCATTGGGCATGTGGTTCCATGGTGTAATGGTTAGCACTCTGGACTCTGAATCCAGTGATCTGAGTTCAACTCTCAGTGGAACCTGAGAAATTCTTTGTGCATAGCGGTTTTATCTTTTCTGCTCACACAAAATTTCCCAATGCACATGGTTTAACATAAGAAGAGAAAGTTAAAATCCACATGGCAAAAAGATCTATCTATCAAGAAAGTTTAACTCAAAAGTTAAAGTTTAACTCAAAAGTTAAACTTGACTTCATGAAGCAAAACTCATATCATCTATGTCACACCAAGCAATCGTATTCTATGACGTGCCAATGTTCGCATGACACTTTTTCCAGGTGGTTGAAGCTGACCAGGATTTCAAGCCGAAACGGCCTCAAGAAACGACAGCGATTCTTTTCCGGAATCACCCTTTTTAGTGTTTTCCAGCATTTTTGTAAACATAGTTTGGTGATGTTTTTCTAAGTATTGTTTTGGGCATCAAATGAGTTTGTTTAAATTTCTTTTTTGCTCACAAAATGCTGTGAACGTCACTCAGGAACCTTCCAGGGGTCTTTCTAACCTACTCATTGACTTGTATAGCAAGTATAAAGCAAGCAAAATATACCTGAAAAATGATATGCTCACTTCTGTTAACCGCTTGGCGTTTTGGGAAACTTAATGAGGTTAAAAGACGCTCAATACCTGATCATATGAACAGCAAGTCTTTTTGCATGGAAATGAATCTGTTCAAACTATTGAGCATTTTCAAAGCCTTTTTCAGGACGTGTTTGGAACAAAGTCACTCTAAATCTGCCTTATGAATTTTAATAAACCTTGAACTGTAAAAGGCTCCAATTGATGATACCTTTAAATCAGATTTTTACATTTCAGTGAGGCCTGGAATTTTGTTTCCAATTTAAATCTTCCATTTTCTGAAATGTCTTCCAGAAGGATAATCACTGATATTGATCATGGTGCTATAAGAAAAGGTGTGAAACTCTTAAGAATGAAACTGTGGCTGAGTGGTTAAGGTGATGGACTAGAAATCCATTGGGGTATTCCTGCATAGGTTCAAATCCTGCCAACTACATTTAACTTCATGTAACATTTTGACTAATTATCTGAGTAGATCAATTTCCACATTCCCAAGTCTATCCCCCACAGAAATGGTCTGTAATCTATGGATTGTATTTGTAGAACTAGCTTAACAGCATCTGTAAATCTTCTTTTGATTAGTCAGCCGGGTGAGATGTCACTTGTGCATCACACCACCAATCAAACAAAGCTCAGAGGGTGCCATCAGGTATGTGGTGCAAATCCTCCTTTTTTCCAGCGAACACAGACCACTGCCGTGGCTGATGGACTGGGATATGAACTTTGATTTGCACCAACTCTACTTGAATTATCTTTCCGATGGAACCTTTTAGCACACCATGAAAAATCTTTAGTGACTTCTGGATGAGCAGAAGTTTTGCAATTTTTTTTTTTCTTACCCTTTTTCCAGCTGATAGATCCAGCACGCTAATTATTAGCCAGATTTCATCAACATTTTAAAACTGTCCTTGTTGTGATATCATGGAACTTTAAGCACACTTGTGGAATAAAAAGGGAGGAGATATTAATTTACCAATGTGTGTTAGATATACATTTGCGGGACAGCTTTAGAACCAGTTTTCATCATAATGCATGAATTCCCAGGTTCCACTGAGATTAGAACTCAGATCACTGGATTAAGAGTGAATTTCTCACATTTCCACTGTTTACACATGCTCTTTTACTGTTTTCAAAAGAAAATCCAGCCAGCTCCTTTGGTCATGTGGTTCCATGGTGTAATGGTTAGCACTCTGGACTCTGAATACAGCAATCTGAGTTCAAATCTCAGTGGAACCTGAGAAATTCTTTGTGCATAGCGGTTTTATCTTTTCTGCTCACACTCAATTTGCCAATGCACATGGTTTAACATAAAAAGAGAAAGTTAAAATCCACATGGCAGAAAGATCTATCTATCAAGAAAGTTTAACTCAAAAGTTAAACTTGACTTCATGAAGCAAAACTCATATCATCTATGTCACACCAAGCAATCGTACTCTATGACTTGTGCCAATGTTCGCATGACACTTTTTCCAGGTGGTTGAAACTGACCAGGATTTCAAGCCGAAACGGCCTCAAGAAACGACAGCGATTTTTTTCCTGAATCACCCTTTTTAGTGTTTTCCAGCATTTTTGTAAACATAGTTTGGTGATGTTTTTCTAAGTATTGTTTTGGGCATCAAATGAGTTTGTTTAAGTTTCTTTTTTGCTCGCAAAATGCTGTGAACGTCACTCAGGAACCTTCCAGGGGTCTTTCTAACCTACTCATTGACTTGTATAGCAAGTATAAAGCAAGCAAAATATACCTGAAAAATGATATGCTCACTTCTGTTAACCGATTGGCGTTTTGGGAAACTTAATGAGGTTAAAAGACGCTCAATACCTGATCATATGAACAGCAAGTCTTTTTGCATGGAAATGAATCTGTTCAAACTATTGAGCATTTTCAAAGCCTTTTTCAGGAGGTGTTTGGAACAAAGTCACTCTAAATCCGCCTTATGAATTTTAATAAACCTTGAACTGTAAAAGGTTCCAATTGATGATACCTTTAAATCAGATTTTTACATTTCAGTGAGGCCTGGAATTTTGTTTCCAATTGAAATCTTCCATTTTCTGAAATGTCTTCCAGAAGGATAATCACTGATATTGATCATGGTGCTATAAGAAAATTTGTGAAACTCTTAAGAATGGAATAGTGTCTGAGTAGTTGTGGCCGAGTGGTTAAGGCAATGGACTAGAAATCCATTGGGGTCTTCCCGCGTAGGTTCAAATCCTGCCAACTACGTTTAACTTCATGTAACATTTTGACGAATTATCTGAGTAGATCAATTTCCACATTCCCAAGTCTATCCCCCACAGAAATGGTCTGTAATCTATGTATTGTATTTGTAGAACCAGCTTAACAGCATCTGTAGATCTTCTTTTGATTAGTCAGCCAGGTGAGATGTCACTTGTGCATCACACCACCAATCAAACAAAGCTCAGAATGTGCCATCAGGTATGTGGTGCAAATCCTTCTTTTTTCCAGCGAACACAGACCACTGCCGGGGCTGATGGACTGGGATATGAACTTTGATTTGCACCAACTCTACTTGAATTATCTTTCCGATGGAACCTTTTAGCACACCATGAAAAATCTTTAGTGACTTCTGGATGAGCAGAAGTTTTGCAATTTCTTTTTTTCTTACCCTTTTTCCAGCTGATAGATCCAGCACGCTAATTATTAGCCAGATTTCATCAACATTTTAAAACTGTCCTTGTTGTGATATCATGGAACTTTAAGCACACTTGTGGAATAAAAATGGAGGAGATATTAATTTGCCAATGTGTGTTAGATATACATTTGCGGGACAGCTTTAGAACCAGTTTTCATCATAATGCATGAATTCCCAGGTTCCACTGAGATTAGAACTCAGATCACTGGATTAAAAGTGAATTTCTCACATTTCCACTATTTACACATGCTCTTTTACTGTTTTCAAAAGAAAATCCAGCCAGCTTCATTGGGCATATGGTTCCATGGTGTAATGGTTAGCACTCTGGACTCTGAATCCAGTGATCTGAGTTCAACTCTCAGTGGAACCTGAGAAATTCTTTGTGCATAGCGGTTTTATCTTTTCTGCTCACACAAAATTTCCCAATGCACATGGTTTAACATAAGAAGAGAAAGTTAAAATCCACATGGCAAAAAGATCTATCTATCAAGAAAGTTTAACTCAAAAGTTAAAGTTTAACTCAAAAGTTAAACTTGACTTCATGAAGCAAAACTCATATCATCTATGTCACACCAAGCAATCGTATTCTATGACGTGCCAATGTTCGCATGACACTTTTTCCAGGTGGTTGAAACTGACCAGGATTTCAAGCCGAAACGGCCTCAAGAAACGACAGCGATTCTTTTCCGGAATCACCCTTTTTAGTGTTTTCCAGCATTTTTGTAAACATAGTTTGGTGATGTTTTTCTAAGTATTGTTTTGGGCATCAAATGAGTTTGTTTAAATTTCTTTTTTGCTCACAAAATGCTGTGAACGTCACTCAGGAACCTTCCAGGGGTCTTTCTAACCTACTCATTGACTTGTATAGCAAGTATAAAGCAAGCAAAATATACCTGAAAAATGATATGCTCACTTCTGTTAACCGCTTGGCGTTTTGGGAAACTTAATGAGGTTAAAAGACGCTCAATACCTGATCATATGAACAGCAAGTCTTTTTGCATGGAAATGAATCTGTTCAAACTATTGAGCATTTTCAAAGCCTTTTTCAGGACGTGTTTGGAACAAAGTCACTCTAAATCTGCCTTATGAATTTTAATAAACCTTGAACTGTAAAAGGCTCCAATTGATGATACCTTTAAATCAGATTTTTACATTTCAGTGAGGCCTGGAATTTTGTTTCCAATTTAAATCTTCCATTTTCTGAAATGTCTTCCAGAAGGATAATCACTGATATTGATCATGGTGCTATAAGAAAAGGTGTGAAACTCTTAAGAATGAAACTGTGGCTGAGTGGTTAAGGCGATGGACTAGAAATCCATTGGGGTATTCCTGCATAGGTTCAAATCCTGCCAACTACATTTAACTTCATGTAACATTTTGACTAATTATCTGAGTAGATCAATTTCCACATTCCCAAGTCTATCCCCCACAGAAATGGTCTGTAATCTATGGATTGTATTTGTAGAACTAGCTTAACAGCATCTGTAAATCTTCTTTTGATTAGTCAGCCGGGTGAGATGTCACTTGTGCATCACACCACCAATCAAACAAAGCTCAGAGGGTGCCATCAGGTATGTGGTGCAAATCCTCCTTTTTTCCAGCGAACACAGACCACTGCCGTGGCTGATGGACTGGGATATGAACTTTGATTTGCACCAACTCTACTTGAATTATCTTTCCGATGGAACCTTTTAGCACACCATGAAAAATCTTTAGTGACTTCTGGATGAGCAGAAGTTTTGCAATTTCTTTTTTTCTTACCCTTTTTCCAGCTGATAGATCCAGCACGCTAATTATTAGCCAGATTTCATCAACATTTTAAAACTGTCCTTGTTGTGATATCATGGAACTTTAAGCACACTTGTGGAATAAAAAGGGAGGAGATATTAATTTACCAATGTGTGTTAGATATACATTTGCGGGACAGCTTTAGAACCAGTTTTCATCATAATGCATGAATTCCCAGGTTCCACTGAGATTAGAACTCAGATCACTGGATTAAGAGTGAATTTCTCACATTTCCACTGTTTACACATGCTCTTTTACTGTTTTCAAAAGAAAATCCAGCCAGCTCCTTTGGTCATGTGGTTCCATGGTGTAATGGTTAGCACTCTGGACTCTGAATACAGCAATCTGAGTTCAAATCTCAGTGGAACCTGAGAAATTCTTTGTGCATAGCGGTTTTATCTTTTCTGCTCACACTCAATTTGCCAATGCACATGGTTTAACATAAAAAGAGAAAGTTAAAATCCACATGGCAGAAAGATCTATCTATCAAGAAAGTTTAACTCAAAAGTTAAACTTGACTTCATGAAGCAAAACTCATATCATCTATGTCACACCAAGCAATCGTACTCTATGACTTGTGCCAATGTTCGCATGACACTTTTTCCAGGTGGTTGAAACTGACCAGGATTTCAAGCCGAAACGGCCTCAAGAAACGACAGCGATTTTTTTCCTGAATCACCCTTTTTAGTGTTTTCCAGCATTTTTGTAAACATAGTTTGGTGATGTTTTTCTAAGTATTGTTTTGGGCATCAAATGAGTTTGTTTAAGTTTCTTTTTTGCTCGCAAAATGCTGTGAACGTCACTCAGGAACCTTCCAGGGGTCTTTCTAACCTACTCATTGACTTGTATAGCAAGTATAAAGCAAGCAAAATATACCTGAAAAATGATATGCTCACTTCTGTTAACCGCTTGGCGTTTTGGGAAACTTAATGAGGTTAAAAGACGCTCAATACCTGATCATATGAACAGCAAGTCTTTTTGCATGGAAATGAATCTGTTCAAACTATTGAGCATTTTCAAAGCCTTTTTCAGGAGGTGTTTGGAACAAAGTCACTCTAAATCCGCCTTATGAATTTTAATAAACCTTGAACTGTAAAAGGTTCCAATTGATGATACCTTTAAATCAGATTTTTACATTTCAGTGAGGCCTGGAATTTTGTTTCCAATTGAAATCTTCCATTTTCTGAAATGTCTTCCAGAAGGATAATCACTGATATTGATCATGGTGCTATAAGAAAATTTGTGAAACTCTTAAGAATGGAATAGTGTCTGAGTAGTTGTGGCCGAGTGGTTAAGGCAATGGACTAGAAATCCATTGGGGTCTTCCCGCGTAGGTTCAAATCCTGCCAACTACGTTTAACTTCATGTAACATTTTGACGAATTATCTGAGTAGATCAATTTCCACATTCCCAAGTCTATCCCCCACAGAAATGGTCTGTAATCTATGTATTGTATTTGTAGAACCAGCTTAACAGCATCTGTAGATCTTCTTTTGATTAGTCAGCCAGGTGAGATGTCACTTGTGCATCACACCACCAATCAAACAAAGCTCAGAGGGTGCCATCAGGTATGTGGTGCAAATCCTTCTTTTTTCCAGCGAACACAGACCACTGCCGGGGCTGATGGACTGGGATATGAACTTTGATTTGCACCAACTCTACTTGAATTATCTTTCCGATGGAACCTTTTAGCACACCATGAAAAATCTTTAGTGACTTCTGGATGAGCAGAAGTTTTGCAATTTCTTTTTTTCTTACCCTTTTTCCAGCTGATAGATCCAGCACGCTAATTATTAGCCAGATTTCATCAACATTTTAAAACTGTCCTTGTTGTGATATCATGGAACTTTAAGCACACTTGTGGAATAAAAATGGAGGAGATATTAATTTGCCAATGTGTGTTAGATATACATTTGCGGGACAGCTTTAGAACCAGTTTTCATCATAATGCATGAATTCCCAGGTTCCACTGAGATTAGAACTCAGATCACTGGATTAAAAGTGAATTTCTCACATTTCCACTATTTACACATGCTCTTTTACTGTTTTCAAAAGAAAATCCAGCCACCTTCATTGGGCATGTGGTTCCATGGTGTAATGGTTAGCACTCTGGACTCTGAATCCAGTGATCTGAGTTCAACTCTCAGTGGAACCTGAGAAATTCTTTGTGCATAGCGGTTTTATCTTTTCTGCTCACACAAAATTTCTCAATGCACATGGTTTAACATAAGAAGAGAAAGTTAAAATCCACATGGCAAAAAGATCTATCTATCAAGAAAGTTTAACTCAAAAGTTAAAGTTTAACTCAAAAGTTAAACTTGACTTCATGAAGCAAAACTCATATCATCTATGTCACACCAAGCAATCGTATTCTATGACTTGTGCCAATGTTCGCATGACACTTTTTCCAGGTGGTTGAAACTGACCAGGATTTCAAGCCGAAACGGCCTCAAGAAACGACAGCGATTCTTTTCCGGAATCACCCTTTTTAGTGTTTTCCAGCATTTTTGTAAACATAGTTTGGTGATGTTTTTCTAAGTATTGTTTTGGGCATCAAATGAGTTTGTTTAAATTTCTTTTTTGCTCACAAAATGCTGTGAACGTCACTCAGGAACCTTCCAGGGGTCTTTCTAACCTACTCATTGACTTGTATAGCAAGTATAAAGCAAGCAAAATATACCTGAAAAATGATATGCTCACTTCTGTTAACCGCTTGGCGTTTTGGGAAACTTAATGAGGTTAAAAGACGCTCAATACCTGATCATATGAACAGCAAGTCTTTTTGCATGGAAATGAATCTGTTCAAACTATTGAGCATTTTCAAAGCCTTTTTCAGGACGTGTTTGGAACAAAGTCACTCTAAATCTGCCTTATGAATTTTAATAAACCTTGAACTGTAAAAGGCTCCAATTGATGATACCTTTAAATCAGATTTTTACATTTCAGTGAGGCCTGGAATTTTGTTTCCAATTTAAATCTTCCATTTTCTGAAATGTCTTCCAGAAGGATAATCACTGATATTGATCATGGTGCTATAAGAAAAGGTGTGAAACTCTTAAGAATGAAACTGTGGCTGAGTGGTTAAGGCGATGGACTAGAAATCCATTGGGGTATTCCTGCATAGGTTCAAATCCTGCCAACTACATTTAACTTCATGTAACATTTTGACTAATTATCTGAGTAGATCAATTTCCACATTCCCAAGTCTATCCCCCACAGAAATGGTCTGTAATCTATGGATTGTATTTGTAGAACTAGCTTAACAGCATCTGTAAATCTTCTTTTGATTAGTCAGCCGGGTGAGATGTCACTTGTGCATCACACCACCAATCAAACAAAGCTCAGAGGGTGCCATCAGGTATGTGGTGCAAATCCTCCTTTTTTCCAGCGAACACAGACCACTGCCGTGGCTGATGGACTGGGATATGAACTTTGATTTGCACCAACTCTACTTGAATTATCTTTCCGATGGAACCTTTTAGCACACCATGAAAAATCTTTAGTGACTTCTGGATGAGCAGAAGTTTTGCAATTTCTTTTTTTCTTACCCTTTTTCCAGCTGATAGATCCAGCACGCTAATTATTAGCCAGATTTCATCAACATTTTAAAACTGTCCTTGTTGTGATATCATGGAACTTTAAGCACACTTGTGGAATAAAAAGGGAGGAGATATTAATTTACCAATGTGTGTTAGATATACATTTGCGGGACAGCTTTAGAACCAGTTTTCATCATAATGCATGAATTCCCAGGTTCCACTGAGATTAGAACTCAGATCACTGGATTAAGAGTGAATTTCTCACATTTCCACTGTTTACACATGCTCTTTTACTGTTTTCAAAAGAAAATCCAGCCAGCTCCTTTGGTCATGTGGTTCCATGGTGTAATGGTTAGCACTCTGGACTCTGAATACAGCAATCTGAGTTCAAATCTCAGTGGAACCTGAGAAATTCTTTGTGCATAGCGGTTTTATCTTTTCTGCTCACACTCAATTTGCCAATGCACATGGTTTAACATAAAAAGAGAAAGTTAAAATCCACATGGCAGAAAGATCTATCTATCAAGAAAGTTTAACTCAAAAGTTAAACTTGACTTCATGAAGCAAAACTCATATCATCTATGTCACACCAAGCAATCGTACTCTATGACTTGTGCCAATGTTCGCATGACACTTTTTCCAGGTGGTTGAAACTGACCAGGATTTCAAGCCGAAACGGCCTCAAGAAACGACAGCGATTTTTTTCCTGAATCACCCTTTTTAGTGTTTTCCAGCATTTTTGTAAACATAGTTTGGTGATGTTTTTCTAAGTATTGTTTTGGGCATCAAATGAGTTTGTTTAAGTTTCTTTTTTGCTCGCAAAATGCTGTGAACGTCACTCAGGAACCTTCCAGGGGTCTTTCTAACCTACTCATTGACTTGTATAGCAAGTATAAAGCAAGCAAAATATACCTGAAAAATGATATGCTCACTTCTGTTAACCGCTTGGCGTTTTGGGAAACTTAATGAGGTTAAAAGACGCTCAATACCTGATCATATGAACAGCAAGTCTTTTTGCATGGAAATGAATCTGTTCAAACTATTGAGCATTTTCAAAGCCTTTTTCAGGAGGTGTTTGGAACAAAGTCACTCTAAATCCGCCTTATGAATTTTAATAAACCTTGAACTGTAAAAGGTTCCAATTGATGATACCTTTAAATCAGATTTTTACATTTCAGTGAGGCCTGGAATTTTGTTTCCAATTGAAATCTTCCATTTTCTGAAATGTCTTCCAGAAGGATAATCACTGATATTGATCATGGTGCTATAAGAAAATTTGTGAAACTCTTAAGAATGGAATAGTGTCTGAGTAGTTGTGGCCGAGTGGTTAAGGCAATGGACTAGAAATCCATTGGGGTCTTCCCGCGTAGGTTCAAATCCTGCCAACTACGTTTAACTTCATGTAACATTTTGACGAATTATCTGAGTAGATCAATTTCCACATTCCCAAGTCTATCCCCCACAGAAATGGTCTGTAATCTATGTATTGTATTTGTAGAACCAGCTTAACAGCATCTGTAGATCTTCTTTTGATTAGTCAGCCAGGTGAGATGTCACTTGTGCATCACACCACCAATCAAACAAAGCTCAGAGGGTGCCATCAGGTATGTGGTGCAAATCCTTCTTTTTTCCAGCGAACACAGACCACTGCCGGGGCTGATGGACTGGGATATGAACTTTGATTTGCACCAACTCTACTTGAATTATCTTTCCGATGGAACCTTTTAGCACACCATGAAAAATCTTTAGTGACTTCTGGATGAGCAGAAGTTTTGCAATTTCTTTTTTTCTTACCCTTTTTCCAGCTGATAGATCCAGCACGCTAATTATTAGCCAGATTTCATCAACATTTTAAAACTGTCCTTGTTGTGATATCATGGAACTTTAAGCACACTTGTGGAATAAAAATGGAGGAGATATTAATTTGCCAATGTGTGTTAGATATACATTTGCGGGACAGCTTTAGAACCAGTTTTCATCATAATGCATGAATTCCCAGGTTCCACTGAGATTAGAACTCAGATCACTGGATTAAAAGTGAATTTCTCACATTTCCACTATTTACACATGCTCTTTTACTGTTTTCAAAAGAAAATCCAGCCAGCTTCATTGGGCATGTGGTTCCATGGTGTAATGGTTAGCACTCTGGACTCTGAATCCAGTGATCTGAGTTCAACTCTCAGTGGAACCTGAGAAATTCTTTGTGCATAGCGGTTTTATCTTTTCTGCTCACACAAAATTTCTCAATGCACATGGTTTAACATAAGAAGAGAAAGTTAAAATCCACATGGCAAAAAGATCTATCTATCAAGAAAGTTTAACTCAAAAGTTAAAGTTTAACTCAAAAGTTAAACTTGACTTCATGAAGCAAAACTCATATCATCTATGTCACACCAAGCAATCGTATTCTATGACTTGTGCCAATGTTCGCATGACACTTTTTCCAGGTGGTTGAAACTGACCAGGATTTCAAGCCGAAACGGCCTCAAGAAACGACAGCGATTCTTTTCCGGAATCACCCTTTTTAGTGTTTTCCAGCATTTTTGTAAACATAGTTTGGTGATGTTTTTCTAAGTATTGTTTTGGGCATCAAATGAGTTTGTTTAAATTTCTTTTTTGCTCACAAAATGCTGTGAACGTCACTCAGGAACCTTCCAGGGGTCTTTCTAACCTACTCATTGACTTGTATAGCAAGTATAAAGCAAGCAAAATATACCTGAAAAATGATATGCTCACTTCTGTTAACCGCTTGGCGTTTTGGGAAACTTAATGAGGTTAAAAGACGCTCAATACCTGATCATATGAACAGCAAGTCTTTTTGCATGGAAATGAATCTGTTCAAACTATTGAGCATTTTCAAAGCCTTTTTCAGGACGTGTTTGGAACAAAGTCACTCTAAATCTGCCTTATGAATTTTAATAAACCTTGAACTGTAAAAGGCTCCAATTGATGATACCTTTAAATCAGATTTTTACATTTCAGTGAGGCCTGGAATTTTGTTTCCAATTTAAATCTTCCATTTTCTGAAATGTCTTCCAGAAGGATAATCACTGATATTGATCATGGTGCTATAAGAAAAGGTGTGAAACTCTTAAGAATGAAACTGTGGCTGAGTGGTTAAGGCGATGGACTAGAAATCCATTGGGGTATTCCTGCATAGGTTCAAATCCTGCCAACTACATTTAACTTCATGTAACATTTTGACTAATTATCTGAGTAGATCAATTTCCACATTCCCAAGTCTATCCCCCACAGAAATGGTCTGTAATCTATGGATTGTATTTGTAGAACTAGCTTAACAGCATCTGTAAATCTTCTTTTGATTAGTCAGCCGGGTGAGATGTCACTTGTGCATCACACCACCAATCAAACAAAGCTCAGAGGGTGCCATCAGGTATGTGGTGCAAATCCTCCTTTTTTCCAGCGAACACAGACCACTGCCGTGGCTGATGGACTGGGATATGAACTTTGATTTGCACCAACTCTACTTGAATTATCTTTCCGATGGAACCTTTTAGCACACCATGAAAAATCTTTAGTGACTTCTGGATGAGCAGAAGTTTTGCAATTTCTTTTTTTCTTACCCTTTTTCCAGCTGATAGATCCAGCACGCTAATTATTAGCCAGATTTCATCAACATTTTAAAACTGTCCTTGTTGTGATATCATGGAACTTTAAGCACACTTGTGGAATAAAAAGGGAGGAGATATTAATTTACCAATGTGTGTTAGATATACATTTGCGGGACAGCTTTAGAACCAGTTTTCATCATAATGCATGAATTCCCAGGTTCCACTGAGATTAGAACTCAGATCACTGGATTAAGAGTGAATTTCTCACATTTCCACTATTTACACATGCTCTTTTACTGTTTTCAAAAGAAAATTCAGCCAGCTCTTTTGGTCTTGTGGTTCCATGGTGTAATGGTTAGCACTCTGGACTCTGAATACAGCAATCTGAGTTCAAATCTCAGTGGAACCTGAGTAATTCTTTGTGCATAGCTGTTTTATCTTTTCTGCTCACACTCAATTTGCCAATGCACATGGTTTAACATAAAAAGAGAAAGTTAAAATCCACATGGCAGAAAGATCTATCTATCAAGAAAGTTTAACTCAAAAGTTAAACTTGACTTCATGAAGCAAAACTCATATCATCTATGTCACACCAAGCAATCGTACTCTATGACTTGTGCCAATGTTCGCATGACACTTTTTCCAGGTGGTTGAAACTGACCAGGATTTCAAGCCGAAACGGCCTCAAGAAACGACAGCGATTTTTTTCCTGAATCACCCTTTTTAGTGTTTTCCAGCATTTTTGTAAACATAGTTTGGTGATGTTTTTCTAAGTATTGTTTTGGGCATCAAATGAGTTTGTTTAAGTTTCTTTTTTGCTCGCAAAATGCTGTGAACGTCACTCAGGAACCTTCCAGGGGTCTTTCTAACCTACTCATTGACTTGTATAGCAAGTATAAAGCAAGCAAAATATACCTGAAAAATGATATGCTCACTTCTGTTAACCGCTTGGCGTTTTGGGAAACTTAATGAGGTTAAAAGACGCTCAATACCTGATCATATGAACAGCAAGTCTTCTTGCATGGAAATGAATCTGTTCAAACTATTGAGCATTTTCAAAGCCTTTTTCAGGAGGTGTTTGGAACAAAGTCACTCTAAATCCGCCTTATGAATTTTAATAAACCTTGAACTGTAAAAGGTTCCAATTGATGATACCTTTAAATCAGATTTTTACATTTCAGTGAGGCCTGGAATTTTGTTTCCAATTGAAATCTTCCATTTTCTGAAATGTCTTCCAGAAGGATAATCACTGATATTGATCATGGTGCTATAAGAAAAGGTGTGAAACTCTTAAGAATGAAACAGTGTCAGAGTAGTTGTGGCCAAGTGGTTAAGGCAATGGACTAGAAATCCATTGGAACAAAGTCACTCTAAATCCGCCTTATGAATTTTAATAAACCTTGAACTGTAAAAAGTTCCAATTGATGATACCTTTAAATCAGATTTTTACATTTCAGTGAGGCCTGGAATTTTGTTTCCAATTGAAATCTTCCATTTTCTGAAATGTCTTCCAGAAGGAAAATCACTGATATTGATCATGGTGCTATAAGAAAAGGTGTGAAACTCTTAAGAATGAAACAGTGTCTGAGTAGTTGTGGCCAAGTGGTTAAGGCAATGGACTAGAAATCCATTGGGGTCTTCCCGCGTAGGTTCAAATCCTGCCAACTACGTTTAACTTCATGTAACATTTTGACGAATTATCTGAGTAGATCAATTTCCACATTCCCAAGTCTATCCCCCACAGAAATGGTCTGTAATCTATGGATTGTATTTGTAGAACCAGCTGAACTGCATCTGTAGATCTTCTTTTGATTAGTCAGCCGGGTGAGATGTCACTTGTGCATCACACCACCAATCAAACAAAGCTCAGAGGGTGCCATCAGGTATGTGGTGCAAATCCTCCTTTTTTCCAGCGAACACAGACCACTGACATGGCTGATGGACTGGGATATGAACTTTGATTTGCACCAACTCTACTTGAATTATCTTTGCGATGGAACCTTTTAGCACACCATGAAAAATCTTTAGTGACTTCTGGATGAGCAGAAGTTTCGCAATTTCTTTTTTTCTCACCCTTTTTCCAGCTAATAGATCCAGCACGCTAATTATTAGCCAGATTTCATCAACATTTTAAAACTGTCCTTGTTGTGATATCATGGAACTTTAAGCACACTTGTGGAATAAAAAGGGAGGAGATATTAATTTACCAATGCGTGTTAGATATACATTTGCGGGACAGCTTTAGAACCAGTTTTCATCATAATGCATGAATTCCCAGGTTCCACTGAGATTAGAACTCAGATCACTGGATTAAGAGTGAATTTATCACATTTACACATGCTCTTTTACTGTTTTCAAAAGAAAATCCAGCAAGCTTCATTGGTCATGTGGTTCCATGGTGTAATGGTTAGCACTCTGGACTCTGAATCCAGCCATCTGAGTTCATATCTCAGTGGAACCTGAGAAATTTTTTGTGCATAGCGGTTTTATCTTTTCTGCTCACACTCAATTTGCTAATGCACATGGTTTAACATAAAAAGAGAAAGTTAAAATCCACATGGCAAAAAGATCTATCAATCAAGAAAGTTTAACTCAAAAGTTAATCTTGACTTCATGAAGCAAAACTCATATCATCTATGTCACACCAAGCAATCGTACTCTATGACTTGTGCCAATGTTCACATGACACTTTTTCCAGGTGGTTGAAACTGACCAGGATTTCAAGCCGAAACGGCCTCAAGAAACGACAGCGATTCTTTTCCTGAATCACCCTTTTTAGTGCTTTCCAACATTTTTGTAAACATAGTTTGGTGATGTTTTTCTAAGTATCGTTTTGGGCATCAAATGAGTTTGTTTAAGTTTCTTTTTTGCTCGCAAAATGCTGTGAACGTCACTCAGGAACCTTCCAGGGGTCTTTCTAACCTACTCATTGACTTGTATATCAAGTATAAAGCAAGCAAAATATACCTGAAAAATGATATGCTCACTTCTGTTAACCGCTTGGCGTTTTGGGAAACTTAATGAGGTTAAAAGACGCTCAATACCTGATCATATGAACACCAAGTCTTTTTGCATGGAAATGAATCTGTTCAAACTATTGAGCATTTTCAAAGCCTTTTTCAGGAGGTGTTTGGAACAAAGTCACTCTAAATCCACCTTATGAATTTTAATAAACCTTGAACTGTAAAAGGTTCCAATTGATGATACCTTTAAATCAGATTTTTACATTTCAGTGAGGCCTGGAATTTTGTTTCCAATTGAAATCTTCCATTTTCTGAAATGTCTTCCAGAAGGATAATCACTGATATTGATCATGGTGCTATAAGAAAAGGTGTGAAACTCATAAGAATGAAACAGTGTCTGAGTAGTTGTGGCCGAGTGGTTAAGGCGATGGACTAGAAATCCATTGGGGTCTTCCTGCGTAGGTTCAAATCCTGCCAACTACATTTAACTTCATGTAACATTTTGACGAATTATGTGAGTAGATCAATTTCCACATTCCCAAGTCTATCCCCAACAGAAATGGTCTGTAATCTATGGATTGTATTTGTAGAACCAGCTTAACAGCATCTGTAGATCTTCTTTTGATTAGTCAGCCAGGTGAGATGTCAATTGTGCATCACACCACCAATCAAACAAAGCTCAGAGGGTGCCATCAGGTATGTGGTGCAAATCCTCCTTTTTTCCAGCGAACACAGACCACTGCCGAGGCTGATGGACTGGGATATGAACTTTGATTTGCACCAACTCTACTTGAATTATCTTTCCCATGGAACCTTTTAGCACACCATGAAAAATCTTTAGTGACTTCTGGATGAGCAGAAGTTTTGCAATTTCTTTTTTTCTCACCCTTTTTCCAGCTGATAGATCCAGCACGCTAATTATTAGCCAGATTTCATCAACATTTTAAAACTGTCCTTGTTGTGATATCATGGAACTTTAAGCACACTTGTGGAATAAAAAGGGAGGAGATATTAATTTACCAATGCGTGTTAGATATACATTTGCGGGACAGCTTTAGAACCAGTTTTCATCATAATGCATGAATTCCCAGGTTCCAGTGAGATTAGAACTCAGATCACTGGATTAAGAGTGAATTTCTCACATTTCCACTATTTACACATGCTCTTTTACTGTTTTCAAAAGAAAATCCAGCCAGCTTCATTGGTAATGTGGTTCCATGGTGTAATGGTTAGCACTCTGGACTTTGAATCCAGTTGTCTGAGTTCAAATCTCAGTGGAACCTGAGAAATTCTTTGTTCATAGCGGTTTTATCTTTTCTGCTCATACTCAATTTGCCAATGCACTTGGTTTAACATAAAAAGAGAAAGTTAAAATCCACATGGCAAAAAGATCTATCAAGAAAGTTTAACTCAAAAGTTAAACTTGACTTCATGAAGCAAAACTCATATCATCTATGTCACACCAAGCAATCGTACTCTATGACTTGTGCCAATGTTCGCATGACACTTTTTCCAGGTGGTTGAAACTGACCAGGATTTCAAGCCGAAACGGCCTCAAGAAACGACAGCGATTCTTTTCCTGAATCACCTTTTTTAGTGTTTTCCAGCATTTTTGTAAACATAGTTTGGTGATGTTTTTCTAAGTATTGTTTTGGGCATCAAATGAGTTTGTTTAAGTTTCTTTTTTGCTCGCAAAATGCTGTGAACGTCACTCAGGAACCTTCCATGGGTCTTTCTAACCTACTCATTGACTTGCATAGCAAGTATAAAGCAAGCAAAATATACCTGAAAAATGATATGCTCACCTCTGTTAACCGCTTGGTGTTTTGGGAAACTTAATGAGTTTAAAAGACGCTCAATACCTGATCATATGAACAGCAAGTCTATTGGCATGGAAATGAATCTGTTCAAACTATTGAGCATTTTCAAAGCCTTTTTCAGGAGGTGTTTGGAACAAAGTCACTCTAAATCCGCCTTATGAATTTTAATAAACCTTGAACTGTAAAAGGTTCCAATTGATGATACCTTTAAATCAGATTTTTACATTTCAGTGAGGCCTGGAATATTGTTTCCAATTAAATCTTCCATTTTCTGAAATGTCTTCCAGAAGGATAATCACTGATATTGATCATGGTGCTCTAAGAAAAGGTGTGAAACTCATAAGAATGCAACAGTGTCTGAGTAGTTGTGACCGAGTAGTTAAGGCGATGGACTAGAAATCCATTGGGGTCTTCCCGCGTAGGTTCAAATACTGCCAACTACGTTTAAATTCATGTAACATTTTGACAAATTATCTGAGTAGATCAATTTCCACATTCCCAAGTCTATCCCCCACAGAAATGGTCTGTAATCTATGGATTGTATTTGTAGAACCAGCTAAACAGCATCTGTAGATCTTCTTTTGATTAGTCAGCCGGGTGAGATGTCACTTGTGCATCACACCACCAATCAAACAAAGCTCAGAGGGTGCCATCAGGTATGTGGTGCAAATCCTCCTTTTTTCCAGCGAACACAGACCACTGCCGTGGCTGATGGACTGGGATATGAACTTTGATTTGCACCAACTCTACTTGAATTATCTTTCCGATGGAACCTTTTAGCACACCATGAAAAATCTTTAATGACTTCTGGATGAGCAGAAGTTTTGCAATTTCTTTTTTTCTCCCCTTTTTCTAGCTGATAGATCCAGCATGCTAATTATTAGCCAGATTTCATCAACATTTTAAAACTGTCCTTGTTGTGATATCATGGAACTTTAAGCACACTTGTGGAATAAAAAGGGAGGAGATATTAATTTACCAATGTGTGTTAGATATACATTTGCGGAACAGCTTTAGAACCAGTTTTCATCATAATGCATGAATTCCCAGGTTCCACTGAGATTAGAACTCAGATCACTGGATTAAGAGTGAATTTCTCACATTTACACATGCTCTTTTACTGTTTTCAAAAGAAAATCCAGCAAGCTTCATTGGTCATGTGGTTCCATGGTGTAATGGTTAGCACTCTGGACTCTGAATCCAGCCATCTGAGTTCATATCTCAGTGGAACCTGAGAAATTTTTTGTGCATAGCGGTTTTATCTTTTCTGCTCACACTCAATTTGCTAATGCACATGGTTTAACATAAAAAGAGAAAGTTAAAATCCACATGGCAAAAAGATCTATCAATCAAGAAAGTTTAACTCAAAAGTTAATCTTGACTTCATGAAGCAAAACTCATATCATCTATGTCACACCAAGCAATCGTACTCTATGACTTGTGCCAATGTTCACATGACACTTTTTCCAGGTGGTTGAAACTGACCAGGATTTCAAGCCGAAGCGGCCTCAAGAAACGACAGCGAATCTTTTTCTGAATCACCCTTTTTAGTGTTTTCCAGCATTTTTGTAAACATAGTTTGGTGATGTTTTTCTAAGTATTGTTTTGGGCATCAAATGAGTTTGTTTAAATTTTTTTTTTGCTCGCAAAATGCTGTGAACGTCACTCAGGAACCTTCCAGAGGTCTTTCTAACCTACTCATTGACTTGTATAGCAAGTATAAAGCAAGCAAAATATACCTGAAAAATGATATGCTCACTTCTGTTAACCGCTTGGCGTTTTGGGAAACTTAATGAGGTTAAAAGACGCTCAATACCTGATCATATGAACAGCAAGTCTTTTTGCATGGAAATGAATCTGTTCAAACTATTGAGCATTTTCAAAGCCTTTTTCAGGAGGTGTTTGGAACAAAGTCACTCTAAATCCGCCTTATGAATTTTAATAAACCTTGAACTGTAAAAGGTTCCAATTGATGATACCTTTAAATCAGATTTTTACATTTCAGTGAGGCCTGGAATTTTGTTTCCAATTGAAATCTTCCATTTTCTGAAATGTCTTCCAGAAGGATAATCACTGATATTGATCATGGTGCTCTAAGAAAAGGTGAGAAACTCATAAGAATGCAACAGTGTCTGAGTAGTTGTGACCGAGTGGTTAAGGTGATGGACTAGAAATCCATTGGGGTCTTCCCGCGTAGGTTCAAATCCTGCCAACTACGTTTAAATTCATGTAACATTTTGACGAATTATCTGAGTAGATCAATTTCCACATTCCCAAGTCTATCCCCTACAGAAATGGTCTGTAATCTATGGATTGTATTTGTAGAACCAGCTTAACAGCATCTGTAGATCTTCTTTTGATTAGTCAGCCGGGTGAGATGTCACTTGTGCATCACACCACCAATCAAACAAAGCTCAGAGGGTGCCATCAGGTATGTGGTGCAAATCCTCCTTTTTTCCAGCGAACACAGACCACTGCCGTGGCTGATGGACTGGGATATGAACTTTGATTTGCACCAACTCTACTTGAATTATCTTTCCGATGGAACCTTTTAGCACACCATGAAAAATCTTTAGTGACTTCTGGATGAGCAGAAGTTTTGCAATTTCTTTTTTTCTCACCCTTTTTCCAGCTGATAGATCCAGCACGCTAATTATTAGCCAGATTTCATCAACATTTTAAAACTGTCCTTGTTGTGATATCATGGAACTTTAAGCACACTTGTGGAATAAAAAGGGAGGAGATATTAATTTACCAATGTGTGTTAGATATACATTTGCGGAACAGCTTTAGAATCAGTTTTCATCATAATGCATGAATTCCCAGGTTCCACTGAGATTAGAACTCAGATCACTGGATTAAGAGTGAATTTCTCATATTTCCACTATTTACACATGCTCTTTTACTGTTTTCAAAAGAAAATCCAGCCAGCTTTATTGGTCATGTGGTTCCATGGTGTAATGGTTAGCACTCTGGACTCTGAATCCAGCGATCTGAGTTCAAATCTCAGTGGAACCTGAGAAATTCTTGGTCATAGTGGTTTTATCTTTTCTGCTCACACTCAATTTGCCAATGCACATGGTTTAACATAAAAAGAGAAAGTTAAAATCCACATGGCAAAAAGATCTATCTATCAAGAAAGTTTAACTCAAAAGTTAAACTTGACTTCATGAAGCAAAACTCATATCATCTATGTCACACC
This sequence comes from Phyllobates terribilis, assembly GCF_046119375.1. Lineage (NCBI taxonomy): Eukaryota > Metazoa > Chordata > Amphibia > Anura > Dendrobatidae > Phyllobates > Phyllobates terribilis. Next base: position 183,120,166 of record NW_027362773.1, on the reverse strand, counting down.
AAGCAATCGTACACTATAACTTGTGCTAATGTTCGCATGACACTTTTTCCAGGTGGTTGAAATTGACCAGGATTTCAAGCCGAAACGACAGCGATTCTTTTCCTGAATCACCCTTTTTAGTGTTTTCCAGCATTTTTGTAAACATAGTTTGGTGATGTTTTTCTAAGTATTGTTTTGGGCATCAAATGAGTTTGTTTAAGTTTCTTTTTTGCTCGCAAAATGCTGTGAACATCACTCAGTAACCTTCCAGGGGTCTTTCTAACCTACTCATTGACTTGTATAGCAAGTATAAAGCAAGCAAAATATACCTGAAAAATGATATGCTCACTTCTTTTAACCGCTTGGCGTTTTGGGAAACTTAATGAGGTTAAAAGACGCTCAATACCTGATCATATGAACAGCAAGTCTTTTTGCATGGAAGTGAATCTGTTCAAACTATTGAGCATTTTCAAAGCCCTTTTCAGGAGGTGTTTGGAACAAAGACACTCGAAATCCGCCTTATGAATTTTAATAAACCTTGAACTGTAAAAGGTTCCAATTGATGATACGTTTAAATCAGATTTTTACATTTCAGTGAGGCCTGGAATTTTGTTTCCAATTGAAATCTTCCATTTTCTGAAATGTCTTCCAGAAGGATAATCACTGAAATTGATCATGGTGCTCTAAGAAAAGGTGTGAAACTAATAAGGTTGGAACAGCATCTGAGTAGTTGTGGCCGAGTGGTTAAGGCGATGGACTAGAAATCCATTGGGGTCTCGCTGCGTAGGTTCAAATCCTGCCAACTATGTTTAACTTCATGTAACATTTTGACGAATTGTCTGAGTAGATCAATATCCACATTCCCAAGTCTATCCTCCACAGAAATGGTCTGTAATCTTTGGATTGTATTTGTAGAACCAGCTTAACAGCATCTGTAGATCTTCTTTTGATCAGTCAGCCTGGTGCGTTGTCACTTGTGTATCACACCACCAATCAAACAAAGCTCAGAGGGTGCCATCAGGTATGTGGTGCAAATCCTCCATTTTTCCAGCGAACACAGATCACTGCCATGACTGATGGACTGGGATATGAACTTTGATTTGCACCAACTCTACTTGAATTATCTTTCCGATGGAACCTTTTAGCACACCATGAAAAATCTTTAGTGACTTCTGGATGAGCAGAAGTTTTGCAATTTCTTTTTTTCTCACCCTTTTTCCAGCTAATAGATCCAGCACGCTAATTATTAGCCAGATTTCATCAACATTTTAAATCTGTCCTTGTTGTGATATCATGGAACTTTAAGCACACTTGTGGAATAAAAAGTGAGGAGATATTAATTTACCAATGTGTATTAGATATACATTTGCAGAAAAGCTTTAGAACCAGTTTTCATCATAATGCATGAATTTCCCAGGTTCCACTGAGATTAGAACTAGTGTTGAGCAAACATGCTCGACACTGCTCAGTACTCGCCTGAGCATCACGCTACTCAGGATGTTCGGTGAGCACTGAGCATTTCCGGGTTTCTCGGGCGGGAGCTCGGGTCTCCACCTTGCATGTTTGGCGCTCTTTACAGAGCCAATGAACATGCAGGGATTGCCAGCCAGTCACTGTAATGCCGCAGCCATGTTGTTTGTGGGCATTACAGTGATTGACTGGCCGCACAGCGTCACCTCGAGTATTTAAAACCGGGTGCCGCCATCTTGGACACAGTCGCTCCGGATCAGACAGTGTAGGGACAGCGCTGCTGATTTAGGGAGAGATATATGCTGCAAAATAGTTAGTGTAGGGTCTGTAAAGGCTGCCAGATCAAACAAACAGTCCTTCCCAGGACTAATATCCATCCTAGGTATATCACGCAGGCAGGCAGGCAGGCTGTATAGGAGACGCAGTGGTTATACCAGCAAACGCTACATTACAGTCCTGTGTGCTGCTCCTGTTGCTGAAATTGCTGGACTTAGCTCCGGGGGCCAGGAAAAATCCTTTTTTTTTTATCTAAATCCTCTTATTTTTTTCCTTCTACACAATGTACAAATACCCATCTTATTAACCTTTTGGTGTCCCCCCCCCCCAAAAAAAAAAAGTGTGCCTCTGATTTTTCAGACACAAATATATCTGTTGAAAATAGTCTGGTGTAGGCCCGAGAAATAGAAGTGTGGTTTTGCAGTTCTATGGGCCATTTGTATCTAAAAAAAACAGTTTGAGTGTGTCGCTCACTGTTCAGCCGCAAATATATATATTTAAAAAAGTCTGGTATACACCAGTAAATTATTACTGTGGTTTTGATGTTCCACGGTAAAACATCTCTATTATCCTGTTTTTGGCATTTTTTGCTGTATAAAAATAATAATAGTGTCTCCCTGATTTTTCAGACACAAATATATCTGTTGAAAATAGTCTGGTGTAGGCCCGAGAAATACAAGTGTGGTTTTGCAGTTCCATGGTACACATCTCTGTATTATCCACTTTTGGGCCATTTGTATCTAAAAAAACAGTTTGAGTGTGTTGCTCACTGTTCAGCCGCAAATATCTCTATTTAAAAAAGCGTGGTATACCCCAGTAAACGATAACTGTGGTTTTTCCATCCCACGGTAAAAAATCTCTATTATTCAGGTTTTGGTAGTTTTTTCCGTAAAGAAAAACAGTAGTGTCTCCTGACTGTTGTGACGCAAAAATATATCTGTTGAAAATAGTCTTGTGTAGGCCCGACACCCCAGTGTGGTTTCGCAGTTCCACCGGTCAAATCGCTGTACTAACCAGTTTTGGGCCTTTGGTATCTAAAAAAAAAGCAGTTTGAGTGTGTCGCTCACTGTTCAGCCGCAAATATCTCTATTTAAAAAAGTGTGGTATACCCCAGTAAACAATAACTGTGGTTTTCCTCTTCCACGGTTCTAATCTACTCTTTATTACCCTTTTTCCATTGATAGTGCAAGTGTAAGCTATTTTACTTCATTTACAATGGGCAAGGCACGTGGCAAGGGACGTGGAAGTGGACGTTCTGGTGATTGTTCGTGCAGAAGATGGGGCCGTGGCCAAGGTGAAAATGTGCCACAACCAACAGCCACATCTTCTCGCTCCCACTTCTTGACCGAATTACTAGGGAAGCACAGAACAACACCAGTATTGAGAACTGATCAGTGTGAATAGGTTATTAATTGGATAACAGACAATACTTCCAGTTACCTGGGCACCACTACCGCCGGTCTGTCTTCCACACGGTCAACTCTTAGTAGCCGTGAGTCTCGACCGCATACTCCTCCTCACCCTGATGCTCCTTCCTCCCAGCATGCCGAGTGTCGTCAGACAGCAAGTGATCCCACACTTGGACACTCTGAAGAGCTGTTCACTGGTCCATTTCCATATTTGGGCCCCTCGCCTGATATGCTTCAAGTGGTCGAAGAGGAGATCCCATGTTGCGATGCCCAAATATTTGAACAGCCACGGCCACAGGAAGTCGACGTTGGCAATCTGTCACAAGAGGTGGACGATGACGAGACACAATTGCCAGGAAGTGAGGAGGAGGATCGTGGTGCGCAAGTGGAAGAGGAGGAGGTGGTGGATGATCTAGTAACTGACCCAACGTGGAAGGAGGACATGCAGAGTGAGGCCAGCAGCACACAGGGGGAGGGAGGCAGAGTACCCCAACAGGCAGGAAGAAGCAGTGTGGTGACCGCAGACAGAAGGCAGGCAACCGTTCCCCGTAACACCAACACGAAGGACGTTGCCAGTACAAGCGGTAGGTCTTCCAGAGTCTGGGATTTTTTTAAAGACTCTGCTGATAACCCCAAAACGGCCATATGTTCCACCTGCCATGCCAGCATCAGAAGGGGTGACAAAACTACCAGCCTGACCACCACCAGCATGATCAGGCACATGGCAGCAAAGCACCCGACTTTGAGGGGCGAAACCCAGGGTCCACGACCAGCGTCAGCGGGTGTCACCACTGCTTCTTCCACTGTTGTGCGTGCAATAGAACCCCCTGTTGTGTGTGCAAGGCAATCCCCTGTCCATACTGCATGTAAAAATGCCCCCTCCTCTCAGTCTTCACTTGTTATGGCAGTTTCTCAAGAAACAGCATCAACGTCCACGTCCACGTCCCACTGCAGCGTTCAATTGTCCATATCCCAGACCTTTGAACGAAAGCGGAAATTCGCAGCTAACGCCCCACAGGCCACAGTCCTAGATTCGCACATTTCACGACTGCTTGCATTGGAAATGCTGCCTTTTAGGCTGGTGGAGACGGAATCCTTCCGCAATCTTATGGCGGTGGCCGTCCCTCGGTACTCGGTCCCCAGCCGACACTATTTTGCCAGGTGTGCCATCCTCGCACTACACAAGCACGTGTCCCAAAGCATGTGCCGTGCCCTCAACAACGCAGTTACTGGGAGAGTCCACCTGACAACGGACACGTGGACAAGTGCTTGTGGCCAGGGACGGTACATCTCTCTGACGGCACACGGGGCAACCATAGTGGAAGCCGGGACCCAGTCGGACCTTGGGACGGAACACATCCTCCCCACACCGAGGATTGCGGGCCCTATGTCAGTCAGAGTTGCCCCCACAGTGTACAGCTCCTGCGCATCCTCCTTCTCCTCCTCCTCCTCGTTTTCAGCCTCCATCTCAGATATCACCACGTCAGTTACAAGCTGGAAGCATTGCAGTACTGCCTTCGCCAAGCGGCAACATGCTGTGCTGAAACTCATAAGCTTAGGTGATAAACCTCACACTGCTTGTGAGTTGTGGACAGCTGTGAAAGGGCAGGCAGATCTGTGGCTGAGACCGCTGAACCTACATCCCGGCATGGTCGTGTGTGACAATGGCCGTAACCTGGTGGCGGCTCTGAGGCGAGGTGAGATCATACACGTAGCATGCCTGGCTCATGTGCTTAACCTCGTGGTTCAGCGTTTTCTTAAATCATACCCGAGTTGCCAGATCTGCTCGTGAAAGTACGCCGCCTGTCAGCTCATTTTCGCAAGTCGGCTACAGCTTCCGCCGCCCTTGCTGTGTTGCAGCAGCGTTTGCAGCTTCCGGCACACCGGCTGGTGTGTGATGTCCCAACACGTTGGAACTCTACCCTCCACATGTTGCAAAGGATTTGTGAGCAGAAGAGAGCAGTTGTGGAGTACCAGCTGCAACAAGGCCGTCGATATTCAGGTCAGACTCCACACATAAGACCTCAGGAGTGGACCTGGATATCTGACATATGTACCATCCTGACAAACTTTGAGGAGGCCACCAAGATGGTGAGTGGCGATGACGCCATCATTAGTGTCAGCATCCCACTTGTCTGTCTTTTGCAATGCTCTCTGCAGAGAATTAAAGAGGAGGCATTGCAGCCAGAGTATGATGAGATGGATCAAGAAGCTATAGCGGGCGATTACACACAGCCCAGCCTCATCTCATCCCAACATGCATTGGGGGACAATGAGGGAGAGGAGGAGGAGGAGGACGAGGAAGAACAGGAGCTGCTATCATGCGTTGTAGACGGTAGTACCTGTACAAGTGTCATACCGTCGGTTCAGCGTGGGTGGCCTGAGGACAGGGGGGAGGAGGAAGAGGAGGAGGAGGAGGAGAGCATGGTCAGTCGTCATCTTGGTGAGGACATGGAAATCTTGCCCATTACCAGTCTGGCACGCATGGCTGACTTTATGTTACGCTGCCTTAACCGTGACCCTCGCGTTGTCAAAATGTTGGGTGACAGTCATTACTGGTTGGTGACACTTGTAGACCTCCGCTATAAGGAGAACTTTCACTCTCTTATTCCTGAGGTGGAGAGGTCTGCAAAAATGGGGCAATACCAGAAGGCCCTTGCTGCAGAACTCTTAAAAAAATTCCTATCTGAACACGCTAGTGGCAGAGGTCACAGTTCGTTGCCCAACCAAGGCGTACAGGCGAGAGAGATGCAACTCCAATCCAGCAGAGGCAGGGGAACACTGTCAACGTTCTGGGACAGTTTTCTGACACCCGCCCAGCTTATTGGCCCTGAGGCGCGGGGTACTCTCACAAGGAGTGGAAAGTTTCAAAATATGGTGAGGGAGCACCTTGCCGATCGTACCAGCGTCCTCCGTGATTCCTCTGTGCCTTTTAATTATTGGGTATCCAAGCTGGACACTTGGAATGAACTCGCTCTGTACACCTTGGAGGTCCTGGCCTGCCCTGCCGCTAGCGTGTTATCGGAGCGTGTTTTTAGTGCCGCTGGGGGAATTATAATTGATAAGCGCATTCGCCTGTCAACTGACAATGCTGACAAGCTGACCCTTATCAAAATGAATAAGGGCTGGATTGGGCCAGACTTCTCATCACCACCAAATGACAGCAGAGTAACATAAAGTCAAATCCACTGTGTTATTTCGGGAGGTGTATTCACATGCACCGCTTCACTCCCACACATGGGTATACGCTTCCTCGTTTCGGCTGTTTAATCTTCTTCTCCTTATCCTCAGCGTCCACCACCACTATACCACCAGGGTGCCAGCATTGCAAGTTCCTCCGTCCTAATTTTTGGCAGCTTTTGCTGGGAAAGCATAAGCAAATACCATGGGACACCCACTCCCCAATAATGGGACTTATGTTTGTAATATGCTGTACTGCATGGCTCTTGTAAGGGGCATTGCAAGTTGCTCCGTCCTAATTTTTGGCAGCTTTTGCTTGCAAGGCATAAGCAAATACTGTGGGACACCCACTCCCCAATAATGGGACTTATGTTTGTAATATGCTGTACTGCATGGCTCTTGTAAGAGGGATTGCAAGTTGCTCCATCCTAATTTTTGGCACTTTTGCTGGGAAAGCATAAGCAAATACTATGGAAGACCCACTCCCCAATAATGGGACTTATGTTTGTAATATGCTGTACTGCATGGCTCTTGTAAGGGGCATTGCAAGTTGCTCCGTCCTAATTTTTGGCAGCTTTTGCTTGCAAGGCATAAGCAAATACTATGGGAGACCCACTCCCCAATAATGGGACTTATGTTTGTAATATGCTGTACTGCATGGCTCTTGTAAGGGGCATTGCAAGTTGCTCCGTCCTAATTTTTGGCAGCTTTTGCTAGCAAGGCATAAGCAAATACTATGGGACTCCCACTCCCCAATAATGGGACTTATGTTTGTAATATGCTGTACTGCATGTGACGCGCCCCCTGGGCCGTGTGTACACGTGTGTGGGATACCCGGTGCCGGGTCTCTGGGGTCTGTAGTCTCCGTGGCGTTGACCCGGTCCCGTGGCTCAGGCTGGTCAAACCAGTGGCAGTCTTTCTTAGGTTTTGAGGTTAATTGTCCGACTGCGCCTCCCGAGGATTGCGGTCAGGGAGTACCACCGCTGCGAGGCAGACCGCTGAGGCTGGTGTTGCGTGTGCAGCATAGAATGGGATAACTCCCCTCGGGAGGAGTATAGCCTCAGGGCAGTGAGTGTGGATGATGGGGATGATGGTGCATGAGCGCAGCAGGAACGACTCAGAGTCTTTGCAGTGCAGTTCAGGGTCTTTACTGATGAATATAAGGTAGACCCTCCCGGGAGTACTGGCTAGCATAAGAGGCCTGGTCAGTCTGTGAGCAAGCAGGAGTTCCCCAGGCCAGGTGGAGTTGTAGGCCTCCCCGTCTGTCTGCACTCTTCCTGGCTACCTTGCTGTAAGCGGGTAGAAGTAGCCCACGTCCCTGAGTGTACCGTGTAGTGCTCACCCGTATGGCTGGTGACTTGGGGCCTTCTGTTAGCCACCACTCCACGACGGCGGTGTTGGTCCCTTGCTTGTGACTGAGCCTCCGGGCTTCTATGGCCAGAGGACCTGAAATCCCCTGCCGGCTGGTTTCTGCTGCTGGATATATAAGTCCTCACAGCTTCGGACTCCTGTGTCCGGTTCCTATTGTCTTCTGCCAGGGCGAGCTCTGCTCAGCTTCCAGCCCCTGGTCTTTAGCTCCTAGCTCCTACAGAGCTCCTTGCTGTTACTTTCCCTTGCTCTCACTCTGACTCTGACTGTTCTCTGACTCACTCAACCCCACCCCAGATCCAGTTTATAAGGGCAGAATTCTCCCCTCCCAGGACTGGGGCAGGAGGATCTTGCATGTTTAAGGGATCCTGACCAGGAAACCTCCCACTTGCTCTCCGACGTAATATCTCTATTACTGTGGTGACCAGACCCCTGGGGTGCCACACATGGCTCTTGTAAGGGGCATTGCAGTTCCTCATAATTTTTGGAAAGCCTTCCATTCACTGCTTAGGCCAACAGTGCACGGGAGACCCAGTTGCTATAAATCGAAAAAAAGGTTTAGTTAACGCCCTCTGACCTCCATGTCATTTCCAAGGGGCATTGGAGTGGCTCGAAATTTTTGGTAGGCATTGCACTCACTGTATGCCCTATAACTGTGTAGCCGAACAGCTCCTTTTGTTACAGAAATATATCCTGCAAGACATATCTGGTTGACTGGCCTGATATTGATGTGAATGGTTCCTGTTCCTCCTGCTCTTTCTCCTTTGCCACCACCTCATCCATCATTTATCACCTGAAGCTTTGTTTTAACGGGAGTCATAGAACTGGGATAGTAGCAGGAAAACATCCAGCAATCCTCGGAGGAGGTAGGATATGCTCCAAAACGCGGACCACCTCAGGCCTAGCCGCTTCTACATACATGCGCTTGCATTCCAAGAAAACAAAGCAGATGCTAACTTCTATCATCATCATCATGCTCCTCACCTAGGCACTCTCAACTCCCCTGATCGAGAAGCCAGGGCCCACTGGAGGAGTCTGGTTCTCTGGTGGGCTCGTCCAATGCTGCCCAAAAGCAGGCCAGGCTAAGAAAAGTGTGGGGGAAGGTGACAGGAGAAATCAGGGCGGCTGGGGACCGAGTATGGACACCTGGCCGCCACCTGGCGGCTTTGGACCGAGCGTGGACACCCGGCCGCCGGGCGGCTGGGGACAGAGTATGGATACCTCGCTGCCGAAGCGGCCATGAGGTAGTGGCCAGCTTCGGCCTCCTCCAAACTAAAAGGCCCCATTTCAAGTGAAAGCTAGCAGTATGGTATTGCAGCCTGTGGGTGGGTGGGTGGTTGGCTGCATATTTTCGCTTGCATTGCACGGATTGGGGGAGGTACAATTGAACACTGCCCTGGGACAAGGACTTGCACGGGAATAGTTGCAAGTCTGCATCTTCTGATGCGGCAAGGATCACTTCTGATGGGCACACTTTTAGACAGTGACCTGGGGGTCAGAGATGCTTCCAGGGGTCTTCGCCATGCTGATCCCTTGTCTTTTCAGCACTGTATGCATGTGTCACAAAGCACATGGCCAGATAAGGTTGTAAAATGTTAAAATGACATTTCCCGGTGAACGCATTTGTCACGGTTGAAAGCAATACAAAAGTGCAAAAACGCATGAAAAATGCTACTTGTGAACATAGCCCAAGGTGTGGAGGAGTATTTTTGTTTTTGGTTATTTATTTTACCTTATACACAAGTTTTTACCCTGGAAAGGAAATTCCTTAACATATTTCACAGGAAAACCGTTTCAGTTTCGTTTTTGAACGTTTTATTGTGAGCCCGCAAAAGTGGCTTAATACCTCTGACCACGTTGTTGACAGCAGTGACCTGGGGGTCAGAAATGCTTCCAGGGGCGATCCCCATGCTGCCCCCATGTCTTTTGAGCACTGTCACTATCGTTTTGGGCACTTTTTAGGCTTTCTACAGACTGCCGGGGGTGCTGCCGCAAAAATGCTCGGGTCTCTCATAGACTAACATTGGGCTCGTTGCTCGGGTCGAGCACCCGAGTATCACGGTAAGCTCGGCCCGAGCTTCGAGCACCCGAGCATTTTAGTGATCGCTCAACACTATCAGTCGTCATCTTGGTGAGGACACGGAAGTCTTGCCCGTTACCAGTCTGGCACCCATGGCTGACTTTATGTTACGCTGCCTTAACCGTGACCCTCGCATTGTCAAAATGTTGGGTGACAGTCATTACTGGTTGATGACACTTTTAGACCCCCTCTACAAGGAGAACTTTCACTCTCTTATTCCTGAGTTGGAGAGGTCTACAAAAATGGGGCAGTACTAGAAGGCCCTTGCTGCAGAACTATTAAAAAAATTCCCATCTGAACACGGTAGCGGCAGATGTCACAGTTCGCTGCCCAACTAAGGCATACAGGCGAGAGAGACGCAACTCCAATCCAGCAGAGGCAGGGGAACACTGTCAATGTTCTAGTACAGTTTTCTGAGACCTGCCCAGCTTACAGGCCCTGAGGCGCAGGGTACTCTCACAAGGAGTGGAAAGTTTCAAAAGATGGTGAGGGAGTGCCAGCGTCCTCCGTGATTCCTCTGTGCCTTTTAATTATTGGGTATCCAAGCTGGACACTTTGAATGAACTCACTCTGTATGCCTTGGAGGTCCTGGCCTGCCCTGCCACTAGCGTGTTATCGGAGCGTGTTTTTAGTGCCGCTGGGGGCATTATAACTGATAAGCGCACTCACCTGTCAACTGACAATGCTGACAAGCTGACCCTTATCAAAATGAACAAGGGCTGGATTGGGCTAGACTTCTCATCACCACCAAATGACAGCAGAGTAACATAAAGTCAAATCCACTGTGTTATTTCGGGAGGTGTATTCCCATGCATCGCTTCACACCCACACATGGGTATACGCTTCCTCATTTCGGCTGTTTTTTGCTCTTCTCCTTATCCTCAGCCTCCACGACCACTATACCACCAGGGTGACCGTGGTCCATGTTGCCAGCATTGCAAGTTCCTCTGTCCTAATTTTTGGCAGCTTGTGCTTGGAAGGCATAGGCAAAGACTATGGGAGACCCACTCCCCAATAATGGGAATAATGTTTTTAATATGCTGTACTGCATGGCTCTTGTAAGGGACATTGCAAGTTCCCCCTTCCTAATTTTTGGCAGCTTTTGCTTGGAAGGCATAGGCAAAGACTATGGGAGACCCACTCCCCAATAATGGGAATAATGTTTTTAATATGCTGTACTGCATGGCTCTTGTAAGGGGCATTAAAATCGTCTTGTTAAGCTACTGTGACCTCCACGTCTCTTCCAAGGGTCGTTAATATTGTCTTCTAATTCCACTGCGACCTCCACCACTCTTCCAAGGGGCATTAAAAGCGTCTTGTTAAGCTACTGTGACCTCCACGTCTCTTCCACAGGGCATTGATATTGTCTTTTTATTCCACTGTAACCTCCACCACTCTTCCAAGGGGCATTGATATTGTCTTTTTATTCCACTGCGACCTCCACCACTCTTCCAAGGGGCATTAAAACCATCTTGTTAAGCTACTACGACCTCCACATCTCTTCCAAGGGGCATTAAAACTGTCTTGTTAAACCACTCTGAACTCCACGTCTCTTCTAAGGGACATTAAAACCGTCTTGTTAAACCACTCTGAACTCCACAGCTCTTCCAAGGGGCATTGACATGTTGTTTTTAATTACCTCTAATCTCCACGACTCTTGCAACGGGCATTGCATTTCTTCCTAATTTTTGTCAGCTTTTGCTTTTCAATGCATAGGCAAAAACTAAGGGAGACCCACTCCCCAATAATGGGTAGAAGGTTTTTAATACACTGTAATCCACATCTGTTTCAAGGGGCATTGCAGTGCCTATTAATTTTTGGAAAGCCTTCCATTCCCTGCTTAGGCCAACAGTGTACAGGAGACCCAGTTGCTATAAATGGAAAAAACGGTTTAGTTAAGGCCCTCTGACCTCCATGTCACTTCCAAGGGGCATTGGAGTGCCTCAAAATTTTTGCTAGGCATTGCATTCACTGTATGCCTTATAACTGTGTAGCTGAACCGCTCCTTTTGGTACAGAAACATATCCTACAAGACATGTGTGGTTGGCTGGCCTGATATTGATGTGAATGGTCCCTGTTCCTCCTGCTCTTTCTCCTTTGCCACCACCTCATCCATCATTCATCACCTGAAGCTTTGTTTTAACGGGAGTCATAGAACTGTGATAGTAGCAGGAAAACATCTAGCAATCCTCGAAGGAGGTACAATATGCGCCAAAATGCTGACCACCTCAGGCCTAGCTGCTACTACATACATGCGCTTGCATTCCAAGGAACAGAAAGCTAAGGAGGTGGATGGCCTCATGATCATGAATAATTTACTCATTGTGTAGGAGGCCGACCACTGCTGCTGTCTACCTTCTGAACTTTGTGTTGAAGCCTGATTGACCCAGGACCCGCAATCCTCTATGTCTGGAGGACGTGTTGCATCCCAGTGTCCAACTGTGTCCCGGCTTCCACAATATTAACCCAGTGTGAAGGCGTCAGTGAGATGGACCATTCCTGGCCACACTCACTTGTCCACGTGTTTGTGGTTAGGCTGTCCTTCCCACTAAATGCACTGGGGAGGGCACAGGTAATGTTTTGGTATGCGCGCTTGTGTATAAGGTGCACCGGGACAAATAGGGGCGGCTGGGGACCGTTTATGGACACCCAGCCACCCCCACGCGGCTGGGGACTGTGTGTTGGCACCCGGCCGCGGGGCGGCTGGGGACTGAGTATGGACACCCGGCCGCCCCCTGGCGGCTGTAGACCAAGCGTGGACACCCGGCCGCTGGGCGGCTGGGGACTGAGTATGAATACCAGGCTACCGATGCAGCCATGACGTGGTGGCCAGGTTCCACCTCCACATGCCTAAAAGGCCCAATTTCAAGTGCAAGCAAGCTAGCAGTATGGTATTGCAGCCTGGGGGTGGGTGGGTGGCAGGCTGCATACTTGCGCTTGTATTGAAAGTTATGGGGGAGGTACAATTGAACACTGCCCTTGGACAAGGACTTGCACAGGGATAATTGCAAGTCTGCACCTTCTGATGCGGCAAGGATCACTTCTGATGGGCACACTTTTAGGCAGTGACCTGGTTGTCAGAGATGCTTCCAGGGGTCTTCCCCATGCTGTTCCCATGTCTTTTTAGCACTGTATGCATGTGTCACACAGCACATGGCCAGATAAGGTTGTAAAATGTTAAAATGACATTTCCCGGTGAATGCATTTGTCACGGTTGAAAGCAATACAAACGTGCAAAAACGCATAAAAAATGCTACTTGTGAACATAGCCCAAGGTGTGGAGGAGTATTTTTGTTTTTGGTTATTTATTTTACCTTATACACAAGTCTTTACCCTGGAAAGGATGTTCCTTAACCCCTTTCCGACCGGGTCAGTAATAGTACGCACCAGGTCGGGAAGGCCGGTTCAGCGGGGGCTCCGGCGGTGAGCCCACACTGAAGCAAGCACATGTCAGCTGATTATTCGAATCGCAATCCACCCGCGGCTGTTAACATGGTAAATCTCTGACAGTGGCATTTAACTCGCGCTTCCGGGAGTCCTAAGCCCCGCCCATCAGTGACCCCATCACGTGATCGCGGGTCACCAATGGGTGGGCATGACAACTCAGGGTCTGCAGCAGACGCCTGTGGTTGTCATGTCTCAATTGCTACGAGCGCCACCTAGTGGTCAGCACTCACAGCAAGTGAGCATTTCTCCTGCATACAAGCGATCTGCTCATCGCTTGTATGCAGTAGAAGCAATCAGACAACTGCTGCTTCTAGTCTCCTCTGGAGACTATAGAAGCAAGCAGAAAGTTTAAAAAAAAAAGTTTTTAAAAAAATAAAAAAAATAAAAAATATATAAAAGTTTAAGTCACCCCCCTTTCGCCCCATTCAAAATAAAATATATATATATAAAAAAAAAAACACATACACATATTTGGTATCGCCGCGTTCAGAATCGCCCGATCTATCAAAATAAAAGAAGAATTAATACAATCAGTAAACGGCGTAACGAGAAAAAAATTTTAAACGCCAGAATTAAGTTTTTTTGGTCGCTAAAACTTGGCAATAAAATGCAATAACGGGCGATCAAAACATCGGATCTACCCCAAAATGGTATCAATAAAAACGTCAGCCCAGCACGCAAAAAATAAGCCCTCACCTGGCCCCAGATCCCGAAAAATGGAGAAGCTAAGGGTCTCGGAAAATGGCGTCATTTTTTTTGTTTTTTTTAGCAAGCTTTGGATTTTTTTTTCACCACTTAAATAAAAAAGAACCTATACATGTTTGGTGTCTTTGAACTCGAAACAACCTGGAAAATAATGATGGCAGGTCAGTTTTAGCAATCTGTGAACGTGGTAAAAAAAGGACCCAAAAAACAACTGTGGAATTGCATTTTTTTTTGCAGTTTCACTGCACTTGGAATTTTTTTCCCATTTTGCAGCACACAATATGGTAAAACCAGTGATGGTGTTTAAAATTACAACTCGTCCCGCAAAAAATAAGCCCTCACATGGCCATATTGAACAAAAATTAAAAAAGTTCTGGCTCTGGGAAGAAGGGGAGCAAAAAAGGAAAACACAAAAACAGAAAGACCCATGGTCGTTAAGGGGTTAACATATTTCACAGGAAAGCACTTTCACTTTCATTTTTGAACGTTTTATTGTGAGCCTGTAAAAGTGGCTTAATACCTCTGACCACGTTGTTGACAGCAGTGACCTGGGTGTCAGAAATGCTTGCAGGGGCGATCCCTATGCTCTCCCCATGTCATTTGAGCCCTGTCACTATCGTTTTGGGCACTATTTAGGCTTTCTACAGACTGCCGGGGGAGCCGTCGCAAAAATGTTCGGGTCTCCCATAGACTAACATTGGGCTCGCTGCTCGGGTCGAGCACCCGAGTATCACAGTGAGCTTGGCCCGAGCTTCGAGCACCCGAGCATTTTAGTGCTCTCTCAACACTAATTAGAACTCAGATCACAGGATTCAGAGTGAATTTCTCACATTTCCACTATTTACACATGCTCTTTTACTGTTTTCAAAAGAAAATCCAGCCAGCTTCATTGGTCATGTGGTTCCATGGTGTAATGGTTAGCACTCTGGACTCTGAATCCAGCGATCTGAGTTCAAATCTCAGTGGAACCTGAGAAATTCTTTGTGCATAGAGGTATTATCTTTTCTGCTCACACTCAATTTGACAATGCACATGGTTTAACATAAAAAGAGAAAGTTAAAATCCACATGGCAAAAAGATCTATCAAGAAAGTTTAAGTCAAAAGTTAAACTTGACTTCATGAAGCAAAACTCATATCATCTATGTCACACCAAGCAATCGTACTCTACGACTTGTGCCAATGTTCGCATGACACTTTTTCCAGGTGGTTGAAACTGACCAGGATTTCAAGCCGAAACGGCCTCAAGAAACGACAGCGATTCTTTTCCTGAATCACCCTTTTTAGTGTTTTCCAGCATTTTTGTAAACATAGTTTGGTGATGTTTTTCTAAGTATTGTTTTGGGCATCAAATGAGTTTGTTTAAGTTTCTTTTTTGCTCGCAAAATTCTGTGAACGTCACTCAGGAACCTTCCAGGGGTCTTTCTAACCTACTCATTGACTTGTATAGCAAGTATAAAGCAAGCAAAATATACCTGAAAAATGATATGCTCACTTCTGTTAACCGCTTGGCGTTTTGGAAAACTTAATGAGGTTAAAAGACGCTCAATACCTGATCATATGAACAGCAAGTCTTTTTGCATGGAAATGAATCTGTTCAAACTATTGAGCATTTTCAAAGCCTTTTTCAGGAGGTGTTTGGAACAAAGTCACTCTAAATCCGCCTTATGAATTTTAATAAACCTTGAACTGTAAAAGGTTCCAATTGATGATACCTTTAAATCAGATTTTTACATTTCAGTGAGGCCTGGAATTTGTTTCCAATTGAAATCTTCCATTTTCTGAAATGTCTTCCAGAAGGATAATCACTGATATTGATCATGCTGCTATAAGAAAAGGTGTGAAACTCATAAGAATGTAACAGTGTCTGAGTAGTTGTGGCCG
This sequence comes from Phyllobates terribilis, assembly GCF_046119375.1. Classification (NCBI taxonomy): domain Eukaryota; kingdom Metazoa; phylum Chordata; class Amphibia; order Anura; family Dendrobatidae; genus Phyllobates; species Phyllobates terribilis. Next base: position 183,104,370 of record NW_027362773.1, on the reverse strand, counting down.
AGTGGTTAAGGCGATGGACTAGAAATCCATTGGGGTTTTCCCGCGTAAGTTCAAATCCTGCCAACTACATTTAACTTCATGTAACATTTTGACGAATTATCTGAGTAGATCAATTTCCACATTCCCAAGTCTATCCCCCACAGAAATGGTCTGTAATCTATGGATTGTATTTGTAGAACCAGCTTAACAGCATGTGTAGATCTTCTTTTGATTAGTTAGCCGGGTGAGATGTCACATGTGCATCACACCACCAATCAAACAAAGCTCAGAGGGTGCCATCAGGTATGTGGTGCAAATCCTCCTTTTTTCCAGCGAACACAGACCACTGCCGTGGCTGATGGACTGGGATATGAACTTTGATTTGCACCAACTCTACTTGAATTATCTTTCCGATGGAAACTTTTAGCACACCATGAAAAATCTTTAGTGACTTCTGGATGAGCAGAAGTTTTGCAATTTCTTTTTTTCTCACCCTTTTTCCAGCTGATAGATCCAGCACGCTAATTATTAGCCAGATTTCATCAACTTTTTAAAACTGTCCTTGTTGTGATATCATGGAACTTTAAGCACACTTGTGGAATAAAAAGGGAGGAGATATTAATTTACCAATGTGTGTTAGATATACATTTGCGGAACAGCTTTAGAACCAGTTTTCATCATAATGCATGAATTCCCAGGTTCCACTGAGATTAGAACTCAGATCACTGGATTAAGAGTGAATTTCTCACATTTCCACAATTTACACATGCTCTTTTACTGTTTTCAAAAGAAAGTCCAGCCAGCTTCATTTGTCATGTGGTTCCATGGTGTAATGGTTAGCACTCTGGACTCTGAATCCAGCGATCTGAGTTCAAATCTCAGTGGAACCTGAGAAATTATTGGTGCATAGTGGTTTTATCTTTTCTGCTCACACTCAATTTGCCAATGCACATGGTTTAACATAAAAAGAGAAAGTTAAAATCCACATGGCAAAAAGATCTATCTATCAAGAAAGTTTAACTCAAAAGTTAAACTTGACTTCATGAAGCAAAACTCATATCATCTATGTCACACCAAGCAATCGTACTCTATGATTTGTGCCAATGTTCGCATGACACTTTTTCCAGGTGGTTGAAACTGACCAGGATTTCAAGCCGAAACGGCCTCAAGAAACGACAGCGATTCTTTTCCTGAATCACCCTTTTTAGTGTTTTCCAGCATTTTTGTAAACATAGTTTGGTGATGTTTTTCTAAGTATTGTTTTGGGCATCAAATGAGTTTGTTTAAGTTTCTTTTTTGCTCGCAAAATGCTGTGAACGTCACTCAGGAATCTTCCAGGGGTCTTTCTAAACTACTCATTGACTTGCATAGCAAGTATAAAGCAAGCAAAATATACCTGAAAAATGATATGCTCACTTCTGTTAACCGCTTGGCGTTTTGGGAAACTTAATGAGGTTAAAAGACGCTCAATACCTGATCATATGAACAGCAAGTCTTTTTGCATGGAAATGAATCTGTTCAAACTATTGAGCATTTTCAAAGCCTTTTTCAGGAAGTGTTTGGAACAAAGTCACTTTAAATCCGCCTTATGAATTTTAATAAACCTTGAACTGTAAAAGGTTCCAATTGATGATACCTTTAAATCAGATTTTTACATTTCAGTGAGGCCTGGAATTTTGTTTCCAATTGAAATCTTCCATTTTCTGAAATGTCTTCCAGAAGGATAATCACTGATAGTGATCATGGTGCTATCAGAAAAGGTGTGAAACTCCTAAGACTGAAACAGTGTCTGAGTAGTTGTGGCCGAGTAGTTAAGGCAATGGACTAGAAATCCATTGGGGTCTTCCCGCGTAGGTTCAAATCCTGCCAACTACGTTTAACTTCATGTAACATTTTGACGAATTATCTGGGCAGATCAATTTCCACATTCCCAAGTCTATCCCCCACAGAAATGGTCTGTAATCTATGGATTGTATTTGTAGAACCAGCTTAACAGCATCTGTAGATCTTCTTTTGATTAGTCAGCCGGGTGAGATGTCACTTGTGCATCACACCACCAATCAAACAAAGCTCAGAGGGTGCCATCAGGTATGTGGTGCAAATCCTCCTTTTTTCCAGCGAACACAGACCACTGCCGTGGCTGATGGACTGGGATATGAACTTTGATTTGCACCAACTCTACTTGAATTATCTTTCCGATGGAACCTTTTAGCACACCATGAAAAATCTTTAGTGACTTCTGGATGAGCAGAAGTTTTGCAATTTCTTTTTTTCTCACCCTTTTTCCAGCTGATAGATCCAGCACGCTAATTATTAGCCAGATTTCATCAACATTTTAAAACTGTCCTTGTTGTGATATCATGGAACTTTAAGCACACTTGTGGAAGAAAAAGGGAGGAGATATTAATTTACCAATGTGTGTTAGATATACATTTGCGGAACAGCTTTAGAACCAGTTTTCATCATAATGCATGAATTCCCAGGTTCCACTGAGATTAGAACTCAGATCACTGGATTAACAGTGAATTTCTCACATTTCCACTATTTACACATGCTCTTTTACTGTTTTCAAAAGAAAATCCAGCCAGCTTCATTGGTCATGTGGTTCCATGGTGTAATGGTTAGCACTCTGGACTCTGAATCCAGTGATCTGAGTTCAAATCTCAGTGGAACCTGAAAAATTTTTTCTGCATAGCGGTATTATCTTTTCTGCTCACACTCAATTTGCCAATGCACATGGTTTAACATAAAAAGAGAAAGTTAAAATCCACATGGCAAAAAGATCTATCTATCAAGAAAGTTTAAATCAAAAGTTAAACTTGACTTCATGAAGCAAAACTCATATCATCTATGTCACACCAAGCAATCATACTCTATGATTTGTGCCAATGTTCGCATGACACTTTTTCCAGGTGGTTGAAACTGACCAGGATTTCAAGCCGAAACGGCCTCAAGAAACGACAGCGATTCTTTTCCTGAATCACCCTTTTTAGTGTTTTCCAGCATTTTTGTAAACATAGTTTGGTGATGTTTTTCTAAGTATTGTTTTGGGCATCAAATGAGTTTGTTTAAGTTTCTTTTTTGCTCGCAAAATGCTGTGAACGTCACTCAGGAACCTTCCAGGGGTCTTTCTAAACTACTCATTGACTTGCATAGCAAGTATAAAGCAAGCAAAATATACCTGAAAAATGATATGCTCACTTCTGTTAACCGCTTGGCGTTTTGGGAAACTTAATGAGGTGAAAAGACGCTCAATACCTGATCATATGAACAGCAAGTCTTTTTGCATGGAAATGAATCTGTTCAAACTATTGAGCATTTTCAAAGCCTTTTTCAGGAAGTGTTTGGAACAAAGTCACTTTAAATCCGCCTTATGAATTTTAATAAACCTTGAACTGTAAAAGGTTCCAATTGATGATACCTTTAAATCAGATTTTTACATTTCAGTGAGGCCTGGAATTTTGTTTCCAATTGAAATCTTCCATTTTCTGAAATGTCTTCCAGAAGGATAATCACTGATAGTGATCATGGTGCTATCAGAAAAGGTGTGAAACTCCTAAGACTGAAACAGTGTCTGAGTAGTTGTGGCCGAGTAGTTAAGGCAATGGACTAGAAATCCATTGGGGTCTTCCCGCGTAGGTTCAAATCCTGCCATCTACGTTTAACTTCATGTAACATTTTGACGAATTATCTGGGCAGATCAATTTCCACATTCCCAAGTCTATCCCCCACAGAAATGGTCTGTAATCTATGGATTGTATTTGTAGAACCAGCTTAACAGCATCTGTAGATCTTCTTTTGATTAGTCAGCCGGGTGAGATGTCACTTGTGCATCACACCACCAATCAAACAAAGCTCAGAGGGTGCCATCAGGTATGTGGTGCAAATCCTCCTTTTTTCCAGCGAACACAGACCACTGCCGTGGCTGATGGACTGGGATATGAACTTTGATTTGCACCAACTCTACTTGAATTATCTTTCCGATGGAACCTTTTAGCACACCATGAAAAATCTTTAGTGACTTCTGGATGAGCAGAAGTTTTGCAATTTCTTTTTTTCTCACCCTTTTTCCAGCTGATAGATCCAGCACGCTAATTATTAGCCAGATTTCATCAACATTTTAAAACTGTCCTTGTTGTGATATCATGGAACTTTAAGCACACTTGTGGAAGAAAAAGGGAGGAGATATTAATTTACCAATGTGTGTTAGATATACATTTGCGGAACAGCTTTAGAACCAGTTTTCATCATAATGCATGAATTCCCAGGTTCCACTGAGATTAGAACTCAGATCACTGGATTAACAGTGAAATTCTCACATTTCCACTATTTACACATGCTCTTTTACTGTTTTCAAAAGAAAATCCAGCCAGCTTCATTGGTCATGTGGTTCCATGGTGTAATGGTTAGCACTCTGGACTCTGAATCCAGTGATCTGAGTTCAAATCTCATTGGAACCTGAGAAATTTTTTCTGCATAGCGGTATTATCTTTTCTGCTCACACTCAATTTGCCAATGCACATGGTTTAACATAAAAAGAGAAAGTTAAAATCCACATGGCAAAAAGATCTATCTATCAAGAAAGTTTAAATCAAAAGTTAAACTTGACTTCATGAAGCAAAACTCATATCATCTATGTCACACCAAGCAATCATACTCTATGATTTGTGCCAATGTTTGCATGACACTTTTTTCAGGTGGTTGAAACTGACCAGGATTTCAAGCCGAAACGGCCTCAAGAAACGACAGCAGTTCTATTCCTGAATCACCCTTTTTAGTGTTTTCCAGCATTTTTGTAAACATAGTTTGGTGATGTTTTTCTAAGTATTGTTTTGGGCATCAAATGAGTTTGTTTAAGTTTCTTTTTTGCTCGCAAAATGCTGTGAACGTCACTCAGGAACCTTCCAGGGGTCTTTCTAACCTACTCATTGACTTGCATAGCAAGTATAAAGCAAGCAAAATATACCTGAAAAATGATATGCTCACTTCTGTTAACCGCTTGGCTTTTTGGGAAACTTAATGAGGTTAAAAAATGCTCAATACCTGATCATATGAACAGCAAGGCTTTTTGCATGGAAATGAATCTGTTCAAACTATTGAGCATTTTCAAAGCCTTTTTCAGGAAGTGTTTGGAACAAAGTCACTTTAAATCCGCCTTATGAATTTTAATAAACCTTGAACTGTAAAAGGTTCCAATTGATGATACCATTAAATCAGATTTTTACATTTCAGTGAGGCCTGGAATTTTGTTTCCAATTGAAATCTTCCATTTTCTGAAATGTCTTCCAGAAGGATAATCACTGATAGTGATCATGGTGCTATAAGAAAAGGTGTGAAACTCATAAGAATGAAACAATGTCTGAGTAGTTGTGGCCGAGTGGTTAAGGCGATGGACTAGAAATCCATTGGGGTCTTCCCGCGTAGGTTCAAATCCTGCCAACTATGTTTAACTTCATGTAACATTTTGACAAATTATCTGAGTAGATCAATTTCCACATTCCCAAGTCTATCCCCCACAGAAATGGTCTGTAATCTATGGATTTTATTTGCAGAACCAGCTTAACAGCATCTGTAGATCTTCTTTTGATTAGTCAGCCGGGTGAGATGTCACTTGTGCATCACACCACCAATCAAACAAAGCTCAGAGGGAGCCATCAGGTATGTGGTGCAAATCCTCCTTTTTTCCAGCGAACACAGACCACTGCCGTGGCTGATGGACTGGGATATGAACTTTGATTTGCACCAACTCTACTTGAATTATCTTTCCGATGGAACCTTTTAGCACACCATGAAAAATCTTTAGTGACTTCTGGATGAGCAGAAGTTTTGCAATTTCTTTTTTTCTCACCCTTTTTCCAGCTGATAGATCCAGCACGCTAATTATTAGCCAGATTTCATCAACATTTTAAAACTGTCCTTGTTGTGATATCATGGAACTTTAAGCACACTTGTGGAATAAAAAGGGAGGAGATATTAATTTACCAATGTGTGTTAGATATACATTTGCGGAACAGCTTTAGAACCAGTTTTCATCATAATGCATGAATTCCCAGGTTCCACTGAGATTAGAACTCAGATCACTGGATTAAGAGTGAATTTCTCACATTTCCACTATTTACACATGCTCTTTTACTGTTTTCAAAAGAAAATCCAGCCAGTTTCATTGGTCATGTGGTTCCATAGTGTAATGGTTAGCACTCTGGACTCTGAATCCAGCGATCTGAGTTCAAATCTCAGTGGAACCTGAGAAATTTTTTCTGCATAGCGGTATTATCTTTTCTGCTCACACTCAATTTGCCAATGCACATGGTTTAACATAAAAAGAGAAAGTTAAAATCCACATGGCAAAAAGATCTATCTATCAAGAAAGTTTAAATCAAAAGTTAAACTTGACTTCATGAAGCAAAACTCATATCATCTATGTCACACCAAGCAATCGTACTCTATGGTTTGTGCCAATGTTTGCATGACACTTTTTTCAGGTGGTTGAAACTGACCAGGATTTCAAGCCGAAACGGCCTCAAGAAACGACAGCAATTCTATTCCTGAATCACCCTTTTTAGTGTTTTCCAGCATTTTTGTAAACATAGTTTGGTGATGTTTTTCTAAGTATTGTTTTGGGCATCAAATGAGTTTGTTTAAGTTTCTTTTTTGCTCGCAAAATGCTGTGAACGTCACTCAGGAACCTTCCAGGGGTCTTTCTAACCTACTCATTGACTTGCATAGCAAGTATAAAGCAAGCAAAATATACCTGAAAAATGATATGCTCACTTCTGTTAACCGCTTGGCGTTTTGGGAAACTTAATGAGGTTAAAAAACGCTCAATACCTGATCATATGAACAGCAAGGCTTTTTGCATGGAAATGAATCTGTTCAAACTATTGAGCATTTTCAAAGCCTTTTTCAGGAAGTGTTTGGAACAAAGTCACTTTAAATCCGCCTTATGAATTTTAATAAACCTTGAACTGTAAAAGGATCCAATTGATGATACCATTAAATCAGATTTTTACATTTCAGTGAGGCCTGGAATTTTGTTTCCAATTGAAATCTTCCATTTTCTGAAATGTCTTCCAGAAGGATAATCACTGATAGTGATCATGGTGCTATAAGAAAAGGTGTGAAACTCATAAGAATGAAACAATGTCTGAGTAGTTGTGGCTGAGTGGTTAAGGCGATGGACTAGAAATCCATTGGGGTCTTCCCGCGTAGGTTCAAATCCTGCCAACTATGTTTAATTTCATGTAACATTTTGACAAATTATCTGAGTAGATCAATTTCCACATTCCCAAGTCTATCCCCCACAGAAATGGTCTGTAATCTATGGATTGTATTTGCAGAACCAGCTTAACAGCATCTGTAGATCTTCTTTTGATTAGTCAGCCGGGTGAGATGTCACTTGTGCATCACACCACCAATCAAACAAAGCTCAGAGGGTGCCATCAGGTATGTGGTGCAAATCCTCCTTTTTTCCAGCGAACACAGACCACTGCCGTGGCTGATGGACTGGGATATGAACTTTGATTTGCACCAACTCTACTTGAATTATCTTTCCGATGGAACCTTTTAGCACACCATGAAAAATCTTTAGTGACTTCTGGATGAGCAGAAGTTTTGCAATTTCTTTTTTTCTCACCCTTTTTCCAGCTGATGGATCCAGCACGCTAATTATTAGCCAGATTTCATCAACATTTTAAAACTGTCCTTATTGTGATATCATGGAACTTTAAGCACACTTGTGGAATAAAAAGGGAGGAGATATTAATTTACCAATGTGTGTTAGATATACATTTGCGGAACAGCTTTAGAACCAGTTTTCATCATAGTGCATGAATTTCCCAGGTTCCACTGAGATTAGAACTCAGATCACTGGATTAAGAGTTAATTTCTCACATTTCCACTATTTACACATGCTCTTTTACTGTTTTCAAAAGAAAATCCAGCCAGCTTCGTTTGTCACGTGGTTCCATGGTGTAATGGTTAGCACTCTGGACTCTGAATCCAGCCATCTGAGTTCAAATCTCAGTGGAACCTGAGAAATTCTTTGTGCATTGCAGTTTTATCTTTTCTGCTCACACTCAATTTGCCAATGCACATGGTTTAACATAAAAAGAGAAAGTTAAAATCCACATGGCAAAAAGATCTATCTATCAAGAAAGTTTAACTCAAAAGTTAAGCTTGACTTCATGAAGCAAAACTCATATCATCTATGTCACACCAAGCAATCGTACTCTATGACTTGTGTCAATGTTCGCATGACACTTTTTCCAGGTGGTTGAAACTGACCAGGATTTCAAGCTGAAACGGCCTCAAGAAACAACAGCGATTCTTTTCCTGAATCACCCTTTTTAGTGTTTTCCAGCATTTTTGTAAACATAGTTTGGTGATGTTTTTCTAAGTATTGTTTTGGGCATCAAATAAGTTTGTTTAAGTTTCTTTTTTGCTCGCAAAATGCTGTGAACGTCACTCAGGAACCTTCCAGGGGTCTTTCTAATCTACTCATTGACTTGTATAGCAAGTATAAAGCAAGCAAAATATACCTGAAAAATTATATGCTCACTTCTGTTAATCGCTTGGCGTTTTGGGAAACTTAATGAGGTTAAGACGCTCAATAACTGATCATATGAACAGCAAGTCTTTTTGCATGGAAATGAATCTGTTCAAACTATTGAGCATTTTCAAAGCCTTTTTCAGGAGGTGTTTGGAACAAAGTCACTCTAAATCCGCCTTATGAATTTTAATAAACCTTGAACTGTAAAAGGTTCCAATTGATGATACCTTTAAATCAGATTTTTACATTTCAGTGAGGCCTGGAATTTTGTTTCCAACTGAAATCTTCCATTTTCTGAAATGTCTTCCAGAAGGATAATCACTGATATTGATCATGTTGCTATAAGAAAAGGTATGAAACTCATAAGAATGAAACAGTGTCTGAGTAGTTGTGGCCGAGTGGTTAAGGTGATGGACTAGAAATCCAGTCTCCCTGCGTTGGTTCAAATCCTGCCAACTATGTTTAACTTCATGTAACATTTTGACGAATCGTCTGAGTAGATCAATATCCACATTCCCAAGTCTATCCCCAACAGAAATGGTCTGTAATCTTTGGATTGTATTTGTAGAACCAGCTTAACAGCATCTGTAGATCTTCTTTTGATTAGTCAGCCGGGTGAGATGTCACTTGTGCATCACACCACCAATCAAACAAAGCTCAGAGGGTGCCATCAGGTATGTGGTGCAAATCCTCCTTTTTTCCAGCGAACACAGACCACTGCCGTGGCTGATGGACTGGGATATGAACTTTGATTTGCACCAACTCTGCTTGAATTATCTTTCCTATGGAACCTTTTAGCACACCATGAAAAATCTTTAGTGACTTCTGGATGAGCAGAAGTTTTGCAATTTCTTTTTTTCTCACCCTTTTTCCAGCTGATAGATCCAGCACGCTAATTATTAGCCAGATTTCATCAACATTTTAAATCTGTCCTTGTTGTGATATCATGGAACTTTAAGCACACTTGTGGAATAAAAAGGGAGGAGATATTAACTTACCAATGTGTGTTAGATATACATTTGCGGAACAGCTTTAGAACCAGTTTTCGTCATAATGCATGAATTTCCCAGGTTCCACTGAGATTAGAACTCAGATCACTGGATTAAGAGTGAATTTCTCACATTTCCACTATTTACACATGCTCTTTTACTGTTTTCAAAAGAAAATCCAGCCAGCTTCATTGGTCATGTGGTTCCATGGTGTAATGGTTAGCACTCTGGACTCTGAATCTAGCAATCTGAGATCAAATCTCAGTGGAACCTGAGAAATTCTTTGTGCATAGCGGTTTTATCTTTTCTGCTCACACTCAATTTGCCAATGCACATGGTTTATCATAAAAAGAGAAAGTTAAAATCCACATGGCAGAAAGATCTATCAAGAAAGTTTAACTCAAAAGTTAAACTTGACTTCATGAAGCAAAACTCATATCATCTATGTCACACCAAGCAATCGTACTCTATGACTTGTGCCAATGTTCGCATGACACTTTTTCCAGGTGGTTGAAACTGACCAGGATTTCAAGCCGAAACGGCCTCAAGAAACGACAGCGATTCTTTTCCTGAATCACCCTTTTTAGTGTTTTCCAGCATTTTTGTAAACATAGTTTGGTGATGTTTTTCTAAGTATTGTTTTGGGCATCAAATGAGTTTGTTTAAGTTTCTTTTTTGCTCGCAAAATGCTGTGAACGTCACTCAGGAACCTTCCAGGGGTCTTTCTAACCTACTCATTGACTTGTATAGCAAGTATAAAGCAAGCAAAATATACCTGAAAAATGATATGCTCACTTCTGTTAACCGCTTGGCGTTTTGGGAAACTTAATGAGGTTAAAAGACGCTCAATACCTGATCATATGAACAGCAAGTCTTTTTGCATGGAAATGAATCTGTTCAAACTATGGAGCATTTTCAAAGCCTTTTTCAGGAGGTGTTTGGAACAAAGTCACTCTAAATCCACCTTATGAATTTTAATAAACCTTGAAATGTAAAAGGTTCCAATTGATGATACCTTTAAATCAGATTTTTACATTTCAGTGAGGCCTGGAATTTTGTTTCCAATTGAAATCTTCCATTTTCTGAAATGTCTTCCAGAAGGATAATCACTGATATTGATCATGGTGCTATAAGAAAAGGTGTGAAACTCTTAAGAATGAAACAGTGTCTGTGTAGTTGTGGCCGAGTGATTAAGGCAATGGACAAGAAATCCATTGGGGTCTTCCCGTGTAGGTTCAAATCCTGCCAACTACATTTAACTTCATGTAACAATTTGACGAGTTATCTGAGTAGATCAATTTCCACATTCCCAAGTCTATCCCCCACAGAAATGATCTGTAGTCTATGGATTGTATTTGTAGAACCAGCTTAACAGCATCTGTAGATTTTCTTTTGATTAGTCAGCCGGGTGAGATGTCACTTGTGCATCACACCACCAATCAAACAAAGCTCAGAGGGTGCCATCACGTATGTGGTGCAAATCCTCCTTTTTTCCAGCGAACACAGACCACTGCCGTGGCTGATGGACTGGGATATGAACTTTGATTTGCACCAACTCTACTTGAATTATCTTTCCGATGGAACCTTTTAGCACTAGAGATGAGCGTTGTTCTACTCGAACTGTTCGCCAATCTCAAATTCGAGCTGTTTTGGGCGGTGTTCGAGCCGTTCGGCGAACACGAACGATTTGAGAAAAAATTTGGCTGTTCGAGGATATGTTCGATAACTGTTCGTGCACCAAAATCATAACTGGATTTTTTCTCAGTAATGATGAAAATTAATGTTAATACGCAGTTTGAGTGTACAGCGGGGTGGGGGGAGGGGTAGGGGATGGATCTCTGCAGGAATAATGAAGATCTCCATTTTTTTTTCTCTTTCCCGCATTTGCAGTGGGGAGGTGCAGTCTGTCAGCCTATCAGCAGCACACACACGGAGCGAACTGCTGTTTTTCACACAAGCAAGGGCATGTGTCATTGGCAGTGTATGTCACATGTTCTTGCCCTATAAGACCAAGCCATTTTCCCCGTCGCCACCATTTTCTCACTGCTGCAGCTGCGTGTTAGACGGCACCGCTGTTGCTGTGTGCGCTATACCTTGTTAATTTCAAGCCAATTTTCGCACAAATCTACAGATAGCTTGAGAGTAGGGAATAGTTGTGATTGCAGTCCTTTTAAGGGCTAGGTTACAGCATTTCCTATGACTTTTATCAGGCAGGTCTGTGCTCTTAAATAGATAGATTGTGGGAGTAAAGACTAATTGTAATTGCAGTCGTTTTCAGGACTAGGTTACATCAGTTCCTATCAGTTTTTGCCAGGCAGGTCTGTGCCAGTGCTGTGCAAGTTTTTTTCACAGCATTTGGCTGAATCTAGCAAAGCTAATCCTTTTTGGCCTATTGCAGAGTGTGTTAGTCAGTGGAGTAGCCTATCTGTGTTGCAAGATATACCACCTGTGTATAGAATACCAATTTTTTTACTGCACCTAGTGAAGTAAAATCTTTTGGGCATAGCATCATTCTATTAGTCCATCTATACTGACCTCCATCAGGTTGCAAATTGAATATAATTTTTTTCTGCATCTAGCTCTGAAAAAATATTTGGGCTTCTAGCAGTGTGTGGGACTTGTTCTATTAGTCCATCTATACTGACCTCCATCAGGTTGCAAACTGAATATAATTTTTTTCTGCATCTAGCTCTGAAAAAATATTTGGCCTTCTAGCAGTGTGTGGGACTTTCTCTATTATTCCATCTATACTGACCTCCATCAGGTTGCAAATTAAAAATAATTTTTATCTGCATCTAGATCTGAAAAAATATTTGGCCTTCTAGCAGTGTGTGGGACTTTCTCTATTAGTCCATCTATACTGACCTCCATCAGGTTGCAAATTAAAAATAATTTTTATCTGCATCTACCTCTGAAAAAATATTTGGTCTTCTAGCTGTGTGTGGGAATTCTTCTATTAGTCCATCTATACTGACCTCCATCAGGTTGCAAACTGAATATAATTTTTTTCTGCATCTAGCTCTGAAAAAATATTTGGCCTTCTAGCAGTGTGTGGGACTTTCTCTATTAGTCCATCTATACTGACCTCCATCAGGTTGCAAACTGAATAAATTTTTTTTCTGCATCTACCTCTGAAAAAATATTGGGCTTCTAGCTGTGTGTGGGACTTGTTCTAATAATCCATCTATACAGACCTCCATCAGGTTGCAAACTGAATATATTTTTTTTCTGCATCTACCTCTGAAAAAATATTGGGCTTCTAGCTGTGTGTGGGACTTGTTCTATTAATCCATCTATACAGACCTCCATCAGGTTGCACACTGAATATAATTTTTTTCTGCATCTAGCTCTGAAAAAATAGTTGGCCTTCTAGTAGTGTGTGGGACTTTCTCTATTAGTCCATCTATACTGACCTCCATCAGGTTGCAAATTAAAAATAATTTTTATCTGCATCTACCTCTGAAAAAATATTTGGGCTTCTAGCTGTGTGTGGGACTTGTTCTAATAGTCGATCTGTACTGACCTCCATCAGGTTGCAAACTGAAAATAATTTTTTTCTGCATCTAGCTCTGAAAAAATATTTGGCCTTCTAGTAGTGTGTGGGACTTTCTCTATTAGTCCATCTATACTGACCTCCATCAGGTTGCAAATTAAAAATCATTTTTATCTGAATCTAGCTCTGAAAAAAGATTTGGCCTTTTAGCAGTGTGTGGGACTTTCTCTATTAGTCCATCTATACTGACCTCCATCAGGTTGCAAACTGAATATAATTTTTTTCTGCATCTAGCTCTGAAAAAATATTTGGCCTTCTAGCAGTGTGTGGGACTTTCTCTATTAGTCCATCTATACTGACCTCCATCAGGTTGCAAACTGAATATATTTTTTTTCTGCATCTACCTCTGAAAAAATATTGGGCTTCTAGCTGTGTGTGGGACTTGTTCTAATAATCCATCTATACAGACCTCCATCAGGTTGCAAACTGAATATATTTTTTTTCTGCATCTACCTCTGAAAAAATATTGGGCTTCTAGCTGTGTGTGGGACTTGTTCTATTAATCCATCTATACAGACCTCCATCAGGTTGCAAACTGAATATAATTTTTTTCTGCATCTAGCTCTGAAAAAATAGTTGGCCTTCTAGCAGTGTGTGGGACTTTCTCTATTAGTCCATCTATACTGACCTCCATCAGGTTGCAAATTAAAAATAATTTTTATCTGCATCTACCTCTGAAAAAATATTTGGGCTTCTAGCTGTGTGTGGGACTTGTTCTATTAGTCCATCTATACTGACCTCCATCAGGTTGCAAACTGAATATAATTTTTTTCTGCATCTAGCTCTGAAAAAATATTTGGCCTTCTGGTAGTGTGTGGGACTTTCTCTATTAGTCCATCTATACTGACCTCCATCAGGTTGCAAATTAAAAATAATTTTTATCTGCATCTAGCTCTGAAAAAATATTTGGCCTTCTAGCAGTGTGTGGGACTTTCTCTATTAGTCCATCTATACTGACCTCCATCAGGTTGCAAATTAAAAATAATTTTTATCTGCATCTACCTCTGAAAAAATATCTGGGCTTCTAGCTGTGTGTGGGACTTGTTCTATTAGTCCATCTATGCTGACCTCCATCAGGTTGCAAACTAAATATAATTTTTTTCTGCATCTAGCTCTGAAAAAATATTTGGCCTTCTAGCAGTGTGTGGGACTTTCTCTATTAGTCCATCTATACAGACCTCCATCAGGTTGCAAATTAAATATAATTTTTATCTGCATCTAGCTCTGAAAAAATATTTGGCCTTCTAGCAGTGTGTGGGACTTTCTCTATTAGTCCATCTATACTGACCTCCACCAGGTTGCAAATTAAAAATAATTTTTTTCTGCATCTAGCTCTGAAAAAATATTTGGCCTTCTAGCAGTGTGTGGGACTTTCTCTATTAGTCCATCTATACTGACCTCCATCAGGTTGCAAATTAAAAATAATTTTTATCTGCATCTACCTCTGAAAAAATATTTGGGCTTCTAGCTGTGTGTGGGACTTGTTCTATTAGTCCATCTATACTGACCTCCATCAGGTTGCAAACTGAATATAATTTTTTTCTGCATCTAGCTCTGAAAAAATATTTAGCCTTCTAGCAGTGTGTGGGACTTTCTCTATTAGTCCATCTATACTGACCTCCATCAGGTTGCAAATTAAAAATAATTTTTATCTGCATCTAGCTCTGAAAAAATATTTGGCCATCTAGCAGTGTGTGGGACTTTCTCTATTAGTCCATCTATACTGACCTCCATCAGGTTGCAAATTAAAAATAATTTTTATCTGCATCTAGTTCTGAAAAAATATTTGGCCTTCTAGCAGTGTGTGGGACTTTCTCTATTAGTCCATCTATACTGACCTCCATCAGGTTGCAAATTAAAAATAATTTTTATCTGCATCTACCTCTGAAAAAATATTTGGGCTTCTAGCTGTGTGTGGGACTTGTTCTATTAGTCCATCTATACTGACCTCCATCAGGTTGCAAACTGAATATAATTTTTTTCTGCATCTAGCTCTGAAAAAACATTTGGCCTTCTAGCAGTGTGTGGGACTTTCTCTATTAGTCCATCTATACTGACCTCCATCAGGTTGCAAATTAAAAATAATTTTTTTTCTGCATCTACCTCTGAAAAAATATTTGGGCTTCTAGCTGTGTGTGGGACTTGTTCTATTAATCCATCTATACAGACCTTCATCAGGTTGCAAACTGAATATCATTTTTTTCTGCATCTAGCTCTGAAAAAATTGTTGGCCTTCTGGTAGTGTGTGGGACTTTCTCTATTAGTCCATCTATACTGACCTCCATCAGGTTGGAAATTAAAAATAATTTTTATCTGCATCTAGCTCTGAAAATATATTTGGCCTTCTAGCAGTGTGTGGGACTTTCTCTATTAGTCCATCTATACTGACCTCCATCAGGTTGCAAATTAAAAATAATTTTTATCTGCATCTACCTCTGAAAAAATATTTGGGCTTCTAGCTGTGTGTGGGACTGGTTCTATTAGTCCATCTTTACTGACCTCCATCAGGTTGCAAACTGAAAATAATTTTTTTCTGCATCTAGCTCTGAAAAAATATTTGGCCTTCTAGCAGTGTGTGGGACTTTCTCTATTAGTTCATCTATACTGACCTCCATCAGGTTGCAAATTAAAAATAATTTTTATCTGCATCTAGCTCTGAAAAAATATTTGGCCTTCTAGCAGTGTGTGGGACTTTCTCTATTAGTCCATCTATACTGACCTCCATCAGGTTGCAAATTAAAAATAATTTTTATCTGCATCTACCTCTCAAAAAATATTTGATCTTCTAGCTGTGTGTGGTACTTGTTCTATTAGTCCATCTATACTGACCTCCATCAGGTTGCAAACTGAATATAATTTTTTTCTGCATCTAGCTCTGAAAAAATATTTGGCCTTCTAGCAGTGTTTGGGACTTTCTCTATTAGTCCATCTATACTGACCTCCATCAGGTTGCAAATTAAAAATAATTTTTATCTGCATCTAGCTCTGAAAAAATATTTGGCCTTCTAGAGTGTGTGGACTTTCTCTATTAGTCCATCTATACTGACCTCCACCAGGTGGCAAATTAAAAATAATTTTTATCTGCATCTAGCTCTGAAAAAATATTTGGCCTTCTAGCAGTGTGTGGGGCTTTCTCTATTAGTCCATCTATACTGACCTCCATCAGGTTGCAAACTGAATATTTTTTTTTTCTGCATCTACCTCTGAAAAAATATTGGGCTTCTAGCTGTGTGTGGGACTTGTTCTAATAATCCATCTATACAGACCTCCATCAGGTTGCAAACTGAAAATAATTTTTTTCTGCATCTAGCTCTGAAAAAATATTTGGCCTTCTAGTAGTGTGTGGGACTTTCTCTATTAGTCCATCTATACTGACCTCCATCAGGTTGCAAATTAAAAATAATTTTAATCTGCATCTAGCTCTGAAAAAATATTTGGCCTTCTAGCAGTGTGTGGGACTTTCTCTATTAGTCCATCTATACTGACCTCCATCAGGTTGAAAATTAAAAATAATTTTTATCTGCATCTACCTCTGAAAAAATATTTGGGCTTCTAGCTGTGTGTGGGACTTGTTCTATTAGTCCATCTATACTGACCTCCATCAGGTTGCAAACTGAATATAATTTTTTTCTGCATCTAGCTCTGAAAAAATATTTGGCCTTCTAGCAGTGTGTGGGACTTTCTCTATTAGTCCTTCTATACTGACCTCCATCAGGTTGCAAATTAAAAATAATTTTTATCTGCATCTAGCTCTGAAAAAATATTTGGCCTTCTAGCAGTGTGTGTGACTTTCTCTATTAGTCCATCTATACTGACCTCCATCAGGCTGCAAATTAAAAATAATTTTTATCTGCATCTAGCTCTGAAAAAATATTTGGCCTTCTAGCAGTGTGTGGGACTTACTCTATTAGTCCATCTATACTGACCTCCATCAGGTTGCAAACTGAATATAATTTTTTTCTGCATCTAGCTCTGAAAAAATATTTGGCCTTCTAGCAGTGTTTGGGACTTTCTCTATTAGTCCATCTATACTGACCTCCATCAGGTTGCAAATTAAAAATAATTTTTATCTGCATCTAGCTCTGAAAAAATATTTGGCCTTCTAGAGTGTGTGGACTTTCTCTATTAGTCCATCTATACTGACCTCCACCAGGTGGCAAATTAAAAATAATTTTTATCTGCATCTAGCTCTGAAAAAATATTTGGCCTTCTAGCAGTGTGTGGGACTTTCTCTATTAGTCCATCTATACTGACCTCCATCAGGTTGCAAACTGAATATTTTTTTTTTCTGCATCTACCTCTGAAAAAATATTGGGCTTCTAGCTGTGTGTGGGACTTGTTCTACTAATCCATCTATACAGACCTCCATCAGGTTGCAAACTGAATATATTTTTTTTCTGCATCTAGCTCTGAAAAAATATTTGGCCTTCTGGTAGTGTGTGGGACTTTCTCTATGAGTCCATCTATACTGACCTCCATCACGTTGCAAATTAAAAATAATTTTTATCTGCATCTAGTTCTGAAAATATATTTGGCCTTCTAGCAGTGTGTGGGACTTTCTCTATTAGTCCATCTATACTGACCTCCATCAGGTTGCAAATTAAAAATAATTTTTATCTGCATCTACCTCTGAAAAAATATTTGGGCTTCTAGCTGTGTGTGAGACTTGTTCTATTAGTCCATCTATACTGACCTCCATCAGGTTGCAAACTGAAAATAATTTTTTTCTGCATCTAGCTCTGAAAAAATATTTGGCCTTCTAGTAGTGTGTGGGACTTTCTCTATTAGTCCATCTATACTGACCTCCATCAGGTTGCAAATTAAAAATAATTTTTATCTGCATCTAGCTCTGAAAAAATATTTGGCCTTCTAGCAGTGTGTGGGACTTTCTCTATTAGTCCATCTATACTGACCTCCATCAGGTTGAAAATTAAAAATAATTTTTATCTGCATCTACCTCTGAAAAAATATTTGGGCTTCTAGCTGTGTGTGGGACTTGTTCTATTAGTCCATCTATACTGACCTCCATCAGGTTGCAAACTGAATATAATTTTTTTCTGCATCTAGCTCTGAAAAAATATTTGGCCTTCTAGCAGTGTGTGGGACTTTCTCTATTAGTCCATCTATACTGACCTCCATCAGGTTGCAAATTAAAAATAATTTTTATCTGCATCTAGCTCTGAAAAAATATTTGGCCTTCTAGCAGTGTGTGGGACTTTCTCTATTAGTCCATCTATACAGACCTCCATCAGGCTGCAAATTAAAAATAATTTTTATCTGCATCTACCTCTGAAAAAATATTTGGGCTTCTAGCTGTGTGTGGGACTTGTTCTATTAGTCCATCTATACTGACCTCCATCAGGTTGCAAACTAAATATAATTTTTTTCTGCATCTAGCTCTGAAAAAATATTTGGCCTTCTAGCAGTGTGTGGGACTTTCTCTATTAGTCCATCTATACAGACCTCCATCAGGTTGCAAATTAAAAATAATTTTTGTCTGCATCTAGCTCTGAAAAAATATTTGGCCTTCCAGCAGTGTGTGGGACTTTCTCTATTAGTCCATCTATACTGACCTCCACAAGGTTGCAAATTAAAAATAATTTTTATCTGCATCTAGCTCTGAAAAAATATTTGGCCTTCTAGCAGTGTGTGGGACTTTCTCTATTAGTCCATCTATACTGACCTCCATCAGGTTGCAAATTAAAAATAATTTTTATCTGCATCTACCTCTGAAAAAATATTTGGGCTTCTAGCTGTGTGTGGGACTTGTTGTATTAGTCCATCTATACTGACCTCCATCAGGTTGCAAACTGAATATATTTTTTTTCTGCATCTAGCTCTGAAAAAATATTTGGCCTTCTAGCAGTGTGTTGGACTTTCTCTATTAGTCCATCTATACTGACCTCCATCAGGTTGCAAATTAAAAATAATTTTTATCTGCATCTAGCTCTGAAAAAATATTTGGCCTTCTAGCAGTGTGTGGGACTTTCTCTATAAGTCCATCTATACTGACCTCCATCAGGTTGCAAATTAAAAATAATTTTTATCTGCATCTAGCTCTGAAAAAATATTTCGCCTTCTAGCAGTGTGTGGGACTTTCTCTATTAGTCCATCTATACTGACCTCCATCAGGTTGCAAATTAAAAATAATTTTTATCTGCATCTACCTCTGAAAAAATATTTGGGCTTCTAGCTGTGTGTGGGACTTGTTCTATTAGTCCATCTATACTGACCTCCATCAGGTTGCAAACTGAATATAATTTTTTTCTGCATCTAGCTCTGAAAAAATATTTGGCCTTCTAGCAGTGTGTGGGACTTTCTCTATTAGTCCATCTATACTGACCTCCATCAGGTTGCAAATTAAAAATAATTTTTTTTCTGCATCTACCTCTGAAAAAATATTTGGGCTTCTAGCTGTGTGTGGGACTTGTTCTATTAATCCATCTATACAGACCTCCATCAGGTTGCAAACTGAATATAATTTTTTTCTGCATCTAGCTCTGAAAAAATAGTTGGCCTTCTAGCAGTGTGTCGGACTTTCTCTATTAGTCCATCTATACTGACCTCCATCAGGTTGCAAATTAAAAATAATTTTTTTCTGCATCTAGCTCTGAAAAAATATTTGGCCTTCTAGCAGTGTGTGGGACTTTCTCTATTAGTCCATCTATACTGACCTCCATCAGGTTGCAAATTAAAAATAATTTTTATCTGCATCTACCTCTGAAAAAATATTTGGGCTTCTAGCTGTGTGTGGGACTTGTTCTATTAGTCCATCTATACTGACCTCCATCAGGTTGCAAACTGAATATAATTTTTTTCTGCATCTAGCTCTGAAAAAATATTTGGCCTTCTGGTAGTGTGTGGGACTTTCTCTATTAGTCCATCTATACTGACCTCCATCAGGTTGCAAATTAAAAATAATTTTTATCTGCATCTAGCTCTGAAAATATATTTGGCCTTCTAGCAGTGTGTGGGACTTTCTCTATTAGTCCATCTATACTGACCTCCATCAGGTTGAAAATTAAAAATAATTTTTATCTGCATCTACCTCTGAAAAAATATTTGGGCTTCTAGCTGTGTGTGGGACTTGTTCTATTAGTCCATCTATACTGACCTCCATCAGGTTGCAAACTGAAAATAATTTTTTTCTGCATCTAGCTCTGAAAAAATATTTGGCCTTCTAGTAGTGTGTGGGACTTTCTCTATTAGTCCATCTATACTGACCTCCATCAGGTTGCAAATTAAAAATAATTTTTATCTGCATCTAGCTCTGAAAAAATATTTGGCCTTCTAGCAGTGTGTGGGACTTTCTCTATTAGTCCATTTATACTGACCTCCATCAGGTTGAAAATTAAAAATAATTTTTATCTGCATCTACCTCTGAAAAAATATTTGGGCTTCTAGCTGTGTGTGGGACTTGTTCTATTAGTCCATCTATACTGACCTCCATCAGGTTGCAAACTGAATATAATTTTTTTCTGCATCTGGCTCTGAAAAAATATTTGGCCTTCTAGCAGTGTGTGGGACTTTCTCTATTAGTCCATCTATACTGACCTCCATCAGGTTGGAAATTAAAAATAATTTTTATCTGCATCTAGCTCTGAAAAAATATTTGGCCTTCTAGCAGTGTGTGGGACTTTCTCTATTAGTCCATCTATACTGACCTCCATCAGGTTGCAAATTAAAAATAATTTTTATCTGCATCTACCTCTGAAAAAATATTTGGGCTTCTAGCTGTGTGTGGGACTTGTTCTATTAGTCCATCTATACTGACCTCCATCAGGTTGCAAACTGAATATAATTTTTTTCTGCATCTAGCTCTGAAAAAATATTTGGCCTTCTAGCAGTGTGTGGGACTTTCTCTATTAGTCCATCTATACTGACCTCCATCAGGTTGCAAATTAAAATTAATTTTTATCTGCATCTAGCTCTGAAAAAATATTTGGCCTTCTAGCAGTGTGTGGGACTTTCTCTATTAGTCCATCTATACTGACCTCCACCAGGTTGCAAATTAAAAATAATTTTTATCTGCATCTAGCTCTGAAAAAATATTTGGCCTTCTAGCAGTGTGTGGGACTTTCTCTATTAGTCCATCTATACTGACCTCCATCAGGTTGCAAACTGAATATATTTTTTTTCTGCATCTACCTCTGAAAAAATATTGGGCTTCTAGCTGTGTGTGGGACTTGTTCTAATAATCCATCTATACAGACCTCCATCAGGTTGCAAACTGAATATATTTTTTTTCTGCAGCTACCTCTGAAAAAATATTGAGCTTCTAGCTGTGTGTGGGACTTGTTCTATTAATCCATCTATACAGACCTCCATCAGGTTGCAAACTGAATATAATTTTTTTCTGCATCTAGCTCTGAAAAAATATTTGGCCTTCTGGTAGTGTGTGGGACTTTCTCTATTAGTCCATCTATACTGACCTCCATCAGGTTGCAAATTAAAAATATTTTTTATCTGCATCTAGCTCTGAAAATATATTTGGCCTTCTAGCAGTGTGTGGGACTTTCTCTATTAGATCATCTATACTGACCTCCATCAGGTTGCAAATTAAAAATAATTTTTATCTGCATCTACCTCTGAAAAAATATTTGGGCTTCTAGCTGTGTGTGAGACTTGTTCTATTAGTCCATCTATACTGACCTCCATCAGGTTGCAAACTGAAAATAATTTTTTTCTGCATCTAGCTCTGAAAAAATATTTGGCCTTCTAGTAGTGTGTGGGACTTTCTCTATTAGTCCATCTATACTGATCTCCATCAGGTTGCAAATTAAAAATAATTTTTATCTGCATCTAGCTCTGAAAAAATATTTGGCCTTCTAGCAGTGTGTGGTACTTTCTCTATTAGTCCATCTATACTGACCTCCATCAGGTTGAAAATTAAAAATAATTTTTATCTGCATCTACCTCTGAAAAAATATTTGGGCTTCTAGCTGTGTGTGGGACTTGTTCTATTAGTCCATCTATACTAACCTCCATCAGGTTGCAAACTGAATATAATTTTTTTCTGCATCTAGCTCTGAAAAAATATTTGGCCTTCTAGCAGTGTGTGGGACTTTCTCTATTAGTCCATCTATACTGACCTGCATCAGGTTGCAAATTAAAAATAATTTTTATCTGCATCTAGCTCTGAAAAAATATTTGGCCTTCTAGCAGTGTGTGGGACTTTCTCTATTAGTCCATCTATACTGACCTCCATCAGGCTGCAAATTAAAAATAATTTTTATCTGCATCTACCTCTGAAAAAATATTTGGGCTTCTAGCTGTGTGTGGGACTTGTTCTATTAGTCCATCTATACTGACCTCCATCAGGTTGCAAACTGAATATAATTTTTTTCTGCATCTAGCTCTGAAAAAATATTTGGCCTTCTAGCAGAGTGTGGGACTTTCTCTATTAGTCCATCTATACTGACCTCCATCAGGTTGCAAATTAAAAATAATTTTTATCTGCATCTAGCTCTGAAAAAATATTTGGCCTTCTAGCAGTGTGTGGGACTTTCTCTATTAGTCCATCTATACTGACCTCCACCAGGTTGCAAATTAAAAATAATTTTTATCTGCATCTAGCTCTGAAAAAATATTTGGCCTTCTAGCAGTGTGTGGGACTTTCTCTATTAGTCCATCTATACTGACCTCCATCAGGTTGCAAATTAAAAATAATTTTTTTCTGCATCTACCTCTGAAAAAATATTTGGGCTTCTAGCTGTGTGTGGGACTTGTTCTATTAGTCCATCTATACTGACCTCCATCAGGTTGCAAACTGAATATAATTTTTTTCTGCATCTAGCTCTGAAAAAATATTTGGCCTTCTAGCAGTGTGTGGGACTTTCTCTATTAGTCCATCTATACTGACCTCCATCAGGTTGCAAATTAAAAATAATTTTTTTTCTGCATCTACCTCTGAAAAAATATTGGGCTTCTAGCTGTGTGTGGGACTTGTTCTATTAATCCATCTATACAGACCTCCATCAGGTTGCAAACTGAATATAATTTTTTTCTGCATCTACCTCTGAAAAAATATTTGGGCTTCTAGCTGTGTGTGCGACTTGTTCTATTAGTCCATCTATACTGACCTCCATCAGGTTGCAAACTGAATATAATTTTTTTCTGCATCTAGCTCTGAAAAAATAATAGGCCTTCTAGCAGTGTGTGGGACTTGTTCT
This sequence comes from Phyllobates terribilis, assembly GCF_046119375.1. NCBI lineage: Eukaryota > Metazoa > Chordata > Amphibia > Anura > Dendrobatidae > Phyllobates > Phyllobates terribilis. The sequence goes on along the minus strand of NW_027362773.1, from coordinate 183,081,129 downwards.
GTTAGTCCACCTATACTGACCTCCATCAGGTTGCAAATTCAAAATAATTTTTTGTCTGCATCTAGCTCTGAAAAAATATTTGGCCTTCTAGCAGTGTGTGGGACTTTCTCTATTAGTCCATCTATACTGACCTCCATCAGGTTGCAAACTGAATATATTTTTTTTCTGCATCTACCTCTGAAAAAATATTTGGGCTTCTAGCTGTGTGTGGGACTTGTTCCATTAGTCCATCTATATTGACCTCCATCAGGTTGCAAGTCGAATATAATTTTTTTCTCCATATAACCCAGCCAATAGTTTTGGCCTAATACCACAGTTTGGCCACTCAGCTCTGCTCGGTTCCCATCCATTGTTTTTTTGTGCAAACAACTCCAGAGTTGTGAATTAGTTAACCACCAAAATGAGTGGAAAAAGGCCTGCTGCTGGTGGAAAGGGGAATAGGCGTGTTGGGAAGGGGAAAAAAGGTTGTGTCCGTGGGGTAGGTGGTAAAGCAACAGTAACATCTGCAGAAGAAAGACCATCTTCCAGCCAAACTAAAATGTCTACTTCTTTTAGCGGACAATGTGATAAGATCCCTTTCTTACGGCCACGCCAATCGCTACAAATTCCAGATGAGGCACAAAAACAGCAGGTGCTTCAACGGATATCAAGTGCTCCTTTAAGTGGGCTCTCCTCCACATCAACTTCAACATCACAAATACTCCAGTCCTCAAAGGTATCACCCCAATCGCACTTGCTTCCTCACAGCTCCCAAATCTCCAGCTGCCAGTCTGAGTATGAGGTAGAACAGATGGTTGAGTCTGCAGAGCTGTTTACTCATACTATAGCCTGGGAATCAGAGGTCGACTCCAGCGCTTCTGTGAATACAGACGAGGAAATGATCTGCACTGATGCCCAGAATCTTTATGAGTCAGATCCAGGACCAGACGCAGAAGGTTCTGACCATAATGTAGACCCTCATTCCCAACTGTAACTCCTGTTGGTGGAGACAATGAGGAAGATGATGATGAGACTCAAATACCTGATTGGAGCGACAACTTTAGTTTTTTGTCAGGGCAGGAACAGGTTGGCTCTGAGGACGACGGGTGTGATAACGCACAGGGTGATGATGATGAGGTTGGAGATCCCACTTACTGTCAACCCACAGTCAGCCAAGAGATGAGGTCAGCAGAGGAGGTGGAGGAAGATGCTAGTGACGACGAGGTCAGGTTGCGCCTTCCTGGACAGAGACGTAGTACTGGAAGCACGTCAACAACTGCATCCTCAAACACAACTCTGCCTCTCACCACAATTCGTGGTGGCTCTTCAGGTCGCATGGGTGCTAAGCCTTGCATAGCCTGGGCATTTTTTCAGATCGATAAAGATGACCCAACTCATGTTATCTGTAACATTTGTCAGCAAAAGCTAAGTAGAGGCCAAAAAATACATAGTTTGAGTACTTCATGCATGAACCGGCACATGGACATGAAGCATAAGTTGCAGTGGGAAGCTCAGTGTGCTACAATGCGGCCTAGCCGGCCGGGCCAACCACCGTCTGCCATATCTTGTGCATCCGCGGCCTCTTCATCCTCTGTGACTGGGGGGACAGCAGTCACACCTGTTTTGGGGCGCAGACCTGCCACCTCTTTACCCGTAACAGCCAGCGTGATTGGCAGGTCATCATTTTCTTTGGAGGTGGTAACACCAGCTGGTGTTGAGCGCTGTCTGACATCGATAGCACCACCTTTGTATCAAGGCAACCTAACATGTCCGCCTGCATCTTCCTCACAGACCGGCAGTTTGCCGGGGACACCCTTATCAACCCCGTCTAAGCACAATAGCCAGCCCTCGGTCCCTCAGATGTGGACAAGTAAAAGACCATTTCCTCCTAGCCATGAGAAAGCTAAGAGGTTGAATTTCACCATCTGCAAGCTCTTGGCTACAGAAATGCTGCCTTTCCGCCTGGTGGACACAGAGGATTTTCGAGACCTTATGTCCGTCGCAGTGCCCCAGTACCAGATGCCCAGTCGGCACTACTTCTCAAAGAAAGGTGTGCCTGCGCTCCACCAGCATGTCGCACACAACATCACCGCTTCTTTGAGAAACTCTGTGTGTGACAGGGTGCATTTCACCACAGACACTTGGACGAGTAGGCATGGACAGGGGCGTTACATGTCGCTGACTGGGCACTGGGTAAATATGGTGACAGCAGGACAAGGGGCTGCTGTCCAAGTCTTGCCGTCCCGACGAGTTGTGCGTCAATCCTCTTTATGTCAAAGTTCCTCCACTGCTTCTGCCTCCTCAACCTCCTCTCGGTCCTCCACCTGCACCCAAAGCCTGTCTGGTCATGCCACAAGCTTTCTAACTGCGCAGAAGGGATCCTGCACACCTCCTTACTATGCTGGCAGTAGGACTCAACGTCATCAGGCGGTTTTTACTTTGAAATGTCTGGGAAATGTGAGTCACACAGCTGAGGAGTTGTGGTCAGCTCTGGAGAACCAATTTCATGAATGGTTGTCTCCACTGGACCTGAAACCAGGGAAGGCCGTGTGCGACAATGCTGCAAACCTGGGTGCGGCCCTTCGCCGGGGCAATGTCACACACGTGCCTTGTATGGCTCACGTGTTGAACCTGGTTGTCCAGCAATTTTTAGCCCACTATCCCAGACTAGATGGCCTTCTGCAGAGGGCACGGTCGCTGTGTGCTCACTTCCGCCGTTCGCATCCCGCAGCTCAGCGACTTACATCTCTACAGAAGTCGTTGGGCCTGCCACTTCACCGGCTAAAATGCGATGTGCCTACCCGGTGGAATTCAACTCTGCACATGTTGCAGCGACTGTGGCAGCACCGACAAGCCCTGGTGCAATACGTTCTGACGTATAGCCTGGGCCAACGTGATCCAGAGGTGGGGCAAATCACGCTGGAGGAGTGGTCTCAGATCAGGGACCTATGCACCCTTCTGCACAGTTTTGAAATGGCGACGAAGATGTTTAGTGCTGACGATGCCATTATCAGCATGACTATTCCGGTGATTTACATGGTGGAGCACATGTTAAACAGAATTCGGAGTCAGGTGGTGGCACAAGAGGAGGTGGAGGAAGTAGAGGAGGAGGAGTTGTATGCGGAAGGGCTAACATCTGCAAGGTCCAGACGGTCGGCAGCACCAAGGCGGCAGGCATGTGAGGGTGGGGGAGATGGTTTTACCAGGGCGCATGGTAGCAGCCAAACTAGTGAGGAAGGTGCAGGAGCCCAGGAAGAAGTGGAGGACGAACTGATGGAAGCCTCATCAGAAGAGGGAGACCTTGATCACATTTCTGTTGTGCGAGGTTGGGGGGAGAGGACAGAGGAAGGAAGCATGATTGTTACCTTGCCACCAACACAACAGGGACTTGGTGCTCCTGGATGCGCAACACACATGAGTGCCTTCTTGCTGCACTACCTGCAATATGACCCTCGAATTGTGAGAATTAGAAATGATCCTGACTACTGGGTTGCCACACTGTTAGATCCCCGGTACAAAAGAAAATTTGCCGAAATTATTCCTGCCATAGAAAGGGATGCACGCATGCAGGAGTATCAGCAGAGACTGTTGCAGAATCTTACATGTGCTTTTCCACAAAACACCAGTGGTGCACGCAGTGACTCTCACAGTTCCAACTTGCCAACCGTGGGACCGTCAAGTGTTCAGCACTCAAACCGTAACAGAACCACAGTATCTGCTGGTAACATCAATTTTGCGGAATCATTTCACCACTTTTTTAGCCCATCCTTTGCAAGGCCACAGGAGACAAGAAGTCTGACACATAGTCAACGCCTAGAGACGATGGTACAGGAGTATCTCCAAGTAAACATTGAAGCCATGACTGTGTCACTGGACCCTTGCTCTTTTTGGGCTTCCAATCTGGATAAATGGCCGGAGATAGCCACTTACGCCTTGGAGATCTTGTCATGCCCCGCAGCCAGCGTTCTGTCTGAACGTGTGTTCAGCGCTGCTGGTGGTGTGCTGACAGATAAGCGCACGCGGCTCTCCACTGATAATGTAGACAGACTCACGTTCATAAAGATGAACAAATCATGGATCCGAAACGACTTTTCTACCCCTGTGTCATCCTGGGGAGAGTAAAAGCTTGATGTTTGGTTAAAATCACCCTACCAACCGTTTTAAGTTTTCAAATTACTAATCATGTTTATCTGTATCTTGGCTGGAAAATAATTTGGGCTTTGTAGCAGTGTGCAGCACTGATTCTATTAGGCCATCTATAATAAGCTCCACCAGATTTAAAATTACTAATCATGTTTATCTGTATCTTGGCTGCAAAATAATTTGGGCTTTGTAGCAGTGTGCAGCACTGATCCTATTAGGCCATCTATACTAAGCTCCACCAGATTTAAAATTAATAATAATTTTTAGCTGCATCTAGCCCGGAAAATAATTTTGGGGCTCCGAGATGCGCAAGACACATAAGTGCCTTCTTGCTGCACTACCTGCAACATGACCCTCATATTTTCAGAATTCAAAGTAATCATGACTACTGGGTTGCCACACTCTTAGATCCCCCAAACTTTTCGATCAACCTTTTCATTTTAATAAAGACCAAAAAAATGGTCATTTTTGAAATTATAAGCATTAGCAGGTTATTAGAAACTGAAATCAAACAGTTTTCAACTCAAAACTTTATTCTAGGTGATGTTACATTTTCACATAGGACCCCTTGTTCGAAAGGAGCTTCTGAACTCTCTCGTCCATTGAATTTGTCAGGTTTTGGATGGTTTCTGCTTCAATTGTTTTGCATGAGGACAGAATACCCTCCCAGAGGTGTTGCTTAGATTTCAACTGCCTCCCGCCATCATAGACACTCCTTTTGATGATGCTCCAGAGGTTCTGTATGGGGTAGAGGTCAGGGGAGCATGGGGGTCACACCATAAGTTTGTCCCCTTTTATACCCATATCAGCCAGAGATGCAGATGTTTTATGTGCAGCATGAGATGGTGCATTATCATGCAAAAAAATGATCTTGCTGTGAAATACACGGTTCTTCTTCTTGAACCATGGCAGGAAGTGCTGTTTGAGAAAATCCACATACATTATGGAGTTCATCTTTAGCGCCTTCAGGGATCCTAAAGGGGCCGACAATCTCTCTCCCCATGATTCCAGCCCAAAACATTACTCCACCTCCTCCTTGTTGGCGCTGTAGCCGTGTTTGCGTGGGGTGTCCATCAACCAGCCATCCTCCACTCCATCCATCTGGACCATCGAGCGCTGCACGGCACTCATCCGTGAACAAAACAGTTTTGAAATCAGTCTTCATGTAATGTTTAGCCCACTGGAGCCGTTTCTGCTTGTGTGAAGTGGATAGAGGAGGTCGACAGGATGGCGTATGCACAGCTGCAAACCTCTGAAGGACCCTGCATCTTGTTGTTCAGGGGACGTTGGAGGCACCAGCAGCTTCAAAAACTTGTCTGCTGCTATGACAAGGCTTTTTTGCCGCTGCTCTTTTAACCTGACGTAATTGCCTGAAAATGTAGGCTGCTTAATAATGTGAGACAGCCTTCTTAAGTAGTCTTGCCTTTCATTGGACACACCTGCCAAACTAATTAGCACAGGTGTCTGCAATTGCTTACTGTGATATAAAGAGCCCTGACACACATCACCATCAATGAGTTTAACTGACAAACAAACAAATTCTTCCCTTATCACTCCTAAACACTTTTTGCATAATAATTTGGAACACAGTGTACATGTGCTTTTCCACAAAACACCAGTGGTTCACGTAGTGAATCTTACAGTTCTAACTTGCCAACCGTGGTCTGTATGGAGTTGTTCAATAAAGGGCCAAAAATTAAGATAACATAGATGGGAGAGGTCTCTATGAATAGGAATTCCTAAGTATTTGATACCCTGTGAGGGCCAGGCAAAGGGAAAGTTGGACTGGATGGAATCCTATATGGATTTGGGGAGGGAGACATCGAGGGCCTCAGACTTCGCTGCATTGATTTTAAAATTTGACCATGTAACAAAGTGATCTATTTCAGCCATAACAGCATGGATGGATATATGTGATTGAGTGATATATACTAGGACATCATCAGCAAATAGAGAGCACTTGTACTCGGTGCCTCCCACCTCAATCCACCTAATATTGGGGTTATGGCGAATTGATGAGAGCAGGTGCTCCGTCACTAGGATGTATAAGAGAGGGGACAGAGGACATCCCTGCCTTGCCCCATTGGTGATTGTGAAAGGTGATGAAAATGTTCTGATGCACCCCCTGGGCCTTGGGACACCCGGAGCCGGACCCTTTTTGGTGGATGCTGGTTTTTGTAGCCTTCGTGGCGGCGACCTGGTTCCGTGGCTCAGGGTGGTCAAACCAGTGGCGGAACTATTTATGTGGTTTTGATGTTTAAATGTCCGACTACGCCACCCGTGGATTGCGGTCAGAGTGAACCGCCGCTGCAGGGCAGACCGCTGAGGCTGGTGTTGTGGGTGCAGCAGAGCGTAGCATAACTCCCCACGGGAGGAGTATAGCCTCAGGGCAGTGTATGCGGAGGATGGGGGTGATGGTGCAGGGCAGCAGCAGTAACGACACGGAGTCAGTGATGCAGTCCAGGGCCTTTACTCACAGTTCTTATTATCCAGACCACGTCTGCAGGTAACGGCTGCCCACGTCGTACTGTGCTCACCAGGTGAGGGGCTCAGACAACTCCCAGATAACTTTGGAGCGCTTCACAGGACCCCCTTTGTGTGTCCTTTGTCTGGCCTTTCTTACCAACCCTTCTGTCCTGCTGCCTCGGGCCTCCTCTTGGTAAACTTGGCGCCAGTTTCCCTGACCATATGTGGTGCCTTCCTAGAGGGTGTAGCGAGGGGCTGCGCCACATAAAATGTCAGAGCCTCCGGTTTCTAGCTGAGGGTCATTTCCTGCCTCCACTAGTTTCGGGGACCGGTCTCCCCCTTTGGCCTGACCTCTCCACGCAGGTGGATTCGGGTGTGCGGTGGCAACTCACCCGTCCTCACCCCTGGGATCCCTTCATTACTCGTTCCTGGAGCCTTCTCCGCTCCTCTTCCTTCCTTCTCCCTCTTCCCGGCCTGGGCCTCTGTTACTAGGCCCTCCTCCGGAGCAGAGCTCATGCAGAGCCCCTGCTCCCTGCCACTTCTGCTCAGACTTCTCTGCACTGAACTAAGATGGTGCCCACCTTTTATACTCCCTTCTCAATGCACCCAGGAACTGCTTCCTCCCTGCTCCTGCACTACAGGGTTCCCCTTCCTCAGTGTTCCCTCCCCCCACTCCAGCCAGGGACAGGGACTGTCGTGCCCATCTCAGAGGCATATTGGTCGCCCTGCCCCACGGCAATGTGGTGTAATGCATGCAGGTGTCGGGTCCTGATCCACACTCCATCCTTACCTGAGAGTGAGATATCACACCTCTGGGTGAGGTGCAATACCTCTGTAGCAACCGAGCCCTCAGGGTGCTACAGTTCCATTTATCTTCAGCCTAGGTGACGTACTGTGATACAGGGCCGTGATTTTAGCTATAAAAGGGTCCCCTAGACCCCTACCCCAAGCTTTTTAAGAGAATCATATATGGCGTGCCAGGAGACTCTATGGAATGCTTTCTCAGCATCCAACGAGAGTATCTAATTACAAATTTTTAACTGCATCTAGCCCAGGAAATACTTTGTGCCTAGTAGCAGTGTCTGCTAGTCAGCGGATTATCCCGGCTGTTAAGCAAGCTACACCACCTGTAGTTTGGACACTTAATTTTTTCAAAGGAAATGCTTCGGGACCACGGGATACTCAGTGAAGAGCATCAGGAGGCACCCCAAGGCATAGGGGCTGGGACTGGCAGTAGGATGCCTTGCGGTGGACAGCCGAGCTCGATCCTTATAAAAGCTTTTTAACTGCAGCAGCTTTAGTGGACGCTACTGGAGCTGGAATTACGCGGCTGCTGGCATGAGACTTGCCCTCCAATAGATCCTTGTAAATGGATTTAAAGTGTATTCATTCAAATTAGAGAGACAATTTAAATTAAAAAGCTTAGAGCTGCCTCCACTACAGGGGGGCTCGCTCGACCCACCAGCGGACAGGCACCAGTATTGGGAGAGGGGGGCTGGCCGTCAGGGTTCACCGCGGCTCTGGCACAAACCCGGCGACACGGAGGTGGCACGGGCAGGAGCGGACTGAACGTGTCGGCTTCTCACTTTTTGGATTTTAGAAGGGCATGACATGCCTATATTTGTGTCTCCCCCTCCTTTTACTCCTCCACCTCTTTTCTTTTCGCATGACTATATGTACTTGTCACTTTTCCATGTGTTAGTTGTCTCTTCTGAGCAGTTTGTCAGCTTTTGGACACCTTTGAAGGTGTTTTCTATGTGTTTCTATGTGTTTTTGTTTGCCTGCCATTGGTTTTAACGGTGTTCGAAGGTGTTCGACGAACAGTTCGGCGAACACACGGGTGTTCGACGAACCCAACCAAACTCGAACACTACGGGGGTGGCTCAACACTATTTAGCACACCATGAAAAATCTTTAGTGACTTCTGGATGAGCAGAAGTTTTGCAATTTCTTTTTTTCTCACCCTTTTTCCAGCTGATAGATCAAGCACGCTAATTATTGGCCAGATTTCATCAACATTTTAAAACTGTCCTTGTTGTGATATCATGGAACTTTAAGCACACTTGTGGAATAAAAGGGAGGAGATATTAATTTACCAATGTGTGTTAGATATACATTTGCGGAACAGCTTTAGAACCAGTTTTCATCATAATGCATGAATTCCCAGGTTCCACTGAGATTAGAACTCAGATCACTGGATTAAGAGTGAATTTCTCACATTTCCACTATTTACACATGCTCTTTTACTGTTTTCAAAAGAAAATCCAGCCAGCTTCATTGGTCATGTGGTTCCATGGTGTAATGGTTAGCACTCTTGACTCTGAATCCAGCAATCTGACTTCAAATCTCAGTGGAACCTGAGAAATTCTTTGTGCATAGCGGTTTTATCTTTTCTGCTCACACTCAATTTGCCAATGCACATGGTTTAACATAAAAAGAGAAAGTTAAAATCCACATGGCAAAAAGATCTATCTATCAACAAATTTTAACTCAAAAGTTAAACTTGACTTCATGAAGCAAAACTCATATCATTTATGTCACACCAAGCAATCGTACTCTATGACTTGTGCCAATGTTCGCATGACACTTTTTCCAGGTGGTTGAAACTGACCAGGATTTCAAGCCGAAACGGCCTCAAGAAACGACAGCGATTCTTTTCCTGAATCACCCTTTTTAGTGTTTTCCAGCATTTTTGTAAACATAGTTTGGTGATGTTTTTCTAAGTATTGTTTTGGGCATCAAATGAGTTTGTTTAAGTTTCTTTTTTGCTCGCAAAATGCTGTGAACGTCACTCAGGAACCTTCTAGGGGTCTTTCTAACCTACTCATTGACTTGTATAGCAAGTATAAAGCAAGCAAAATATACCTGAAAAATGATATGCTCACTTCTGTTAACCGCTTGGCGTTTTGGGTAACTTAATGAGGTTAAAAGACGCTCAATACCTGATCATATGAACAGCAAGTCTTTTTGCATGGAAATGAATCTGTTCAAACTATTGAGCATTTTCAAAGCCTTTTTCAGGAGGTGTTTGGAACAAAGTCACTCTAAATCCGCCTTATGAATTTTAATAAACCTTGAACTGTAAAAGGTTCCAATTGATGATACATTTAAATCAGATTTTTACATTTCAGTGAGGCCTGGAATTTTGTTTCCAAATGAAATCTTCCATTTTCTGAAATGTCTTCCAGAAGGATAATCACTGATATTGATCATGGTGCTATAAAAAAAGGTGTGAAACTCCTAAGAATGAAACAGCATCTGAGTAGTTGTGGCCGAGTGGTTAAGGCGATGGACTAGAAATCCATTGGGGTCTTACCGCGTAGGTTCAAATCTTGCCAACTACGTTTAACTTCATGTAATATTTTGACAAATTATCTAAGTAGATCAATTTCCACATTCCCAAGTCTATTCCCCACTAAAATGGTCTGTAATCTATGGATTGTATTTGTAGAACCAGCTTAACAGCATCTGTAGATCTTCTTTTGATTAGTCAGCCGGGTGAGATGTCACTTGTGCATCACACCACCAATCAAACAAAGCTCAGAGGGTGCCATCAGGTATGTGGTGCAAATCCTCCTTTTTTCCAGCGAACACAGACCACTGCCGTGGCTGATGGACTGGGATATGAACTTTGATTTGCACCAACTCTACTTGAATTATCTTTCCGATGGAACCTTTTAGCACACCATGAAAAACTTTAGTGACTTCTGGATGAGCAGAAGTTTTGCAATTTCTTTTTTTCTCACCCTTTTTCCAGCTGATAGATCCAGCACGCTAATTATTAGCTAGATTTCATCAACATTTTAAAACTGTCCTTGTTGTGATATCATGGAACTTTAATCACACTTGTGGAATAAAAAGGGAGGAGATATTAATTTACCAATGTGTGTTAGATACACATTTGCGGAACAGCTTTAGAACCAGTTTTCATCATAATGCATGAATTCCCAGGTTCCACTGAGATTAGAACTCAGATCACTGGATTAAGAGTGAATTTCTCACATTTCCAATATTTACACATGCTCTTTTACTGTTTTCAAAAGAAAATCCAGCCAGCTTCATTGGTCATGTGGTTCCATGGTGTAATGGTTAGCACTCTGGACTCTGAATCCAGCAATCTGAGTTCAAATCTCAGTGGAACCTGAGAAATTCTTTGTGCATAGCAGTTTTATCTTTTCTGCTCACACTCAATTTGCCAATGTACATGGTTTAACATAAAAAGAGAAAGTTAAAATCCACATGGCAGAAAGATCTATCTATCAAGAAAGTTTAACTCAAAAGTTAAACTTGACTTCATGAAGCAAAACTCATATAATCTATGTCACACCAAGAAATCGTACTCTATGACTTGTGCCAATGTTCGCATGACACTTTTTCCAGGTGGTTGAAACTGACCAGGATTTCAAGCCGAAACGGCCTCAAGAAACAACAGCGATTCTTTTCCTGAATCACCCTTTTTAGTGTTTTCCAGCATTTTTGTAAACATAGATTGGTGATGTTTTTCTAAGTATTGTTTTGGGCATCAAAGGAGTTTGTTTAAGTTTCTTTTTTGCTCGCAAAATGCTGTGAACGTCACTCAGGAACCTTCCAGGGGTCTTTCTAACCTACTCATTGACTTGTATAGCAAGTCTAAAGCAAGCAAAATATACCTGAAAAATGATATGCTCACTTCTGTTAACCGCTTGGCGTTTTGGGAAACTTAATGAGGTTAAAATACGCTCAATACCTGATCATATGAACAGCAAGTCTTTTTGCATGGAAGTGAATCTGTTCAAACTATTGAGCATTTTCAAAGCCCTTTTCAGGAGGTGTTTGGAACAAAGTCACTCGAATTCCGCCTTATGAATTTTAATAAACCTTGAACTGTAAAAGGTTCCAATTGATGATACCTTTAAATCAGATTTTTACATTTCAGTGAGGCCTGGAATTTTGTTTCCAATTGAAATCTTCCATTTTCTGAAATGTCTTCCAGAAGGATAATCACTGATATTGATCATGGTGCTCTAAGAAAAGGTGTGAAACTCATAAGGGTGAAACAGCATCCGAGTAGTTGTGGCCGAGTGGTTAAGGCGATGGACTAGAAATCCATAGGGGTCTCCCTGCGTCGCTTCAAATCCTGCCAACTACGTTTAACTTCATGTAACATTTTGACGAATTGTCTGAGTAGATCAATATCCACATTCCCAAGTCTATCCCCCACAGAAATGTTCTGTAATCTTTGGATTGTATTTGTAGAACCAGCTTAACAGCATCTGTAGATCTTCTTTTGATTAGTCAGCCTGGTGAGATGTCACTTGTGCATCACACCACCAATCAAACAAAGCTCAGAGGGTGCCATCAGGTATGTGGTGCAAATCCTCCTTTTTTCCAGCGAACACAGATCACTGCCGTGACTGATGGACTGGGATATGAACTTTGATTTGCACCAACTCTACTTGAATTATCTTTCCGATGGAACCTTTTAGCACACCATGAAAAATCTTTAGTGACTTCTGGATGAGCAGAAGTTTTGCAATTTCTTTTTTTCTCACCCTTTTTCCAGCTAATAGATCCAGCACGCTAATTATTAGCCAGATTTCATCAACATTTTAAATCTGTCCTTGTTGTGATATCATGGAACTTTAAGCACACTTGTGGAATAAAAAGGGAGGAGATATTAATTTACCAATGTGTATTAGATATACATTTGCAGAAAAGCTTTAGAACCAGTTTTCATCATAATGCATGAACTTCCCAGTTTCCACTGATATTAGAACTAGTATTGAGCGAACATGCTCGACACTGCTCGGTACTCGCCCGAGCATCACGCTACTCAGGATGTTCGGCGAGCACCGAGCATTTCTGGGTTTCTCGGGCGGGAGCTCGGGTCTCCGCCCTGCATGTTTGGCGCTCTTTACAGAGCCAATGAACATGCAGGTATTGCCAGTCAGTCACTGTAATGCCGCAGCCATGTTGTTTGTGGGCATTACAGTGATTGGCTTGCCACACAGCGTCACCTCGAGTATTTAAAACCGGGTGCCGCCATCTTGGACACAGTCGCTCCGGATCAGACAGTGTAGGGACAGCGCTGCTGATTTAGGGAGAGATATATCCTGCAAAATAGTTAGTGTAGGGTCTGTAAACGCTGCCAGATCAAACAGTCCTTCTCAGGACTAATATCCATCCCAGGTATATCAGGCAGGCAGGCAGGCAAGCTGTATAGGAGACGCAGTGGTTATACCAGCAAACGCTACATTACAGTCCTGTGTGCTGCTCCTGTTGCTGAAATTGCTGGACTTAGCTCCAGGTCCCGGGGGCCAGGAAAAATCCTTTTTTTTAATCTAAATCCTCTTTTTTTTTTCCTCATACACAATGTACAAATACCCATCTTATTAACCTTTTGGTGTCCCCCCCCCCCAAAAAAAAAAAAGTGTGCCTCTGATTTTTCAGACACAAATATATCTGTTGAAAATAGTCTGGTGTAGGCCCGAGAAATAGAAGTGTGGTTTTGCAGTTCTATGGGCCATTTGTATCTAAAAAAAACAGTTTGAGTGTGTCGCTCAATGTTCAGCCGCAAATATATATATTTAAAAAAGTCTGGTATACACCAGTAAATTATTACTGTGGTTTTGATGTGCCACGGTAAAACATCTCTATTATCCTGTTTTTGGCATTTTTTGCTGTATAAAAATAATAATAGTGTCTCCCTGATTTTTCAGACACAAATATATCTGTTGAAAATAGTCTGGTGTAGGCCCAAGAAATACAATTGTGGTTTTGCAGTTCCACGGTACAAACCTCTGTATTATCCACTTTTGGGCCATTTGTATCTAAAAAAACAGTTTGAGTGTGTCGCTCACTGTTCAGCCGCAAATATCTCTATTTAAAAAAGCGTGGTATACCCCAGTAAACAATAACTGTGGTTTTTCCATCCCACGGTGAAAAATCTCTATTATTCAGGTTTTGGTAGTTTTTTCCGTAAAGAAAAACAGTAGTGTCTCCTGACTGTTGTGACACAAAAATATATCTGTTGAAAATAGTCTTGTGTAGGCCCGACATCCCAGTGTGGTTTCGCAGTTCCACCGGTCAAATCGCTGTACTATCCAGTTTTGGGCCTTTGGTATCTAAAAAAAAAGCAGTTTGAGTGTGTCGCTCACTGTTCAGCCGCAAATATCTCTATTTAAAAAAGTGTGGTATACCCCAGTAAACAATAACTGTGGTTTTCCTCTTCCACGGTTCTAATCTACTCTTTGTTACCCTTTTTCCATTGATAGTGCAAGTGTAAGCTATTTTACTTCATTTACAATGGGCAAGGCACGTGGCAAAGGACGTGGAAGTGGACGTTCTGGTGATTGTTCGTGCAGAAGATGGGGCCGTGGCCAAGGTGAAAATGTGCCACAACCAACAGCCACATCTTCTCGCTCCCACTTCTTGACCGAATTACTAGGGAAGCACAGAACAACACCAGTATTGAGAACTGATCAGTGTGAATAGGTTATTAATTGGATAACAGACAATACTTCCAGTTACCTGGGCACCACCACCTCCGGTCTGTCTTCCACACGGTCAACTCTTAGTAGCCGTGAGTCTCGACCGCATACTCCTCCTCACCCTGATGCTCCTTCCTCCCAGCATGCCGAGTGTCGTCAAACAGCAAGTGATCCCACACTTGGACACTCTGAAGCGCTGTTCACTGGTCCATTTCCATATTTGGGCCCCTCGCCTGATACGCTTGAAGTAGTCGAAGAGGAGATCCCATGTTGCGATGCCCAAATATTTGAACAGCCACGGCCACAGGAAGTCGACGTTGGCAATCTGTCACAAGAGGTGGACGATGACGAGACACAATTGCCAGGAAGTGAGGAGGAGGATCGTGGTGCGCAAGTGGAAGAGGAGGAGGTGGTGGATGATCTAGTAACTGACCCAACGTGGAAGGAGGACATGCAGAGTGAGGCCAGCAGCACACAGGGGGAGGGAGGCAGAGTACCCCAACAGGCAGGAAGAAGCAGTGTGGTGGCCGCAGACAGAAGGCAGGCAACCGTTCCCCGTAACACCAACACGAGGGACGTAGCCAGTACAAGCGGTAGGTCTTCCAGAGTCTGGGATTTTTTTAAAGAATCTGCTGATAACCCCAAAACGGCCATATGTTCCACCTGCCATGCCAGCATCAGCAGGGGTGACAAAACTACCAGCCTGACCACCACCAGCATGATCAGGCACATGACAGCAAAGCACCCGACTTTGTGGGGCAAAACCCAGGGTCCACGACCAGTGTCAGCGGGTGTCACCACTGCTTCTTCCACTGTTGTGCGTGCAATAGAACCCCTTGTTGTGTGTGCAAGGCAATCCCCTGTCCATACTGCATGTAAAGATGCCCACTCCTCTCAGTCTTCACTTGTTATGGCAGTTTCTCAAGAAACAGCATCAACGTCCACGTCCACGTCCCACCGCAGTGTTCAATTGTCCATATCCCAGGCCTTTGAACGAAAGCGGAAATTCGCAGCTAACGCCCCACAGGCCACAGTCCTAGATTCGCACATTTCACGACTGCTTGCATTGGAAATGCTGCCTTTTAGGCTGGTGGAGACGGAATCCTTCCGCAATCTTATGGCGGTGGCCGTCCCTCGGTACTCGGTCCCCAGTCGACACTATTTTGCCAGGTGTGCCATCCCCGCACTACACAAGCACGTGTCCCAAAGCATCTGCCGTTTCCTCAACAACGCAGTTACTGGGAGAGTCCACCTGACAACGGACACTTGGCAAGTGCTTGTGGCCAGGGAAGGTACATCTCTCTGATGGAACACTGGGTAAACATAGTGGAAGCCGGGACCCAGTCGGACCTTGGGACGGAACACATCCTCCCCACACCGAGGATTGTGGGCCCTATGTCAGTCAGAGTTGCCCCCACAGTGTACAGCTCCTGCGCATCCTCCTTCTCCTCCTCCTCCTCATTTTCAGCCTCCATCTCAGATATCACCACGTCAGTTACAAGCTGGAAGCATTGCAGTACTGCCTTCACCAAGCGGCAACAGGCTGTGCTGAAACTCATAAGCTTAGGTGATAAACCTCACACTGCTTATGAGTAGTGTTGAGCCACCCCCGTAGTGTTCGAGTTCGGTTCGGTTCGTCGAACACCCGTGTGTTCGCCGAACTGTTCGTCGAACTGTTCGTCGAACACCTTCGAACACCGTTAAAACCAATGGCAGGCAAACAAAAACACATAGAAACACATAGAAAACACCTTCAAAGGTGTCCAAAAGCTGACAAACTGCTCAGAAGACACAACTAACACATGGAAAAGTGACAAGTACATATAGTCATGCGAAAATAAAAGAGGTGGAGGAGTAAAAGGAGGGGGAGACACAGATATAGGCATGTCATGCCCTTCTAAAATCCAAAAAGTGAGAAGCCGACACGGCCAGTCCGCTCCTGCCCGTGCCACCTCCGTGTCGCCGGGTTTGTGCCAGAGCCGCGGTGAACCCTGACGGTCAGCCCCCCTCTCCCAATACTGGTGCCTGTCCGCTGGTGGGTCGAGCGAGCCCCCCTGTGGTGGAGGCACCTCTAAGCTTTTTAATTTAAATTGTCTCTCTAATTTGAATGAATACACTTTAAATCCATTTACAAGGATCTATTGGAGGGCAAGTCTCATGCCAGCAGCCGCGTAATTCCAGCTCCAGTAGCGTCCACTAAAGCTGCTGCAGTTAAAAAGCTTTTATAAGGATCGAGCTCGGCTGTCCACCGCAAGGCATCCTACTGCCAGTCCCAGCCCCTATGCCTTGGGGTGCCTCCTGATGCTCTTCACTGAGTATTCCATGGTCCCGAAGCATTTCCTTTGAAAAAATTAAGTGTCTAAACTACAGGTGGTGTAGCTTGCTTAACAGCCGGGATAATCCGCTGACTAGCAGACACTGCTACTAGGCACAAAGTATTTCCTGGGCTAGATGCAGTTAAAAATTTGTAATTAGATACTCTCGTTGGATGCTGAGAAAGCATTCCATAGAGTCTCCTGGCACACCATATATGATTCTCTTAAAAAGCTTGGGGTAGGGGTCTAGGGGACCCTTTTATAGCCAAAATCACGGCCCTGTATCGCAATACGTCACCTAGGCTGAAGATAAATGGAACTGTAGCACCCTGAGGGCTCGGTTGCTACAGGCGTATTGCACCTCACCCAGAGGTGTGATATCTCACTCTCAGGTAAGGATGGAGTGTGGATCAGGACCCGACACCTGCATGCATTACACCACATTGCCGTGGGGCAGGGCGACCAATATGCCCCTGAGATGGGCACGACAGTCCCTGTCCCTGGCTGGAGTGGGGGGAGGGAACACTGAGGAAGGGGAACCCTGTAGTGCAGGAGCAGGGAGGAAGCAGTTCCTGGGTGCATTGAGAAGGGAGTATAAAAGGTGGGCACCATCTTAGTTCAGTGCAGAGAAGTCTGAGCAGAAGTGGCAGGGAGCAGGGGCTCTGCATGAGCTCTGCTCCGGAGGCGGGCCTAGTAACAGAGGCCCAGGCCTGGAAGAGGGAGAAGGAAGGAAGAGGAGCGGAGAAGGCTCCAGGAACGAGGAATGAAGGGATCCCAGGGGTGCGGACGGGCGAGTCGCCACCGCACGCCCGAATCCACCTGCGTGGAGGGGTCAGGCCAAAGGGGGAGACCGGTCCCCGAACTAGTGGAGGCAGGAAACGACCCTCAGCTAGAAACCGGAGGCTCTGACATTTTATGTGGCGCAGCCCCTCGCTACACCCGCTAGGAAGGCACCACATAGGGTCAGGGAAACTGGCGCCAAGTTTACCAAGAGGAGGCCCGAGGCAGCCGGACAGAAGTGTTGGTAAGAAAGGCCAGACAAAGGACACACAAAGGGGGTCCTGTGAAGTGCTCCAAAGTTATCTGGGAGTTGTCTGAGCCCCTCACCTGGTGAGCACAGTACGACGTGGGCAGCCGTTACCTGCAGACGTGGTCTGGATAATAAGAACTGTGAGTAAAGGCCCTGGACTGCATCACTGACTCCGTGTCATTACTGCTGCTGCCCTGCACCATCACCCCCATCCTCCGCATACACTGCCCTGAGGCTATACTCCTCCCGTGGGGAGTTATGCTACGCTCTGCTGCACCCACAACACCAGCCTCAGCGGTCTGCCCTGTAGCGGCGGTTCACTCTGACCGCAATCCACGGGTTGCGTAGTCGGACATTTAAACATCAAAACCACATAAATAGTTCCGCCACTGGTTTGACCGCCCTGAGCCACGGAACCGGGTCGCCGCCACGAAGACTACAACCACCAGCATCCACCAAAAAGGGTCCGGCTCCGGGTGTCCCAAGGCCCAGGGGGTGCGTCAGAACATTTTCATCACCTTTCACAATCACCAATGGGACAAGGCAGGGATGTCCTCTGTCCCCTCTCTTATACATCCTAGTGACGGAGCACCTGCTCTCATCAATTCGCCATAACCCCAATATTAGGTGGATTGAGGTGGGAGGCACCGAGTACAAGTGCTCTCTATTTGCTGATGATGTCCTAGTATATATCACTCAATCACATATATCCATCCATGCTGTTATGGCTGAAATAGATCACTTTGTTACATGGTCAAATTTTAAAATCAATGCAGCGAAGTCTGAGGCCCTCGATGTCTCCCTCCCCAAATCCATATAGGATTCCATCCAGTCCAACTTTCCCTTTGCCTGGCCCTCACAGGGTATCAAATACTTAGGAAATCCTATTCATAGAGACCTCTCCCATCTATGTTATCTTAATTTTGGGCCCTTTATTGAACAACTCCATACAGACCACGGTTGGCAAGTTAGAACTGTAAGATTCACTACGTGAACCGCTGGTGTTTTGTGGAATAGCACATGTACACTGCGTTCCAAATTATTATGCAAAAAGTGTTTAGGAGTGATAAGGGAAGAATTTGTTTGTTTGTCAGTTAAACTCATTGATGGTGATGTGTGTCAGGGCTCTTTATATCACTGTAAGCAATTGCAGACACCTGTGCTAATTAGTTTGGCAGGTGTGTCCAATGAAAGGCAAGACTACTTAAGAAGGCTCTCTCACATTATTAAGCAGCCTACATTTTCTTCCAAAATGGGAAAGAAAAAGGATGTGTCGGCTGCTGAGAAGCAACAAATTGTGGAGTGTTTAGGTCAAGGCATGACTACAATCAACATTGTGCGATGATCAGGATGAAGTGTCTTGGCAATCAAGAAGTATGTAGCTGATTCACAGTACACACGTGTGCGTGCTGATAAGGGCAAATTGAGGACTCTTTCCTACAGGCAATTACGTCAGGTTGAAAGAGCAGCGGCAAAAAAGCCTTGTCATAGCAGCAGACAAGTTTTTGAAGCTGCTTGTGCCTCCAACGTCCCCCGAAAAACAAGATGCAGGGTCCTTCAGAGGTTTGCAGCTGTGCATACGCCATCCTGTCGACCTCCTCTATCCACTTCACACAAGCAGAAACGGCTCCAGTGGGCCAAACATTACATGAAGACTGATTTCAAAACTGTTTTGTTCACGGATGAGTGCCGTGCAGCGCTCGATGGTCCAGATGGATGGAGTGGAGGATGGCTGGTTGATGGACACCCCACGCAAACACGGCTACAGCGCCAACAAGGAGGAGGTGGAGTAATGTTTTGGGCTGGAATCATGGGGAGAGAGATTGTTGGCCCCTTTAGGATCCCTGAAGGAGCTAAAGATGAACTCCATAATGTATGTGGATTTTCTCAAACAGCACTTCCTGCCATGGTTCAAGAAGAAGAACCGTGTATTTCACAGCAAGATCATTTTTCTGCATGATAATGCACCATCTCATGCTGCACATAAAATATCTGCATCTATGGCTGATATGGGCATAAAAGGGGACAAACTTATGGTGTGACCCCCATGCTCCCCTGACCTCTACCCCATTCAGAACCTTTGGAGCATCATTAAAAGGAGTGTCTATGATGGCGGGAGGCAGTTCACATCTAAGCAACAGCTCTGGGAGGGTATTCTGTCCTCATGCAAAACAATTGAAGCAGAAACCATCCAAAACCTGACAAATTCAATGGACGAGAGAGTTCAGAAGCTCCTTTTGAACAAGGGGTCCTATGTGAAAATGTAACATCACCTAGAATAAAGTTTTGAGTTGAAAACTGTTTGATTTCAGTTTCTAACAACCTGCTAATGCTTATAATTTCAAAAATGACCGTATTTTTGGTCTTTATTAAAATGAAAAGGTTGATCAAAAAGTTTGGGGGATCTAAGAGTGTGGCAACCCAGTAGTCATGATTACTTCGAATTCTGACAATATGAGGGTCATGCTGCAGGTAGTGCAGCAAGAAGGCACTTATGTGTCTTGCGCATCTCGGAGCCCCAAAATTATTTTCCGGGCTAGATGCAGCTAAAAATTATTTTTAATTTTAAATCTGGTGGAGCTTATTATAGATGGCCTAATAGGATCAGTGCTGCACACTGCTACAAAGCCCAAATTATTTTCCAGTCAAGATACAGATAAACATGATTAGTAATTTGAAAGCTTAAAACGTTTGGTAGGGTGATTTTAACCAATCATCAAGCTTTTACTCTCCCCAGGATGACACAGGGGTAGAAAAGTCGTTTCGGATCCATGATTTGTTCATCTTTATGAACGTGAGTCTGTCTACATTATCAGTGGAGAGCCGCGTGCGCTTATCTGTCAGCACACCACCAGCAGCGCTGAACACACATTCAGACAGAACGCTGGCTGCGGGGCATGACAAGATCTCCAAGGCGTAAGTGGCTATCTCCGGCCATTTATCCAGATTGGAAGCCCAAAAAGAGCAAGGGTCCAGTGACACAGTCGTGGCTTCAATGTTTACTTGGAGATACTCCTGTACCATCGTCTCTAGGCGTTGACTATGTGTCAGACTTCTTGTCTCCTGTGGCCTTGCAAAGGATGGGCTAAAAAAGTGGTGAAATGATTCCGCAAAATTGATGTTACCAGCAGATACTGTGGTTCTGTTACGGTTTGAGTGCTGAACACTTGACGGTCCCACGGTTGGCAAGTTGGAACTGTGAGATTCACTACGTGCACCACTGGTATTTTGTGGAAAAGCACATGTAAGATTCTGCAACAGTCTCTGCTGATACTCCTGCATGTGTGCATCCCTTTCTATGGCAGGAATAATTTCTGCAAATTTACTTTTGTACCGGGGATCTAACAGTGTGGCAACCCAGTAGTCAGGATTATTTCTAATTCTCACAATTCGAGGGTCATGTTGCAGGTAGTGCAGCAAGAAGGCACTCATGTGTGTTGCGCATCCTGGAGCACCAAGTCCCTGTTGTGTTGGTGGCGAGGTAACAATCATGCTTCCTTCCTCTGTCCTCTCCCCCCAACCTCGCACAACAGAAATGTGATCAAGGTCTCCCTCATCTGATGAGTCTTCCATCAGTTCGTCCTCCACTTCTTCCTGGGCTCCTGCACCTTCCTCACTAGTTTGGCTGCTACCATGCGCCCTGGTAAAACCATCTCCCCCACCCTCACATGCCTGCTGCCTTGGTGCTGCCGACCTTCTGGACCTTGCAGATGTTAGCCCTTCCGCATACAACTCCTCCTCCTCTACTTCCTCCACCTCCTCTTGTGCCACCACCTGACTCCGAATTCTGTTTAACATGTGCTCCAGCATGTAAATCACCGGAATACTCATGCTGATAATGGCATCGTCAGCACTAAACATCTTCGTCGCCATTTCAAAACTGTGCAGAAGGGTGCATAGGTCCCTGATCTGAGACCACTCCTCCAGCGTGATTTGCCCCACCTCTGAATCTCGTTGGCCCAGGCTATACGTCAGAACGTATTGCACCAGGGCTTGTCGGTGCTGCCACAGTCGCTGCAACATGTGCAGAGTTGAATTCCACCGGGTAGGCACATCGCATTTTAGCCGGTGAAGTGGCAGGCCCAACGACTTCTGTAGAGATGTAAGTCGCTGAGCTGCGGGATGCGAACGGCGGAAGTGAGCACACAGCGACCGTGCCCTCTGCAGAAGGCCATCTAGTCTGGGATAGTGGGCTAAAAATTGCTGGACAACCAGGTTCAACACGTGAGCCATACAAGGCACGTGTGTGACATTGCCCCGGCGAAGGACCGCACCCAGGTTTGCAACATTGTCGCACACGGCCTTCCCTGGTTTCAGGTCCAGTGGAGACAACCATTCATGAAATTGGTTCACCAGAGCTGACCACAACTCCTCAGCTGTGTGACTCACATTTCCCAGACATTTCAATGTAAAAACCGCCTGATGACGTTGAGCCCTACTGCCAGCATAGTAAGGAGGTGTGCAGGATCCCTTCTGCGCAGTTAGAAAGCTTGTGGCATGACCAGACAGGCTTTGGGTGCAGGTGGAAGACCGAGAGGAGGTTGAGGAGGCAGAAGCAGTGGAGGAACTTTGACATAAAGAGGATTGACGCACAACTCGTGGGGACGGCAAGACTTGGACAGCAGCCCCTTGTCCTGCTGTCACCATAGTTACCCAGTGCCCAGTCAGCGTCATGTAACCCCCCTGTCCATGCCTACTCGTCCAAGTGTCTGTGGTGAAATGCACCCTGTCACACACAGAGTTTCTCAAAGAAGCGGTGATGTTGTGTGCGACGTGCTGGTGGAGCGCAGGCACACCTTTCTTTGAGAAGTAGTGCCGACTGGGCATCTGGTACTGGGGCACTGCGACGGACATAAGGTCTCGAAAATCCTCTGTGTCCACCAGGCGGAAAGGCAGCATTTCTGTAGCCAAGAGCTTGCAGATGGTGAAATTCAACCTCTTAGCTTTCTCATGGCTAGGAGGAAATGGTCTTTTACTTGTCCACATCTGAGGGACCGAGGGCTGGCTATTGTGCTTAGACGGGGTTGATAAGGGGGTCCCCGGCAAACTGCCGGTCTGTGAGGAAGATGCAGGCGGACATGTTAGGTTGCCTTCATCCAAAGGTGGTGCTATCGATGTCGGACAGCGCTCAACACCAGCTGGTGTTACCACCTCCAAAGAAAATGATGACCTGCCAATCACGCTGGCTGTTGCGGGTAAAGAGGTGGCAGGTCTGCGCCCCAAAACAGGTGTGACTGCTGTCCCCCCAGTCACAGAGGATGAAGAGGCCGCGGATGCACAAGATATGGCAGACGGTGGTTGGCCCGGCCGGCTAGGCCGCATTGTAGCACACTGAGCTTCCCACTGCAACTTATGCTTCATGTCCATGTGCCGGTTCATGCATGAAGTACTCAAACTATGTATTTTTTGGCCTCTACTTAGCTTTTGCTGACAAATGTTACAGATAACACGAGTTGGGTCATCTTTATCGATCTGAAAAAATGCCCAGGCTATGCAAGGCTTAGCACCCATGCGACCTGAAGAGCCACCACGACTTGTGGTGAGAGGCAGAGTTGTGTTTGAGGATGCAGTTGTTGACGTGCTTCCAGTACTACGTCTCTGTCCAGGAAGGCGCAACCTGACCTCGTCGTCACTAGCTTCTTCCTCCACCTCCTCTGCTGACCTCATCTCTTGGCTGACTGTGGGTTGACAGTAAGTGGGATCTCCGACCTCATCATCACCACCCTGTGCGTTATCACACCCGTCGTCCTCAGAGCCAACCTGTTCCTGCCCTGACAAAAAACTAAAGTTGTCGCTCCAATCAGGTATTTGAGTCTTATCATCGTCTTCCTCTTGTCTCCACCAACAGGAGTTACAGTTTGGGAATGAGGGTCTACATTATGGTCAGAACCTTCTGCGTCTGGTCCTGGATCCGACTCAAAAAGATTCTGGGCATCAGTGCAGATCATTTCCTCGTCTGGATTCACAGAAGCGCTGGAGTCGACCTCTGATTCCCAGGCTATAGTATGAGTAAACAGTTCTGCAGACTCAACCATCTGTTCTACCTCATACTCAGACGGGCAGCTGGAGATTTGGGAGCTGTGAGGAAGCAAGTGCGATTTGGGTGACACCTTTGAGGACTGGAGTATTTGTGATGTTGAAGTTGATGTGGAGGAGAGCCCACTTAAAGGAACACTTGATATCCGTTGAAGCACCTGCTGTTTTTGTGCCTCATCTGGAATTTGTAGCGATTGGCGTGGCCGTAAGAAAGGGATCTTATCACATTGTCCGCTAAAAGAAGTAGACATTTTAGTTTGGCTGGAAGATGGTCTTTCTTCTGCAGATGTTACTGTTGCTTTAACACCTACCCCACGGACACAACCTTTTTTCCCCTTCCCAACACGCCTATTCCCCTTTCCACCAGCAGCAGGCCTTTTTCCACTCATTTTGGTGGTTAACTAATTCACAACTCTGGAGCTGTTTGCACAAAAAAACAATGGATGGTAACCGAGCAGTGCTGAGTGGCCAAACTGTGGTATTAGGCCAAAACTATTGACTGGGTTAGATGCAGAAAAAAATTATTTTGAATTTGCAACCTGATGGAGGTCAGTATAGATGGACTAATAGAGAAAGTCCGACACACTACTAGAAGGCCAAATATTTTTTCAGAGGTAGATGCAGAAAAAAATATATTCAGTTTGCAACCTGATGGAGGTCAGTATAGATGGACTAATACAACAAGTCCCGCACACAGCTAGAATCCCAAATATTTTTTCAGAGGTACTGTAGATGCAGATAAAAATTATTTTTAATTTGCAACCTGATGGAGGTCAGTATAGATGGACTAATAGAGAAAGTCTGACACACTACTAGAAGGCCAAATATTTTTTCAGAGGTAGATGCAGAAAAAAATATATTCAGTTTGCAACCTGATGGAGGTCAGTATAGATGGGCTAATACAACAAGTCCCACAAACAGCTAGAAGCCCAAATATTTTTTCAGAGGTACTGTAGATGCAGATAAAAATTAGTTTTAATTTGCAACCTGATGGAGGTCAGTATAGATGGACTAATAGAGAAAGTCCGACACACTACTAGAAGGCCAAATATTTTTTCAGAGCTAGATGCAGAAAAAAATTATATTCAGTTTGCAACCTGATGGAGGTCAGTATAGATGGACTAATAGAGAAAGTCCGACACACTACGAGAAGGCCAAATATTTTTTCAGAGGTAGATGCAGAAAAAAATATATTCAGTTTGCAGCCTGATGGAGGTCAGTATAGATGGACTAATACAACAAGTCCCGCACACAGCTAGAAGCCCAAATATTTTTTCAGAGGTACTGTAGATGCAGATAAAAATTATTTTTAATTTGCAACCTGATGGAGGTCAGTATAGATGGACTAATAGAGAAAGTCCGACACACTACTAGAAGGCCAAATATTTTTTCAGAGGTAGATGCAGAAAAAAATATATTCAGTTTGCAACCTGATGGAGGTCAGTATAGATGGACTAATACAACAAGTCCCACACACAGCTAGAAGCCCAAATATTTTTTCAGAGGTACTGTAGATGCAGATAAAAATTAGTTTTAATTTGCAACCTGATGGAGGTCAGTATAGATGGACTAATAGAGAAAGTCCGACACACTACTAGAAGGCCAAATATTTTTTCAGAGCTAAATGCAGAAAAAAATTATATTCAGTTTGCAACCTGATGGAGGTCAGTATAGATGGACTAATAGAGAAAGTCCGACACACTACTAGAAGGCCAAATATTTTTTCAGAGGTAGATGCAGAAAAAAATATATTCAGTTTGCAACCTGATGGAGGTCAGTATAGATGGATTAATAGAACAAGACCCACACACAGCTAGAAGCCCAATATTTTTTCAGAGGTAGATGCAGAAAAAAATATATTCAGTTTGCAACCTGATGGAGGTCAGTATAGATGGACTAATAGAACAAGTCCCACACACTGCTAGAAGCCCAAATATTTTTTCAGAGGTACTGTAGATGCAGATAAAAATTAGTTTTAATTTGCAACCTGATGGAGGTCAGTATAGATGGACTAATAGAGAAAGTCCGACACACTACTAGAAGGCCAAATATTTTTTCAGAGCTAGATGCAGAAAAAAATTATATTCAGTTTGCAACCTGATGGAGGTCAGTATAGATGGACTAATAGAGAAAGTCCGACACACTACTAGAAGGCCAAATATTTTTTCAGAGGTAGATGCAGAAAAAAATATATTCAGTTTGCAACCTGATGGAGGTCAGTATAGATGGATTAATAGAACAAGACCCACACACAGCTAGAAGCCCAATATTTTTTCAGAGGTAGATGCAGAAAAAACTATATTCAGTTTGCAACCTGATGGAGGTCAGTATAGATGGACTAATAGAACAAGTCCCACACACTGCTAGAAGCCCAAATATTTTTTCAGAGGTACTGTAGATGCAGATAAAAATTAGTTTTAATTTGCAACCTGATGGAGGTCAGTATAGATGGACTAATAGAGAAAGTCCGACACATTACTAGAAGGCAAAATATTTTTTCAGAGGAAGATGCAGAAAAAAATTATATTCAGTTTGCAACCTGATGGAGGTCAGTATAGATGGACTAATAGAGAAAGTCCGACACACTACTAGAAGGCCAAATATTTTTTCAGAGGTAGATGCAGAAAAAAATATATTCAGTTTGCAACCTGATGGAGGTCAGTATAGATGGATTAATAGAACAAGACCCACACACAGCTAGAAGCCCAATATTTTTTCAGAGGTATATGCAGAAAAAACTATATTCAGTTTGCAACCTGATGGAGGTCAGTATAGATGGACTAATAGAACAAGTCCCACACACTGCTAGAAGCCCAAATATTTTTTCAGAGGTACTGTAGATGCAGATAAAAATTAGTTTTAATTTGCAACCTGATGGAGGTCAGTATAGTTGGACTAATAGAGAAAGTCCGACACACTACTAGAAGGCCAAATATTTTTTCAGAGGTAGATGCAGAAAAAAATATATTCAGTTTGCAACCTGATGGAGGTCAGTATAGATGGATTAATAGAACAAGACCCACACAGAGCTAGAAGCCCAATATTTTTTCAGAGGTAGATGCAGAAAAAAATAAATTCAGTTTGCAACCTGATGGAGGTCAGTATAGATGGACTAATAGAACAAGTCCCACACACTGCTAGAAGCCCAAATATTTTTTCAGAGGTACTGTAGATGCAGATAAAAATTAGTTTTAATTTGCAACCTGATGGAGGTCAGTATAGATGGACTAATAGAGAAAGTCCGACACACTACTAGAAGGCCAAATATTTTTTCAGAGGTAGATGCAGAAAAAAATATATTCAGTTTGCAACCTGATGGAGGTCAGTATAGATGGATTAATAGAACAAGACCCACACACAGCTAGAAGCCCAATATTTTTTCAGAGGTAGATGCAGAAAAAAATATATTCAGTTTGCAACCTGATGGAGGTCAGTATAGATGGACTAATAGAACAAGTCCCACACACTGCTAGAAGCCCAAATATTTTTTCAGAGGTACTGTAGATGCAGATAAAAATTAGTTTTAATTTGCAACCTGATGGAGGTCAGTATAGATGGACTAATAGAGAAAGTCCGACACACTACTAGAAGGCCAAATATTTTTTCAGAGCTAGATGCAGAAAAAAATTATATTCAGTTTGCAACCTGATGGAGGTCAGTATAGATGGACTAATAGAGAAAGTCCGACACACTACTAGAAGGCCAAATATTTTTTCAGAGGTAGATGCAGAAAAAAATATATTCAGTTTGCAACCTGATGGAGGTCAGTATAGATGGATTAATAGAACAAGACCCACACACAGCTAGAAGCCCAATATTTTTTCAGAGGTAGATGCAGAAAAAACTATATTCAGTTTGCAACCTGATGGAGGTCAGTATAGATGGACTAATAGAACAAGTCCCACACACTGCTAGAAGCCCAAATATTTTTTCAGAGGTACTGTAGATGCAGATAAAAATTAGTTTTAATTTGCAACCTGATGGAGGTCAGTATAGATGGACTAATAGAGAAAGTCCGACACATTACTAGAAGGCAAAATATTTTTTCAGAGGAAGATGCAGAAAAAAATTATATTCAGTTTGCAACCTGATGGAGGTCAGTATAGATGGACTAATAGAGAAAGTCCGACACACTACTAGAAGGCCAAATATTTTTTCAGAGGTAGATGCAGAAAAAAATATATTCAGTTTGCAACCTGATGGAGGTCAGTATAGATGGATTAATAGAACAAGACCCACACACAGCTAGAAGCCCAATATTTTTTCAGAGGTATATGCAGAAAAAACTATATTCAGTTTGCAACCTGATGGAGGTCAGTATAGATGGACTAATAGAACAAGTCCCACACACTGTTAGAAGCCCAAATATTTTTTCAGAGGTACTGTAGATGCAGATAAAAATTAGTTTTAATTTGCAACCTGATGGAGGTCAGTATAGATGGACTAATAGAGAAAGTCCGACACACTACTAGAAGGCCAAATATTTTTTCAGAGGTAGATGCAGAAAAAAATATATTCAGTTTGCAACCTGATGGAGGTCAGTAAAGATGGATTAATAGAACAAGACCCACACACAGCTAGAAGCCCAATATTTTTTCAGAGGTAGATGCAGAAAAAAATATATTCAGTTTGCAACCTGATAGAGGTCAGTATAGATGGACTAATAGAACAAGTCCCACACACTGCTAGAAGCCCAAATATTTTTTCAGAGGTACTGTAGATGCAGATAAAAATTAGTTTTAATTTGCAACCTGATGGAGGTCAGTATAGATGGACTAATAGAATGATGCTATGCCCAAAAGATTTTACTTCATTAGGTGCAGTAAAAAAATTGGTATTCTATACACAGGTGGTATATCTTGCAACACAGATAGGCTACTCCACTGACTAACACACTCTGCAATAGGCCAAAAAGGATTAGCTTTGCTAGATTCAGCCCAATGCTGTGAAAAAAACTTGCACAGCACTGGCACAGACCTGCCTGGCAAAAACTGATAGGAACTCATGTAACCTAGTCCTGAAAAGGACTGCAATTACAATTAGTCTTTACTCCCACAACCGATCTATTTAAGAGCACAGACCTCCCTGATAAAAGTCGTAGGAAATGCTGTAACCTAGTCCTTAAAAGGACTGCAATCACAACTATTCCCTACTCCCAAGCTATCTGTATATTTGTGCGAAAATTGGCTTGAAATTAGCAAGGTATAGCGCACACAGCAACAGCGGTGCCGTCTAACACGCAGCTGCAGCAGTGAGAAAATGGTGGCGACGGGGAAAATGGCTTGGTCTTATAGGGCAAGGACATGTGACATACACTGCCAATGACACATGCCCTTGCTTGTGTGAAAAAAAGCACTTCGCTCCGTGTGTGCGCTGCTGATAGGCTGACAGATTGCACCTCCCCACTGTAAATGCGGGAAAGAGAAAAAAAAATGGAGATCTTCATTGTTCCTGCAGAGATCCATCCCCTGCCCCTCCCCCCACCCCGCTGTACACTCAAACTGCGTATTAACATTAATTTTCATCATTACTGAGAAAAAATCCAGTTATGATTTTGGTGCACGAACAGTTATCGAACATAACCTCGAACAGCCGAATTTTTCTCAAATTGTTCGTGTTCGCCGAACGGCTCGAACACTGCCCAAAACAGCTCGAATTTGAGATTGGCGAACAGTTCGAGTAGAACAACGCTCATCTCTACTTATGAGTTGTGGACAGCTGTGAAAGAGCAGGCAAATCTGTGGCTGAGACCGCTGAACCTACATCCCGGCATGGTCGTGTGTGTCAATGGCCGTAACCTGGTGGCGGCTCTGAGGCGAGGTGAGATCACACACGTACCATGCCTGGCTCATGTGCTTAACCTCGTGGTTCAGCGTTTTCTTAAATCGTACCCCGAGTTGCCAGATCTGCTCGTGAAAGTACGCCGCCTATCAGCTCATTTTCGCAAGTCGGCTACAGCTTCCGCCTCCTTTGCTGTGTTTCAGCAGCATTTGCAGCTTCCGGCACACCGACTGGTGTGTGATGTCCCCACACGTTGGAACTCTACCCTCCACATGTTGCAAAGGATTTGTGAGCAGAAGAGAGCAGTTGTGGAGTACCAGCTGCAACAAGGCCGTCGATATTCAGGTCAGACTCCACACATAAGACCTCAGGAGTGGACCTGGATGTCTGACATATGTACCATCCTGACAAACTTTGAGGAGGCCACCAAGATGGTGAGTGGCGATGACACCATCATTAGTGTCAGCATCCCACTTGTCTGTCTTTTGCAACGCTCTCTGCAGAGAATTAAAGAGGAGGCATTGCAGCCAGAGTATGATGAGATGGATCAAGAAGCCATAGCGGGCGATTACACACAGCCCAGCCTCATCTCATCCCAACGTGCATTGGGGGACAATGAGGGAGAGCAGGAGGAGGAGGAGGAGGAAGAACAGGAGCTGCTATCATGCATTGTAGACGGTAGTACCTGTACAAGTGTCATACCGTCGGTTCAGCGTGGGTGGCCTGAGGACAGGGGGGAGGAGGAAGAGGAGGAGGAATAGGAGAGCATGGTCAGTCGTCATCTTGGTGAGGACTCGGAAATCTTGCCCATTACCAGTCTGGCACGCATGGCTGACTTTATGTTACGCTGCCTTAACCGTGACCCTCGCGTTGTCAAAATGTTGGGTGACAGTCATTACTGGTTGGTGACACTTGTAGACCCCCGCTACAAGGAGAACTTTCACTCTCTTATTCCTGAGGTGGAGAAGTCTGCAAAAATGGGGCAATACCAGAAGGCCCTTGCTGCAGAACTCTTAAAAAAATTCCTATCTGAACACGCTAGCGGCAGAGGTCACAGTTCGTTGCCCAACCAAGGCGTACAGGCGAGAGAGATGCAACTCCAATCCAGCAGAGGCAGGGGAACACTGTCAACGTTCTTGGACAGTTTTCTGACATCCGCCCAGCTTACAGGCCCTGAGGCACAGGGTACTCTCACAAAGGAGTGGAAAGTTTCAAAAGATGGTGAGGGAGTACCTTGCCGATCGTACCAGCGTCCTCCGTGATTCCTCTGTGCCTTTTAATTATTGGGTATCCAAGCTGGACACTTGGAATGAACTCGCTCTGTATGCCTTGGAGGTCCTGGCCTGCCCTGCCGCTAGCGTGTTATCGGACCGTGTTTTTAGTGCCGCTGGGGGAATTATAATTGATAAGCGCACTCGCCTGTCAACTGACAATGCTGACAAGCTGACCCTTATCAAAATGAACAAGGGCTGGATTGTGCCAGACTTCTCATCACCACCAAATGACAGCAGAGTAACATAAAGTCAAATCCACTGTGTTATTTCGGGAGGTGTATTCACATGCACCGCTTCACTCCCACACATGGGTATACG
Organism: Phyllobates terribilis; assembly: GCF_046119375.1. Lineage (NCBI taxonomy): Eukaryota > Metazoa > Chordata > Amphibia > Anura > Dendrobatidae > Phyllobates > Phyllobates terribilis. The sequence goes on along the minus strand of NW_027362773.1, from coordinate 183,050,318 downwards.
CTTCCTCATTTCGGCTGTTTAATCTTCTTCTCCTTATCCTCAGCCGCCACCACCACTATACCACCAGGGTGCCAGCATTGCAAGTTCCTCCGTCCTAATTTTTGGCAGCTTTTGCTGGGAAAGCATAAGCAAATACCATGGGACACCCACTCCCCAATAATGGGACTTATGTTTGTAATATGCTGTACTGCATGGCTCTTGTAAGGGGTATTGCAAGTTGCTCCGTCCTAATTTTTGGCAGCTTTTGCTTGCAAGGCATAAGCAAATACTATGGGAGACCCACTCCCCAATAATGGGACTTATGTTTGTAATATGCTGTACTGCATGGCTCTTGTAAGGGGCATTGCAAGTTGCTCCATCCTAATTTTTGGCAGCTTTGCTAGCAAGGCATAAGCAAATACTATGGGACTCCCACTCCCCAATAATGGGACTTATGTTTGTAATATGCTGTACTGCATGTGACGCGCCCCCTGGGCCGTGTGTACACGTGTGTGGGATACCCGGTGCCGGGTCTCTGGGGTCTGTAGTCTCCGTGGCGTTGACCCGGTCCCGTGGCTCAGGCTGGTCAAACCAGTGGCAGTCTTACTTATGTTTTGAGGTTAATTGTCCGACTGCGCCACCCGTGGATTGCGGTCAGGGAGTACCACCGCTGCGAGGCAGACCGCTGAGGCTGGTGTTGTGTGCGCAGCATAGAATGGGATAACTCCCCTCGGGAGGAGTATAGCCTCAGGGCAGTGAGTGTGGATGATGGGGGTGATGGTGCACGAGCGCAGCAGGAACTACTCAGAGTCTTTGCAGTGCAGTTCAGGGTCTTTACTGATGAATATAAGGTAGACCCTCCCGGGAGTACTGGCTAGCATAAGAGGCCTGGTCAGTCTGTGAGCAAGCAGGAGTTCCCCTGGCCAGGTGGAGTTGTAGGCCTCCCCGTCTGTCTGCACTCTTCCTGGCTACCTTGCTGTAAGCGGGTAGAAGTAGCCCATGTCCCTGAGTGTACCGTGTAGTGCTCACCCGTATGGCTGGTGACTTGGGGCCTTCTGTTAGCCTCCACTCCACGATGGCGGTGCTGGTCCCTTGCTTGTGACTGAGCCTCCAGGCTTCTATGGCCAGAGGACCTGAAATCCCCTGCCCGCTGGTTTCTGCTGCTGGATATATAAGTCCTCACAGCTTCGGACTCCTGTGTCCGGTTCCTATTGTCTTCTGCCAGGGTGAGCTCTGCTCAGCTTCCAGCCCCTGGTCTTTAGCTCCTAGCTCCTACAGAGCTCCTTGCTGTTACTTTCCCTTGCTCTCACTCTGACTCTGACTGTTCTCTGACTCACTCAACCCGCCCCAGATCCAGTTTATAAGGGCAGAATTCTCCCCTCCCAGGACTGGGGCAGGAGGATGTTGCATGTTTAAGGGATCCTGACCAGGAAACCTCCCACTTGATCTCCGACGTAATATCTCTATTACTGTGGTGACCAGACCCCTGGGGTGCCACACATGGCTCTTGTAAGGGGCATTGCAGTTCCTCATAATTTTTGGAAAGCCTTCCATTCACTGCTTAGGCCAACAGTGCACGGGAGACCCAGTTGCTATAAATCGAAAAAAAGGTTTAGTTAACGCCCTCTGACCTCCATGTCATTTCCAAGGGGCATTGGAGTGGCTCGAAATTTTTGGTAGGCATTGCACTCACTGTATGCCCTATAACTGTGTAGCCGAACAGCTCCTTTTGTTACAGAAATATATCCTACAAGACATATCTGGTTGACTGGCCTGATATTGATGTGAATGGTCCCTGTTCCTCCTGCTCTTTCTCCTTTTGCCACCACCTCATCCATCATTTATCACCTGAAGCTTTGTTTTAAAGGGAGTCATAGAACTGGGATAGTAGCAGGAAAACATCCAGCAATCCTCGGAGGAGGTAGGATATGCGCCAAAACGCGGACCACCTCAGGCCTAGCCGCTACTACATACATGCGCTTGCATTCCAAGAAAACAAAGCAGATGCTAACTTCTATCATCATCATCATGCTCCTCACCTAGGCACTCTCAACTCCCCTGATGGAGAAGCCAGGGCCCACCGGAGGAGTCTGGTTCTCTGGTGGGCTCGTCCAATGCTGCCCTAAAGCAGGCCAGGCTAAGAAAAGTGTGGGGGAAGGTGACAGGAGAAATCAGGGCGGCTGGGGACCGAGTATGGACACCTGGCCGCCACCTGGCGGCTGGGGACCGAGCGTGGACACCCGGCCGCCGGGCGGCTGGGGACAGAGTATGGATACCTCGCTGCCGAAGCGGCCATGATGTAGTGGCCAGCTTCGGCCTCCTCCAAACTAAAAGGCCCCATTTCAAGTGAAAGCTAGCAGTATGGTATTGCAGCCTGCGGGTGGGTGGGTGGTTGGCTGCATATTTTCGCTTGCATTGCAAGGAATGGGGGAGGTACAATTGAACACTGCCCTGGGACAAGGACTTGCACGGGGATAGTTGCAAGTCTGCATCTTCTGATGCGGCAAGGATCACTTCTGATGGGCACACTTTTAGACAGTGACCTGGGGGTCAGAGATGCTTCCAGGGGTCTTCCCCATGCTGATCCCTTGACTTTTCAGCACTGTATGCATGTGTCACACAGCACATGGCCAGATAAGGTTGTAAAATGTTAAAATGACATTTCCCAGTGAACGCATTTGTCACGGTTGAAAGCAATACAAAAGTGCAAAAACGCATGAAAAATGCTACTTGTGAACATAGCCCAAGGTGTGGAGGAGTATTTTTGTTTTTGGTTATTTATTTTACCTTATACACAAGTTTTTACCCTGGAAAGGAAATTCATTAACATATTACCGCGCGCCGGTATTTTGAAGCTTTTTTTTTAAGCTTTTTTCACTGTTTTCAGAACATTAACAATAAGAACATGGAAGATTCCTGTAGCCATTTGGTGCGCTGCATATGCTGCTACATGTTCACAGACTTGCCAGTGGAAAAGCCAAACTTCACATGCCAGAAATGCAAGCTTGTGTCCCTGTTGGAGGAAAAGTTGTGAAATCTAGAAGAGAGGTTAACTACCTTGAAAATCATTAAGGAAGGTGAAGAGTTCTTAGACAAAGCAGAATTATCTCTTCATGATTCAGAAAGAGAAGAAATTCGAACTGCACCTGACGAAACAGAGGAATGGTAGCATGTGACCCACAGAAGCAGGAGGATCGAGAGGCAGTCAGCACCCATACTGCTCAGGAACCAGTACCAGGCTCTCACGCAGGAGAACCATGAAGAAATACAGCAAAATAAGACTTTGCCAGCAATGAATAACCTTGTAAGCCCTCAGAATCCTCCTGGATGGAGAAAGAAGAATGTTGTGAAGAAAAAACGGAGATTGGTGGTCATGGGGGATTCCCTGTTAAGAGGAACAGAGGCCGCTCTCTGCAGACCATACATAACCTCAAGAGAAATGTGCTGTCTTCCAGGAGCAAAAATTAAAGATGTGTCTGATGTAGTGCCGGCGTCCCTGCCCTCTGCTAGGCAGGGACGCTGCTCCTCTCACCGCTCTGCTCCGTGCCCGGCTTCCTCCCCCCGCTCTGCTGTCAGCGCGCGCTCCGTCCCGGCGTCCTCCTCCTGCTCTGCTCTCAGCGCGCGCTCCTTCCCGGCCCCTGTGCTTAGGGCGCGCGCGCGCGCGCTCCCCTCCTCTTAAAGGGGCCGCGCGCGCCGCCCTAAAGAGTCCCCGGCCAATGGCCGGAGGACTTCATCATATATAAGGCACCTCCTCCAAAATGGAGGTGCCCGAGCAATGTTGTTTGCACCTGTGTCTCACCTGTGCTTCAGCCCTCAGGTCCCGTTGCCAGTTACCTGCCAGTTACCTGCCAGTTACCTGCCAGTTTCCTGCCAGTTTCCTGCCAGTACCTGCCAGTTACCTGCCTGATTCCTGCCTGAATACTTGTTACCTGTCTGCCAGTCTGAGGTCCGACGGTCTGCCTTACTACTCCTGTCAGTCTGTCTAAAGGACCAGCCTGCCCGCTCACCTGGGAGCGCATATCAGCTACCTGCCTGCTTGCCTGAGGTCCGACGGTCTGCCTTACTACTCCGGTCAGTCTGTCTATGGACCAGCTTGCCCGCTCACCTGGGAGCGCTTCTCCGTTATCTGCCTGCTTGCCAGCCCGGAGGCTCCGTTGTCACGTGCTGTGACCACCAGCTACTCCAGACTCTTGCCCGCTCACCTGGGAGCGCATCTCCGTTACCTGCCTGCTTGCCAGCCCGGAGGTCCCGTTGTCACGTGCGGTGACCATCAGCTATTCCAGAGACTCTTGCCCGCTCACCTGGGAGCGCTTCTCCGTTACCTACCTGCCTGCCAGCCCGGAGGTTCCGCCGTCACGTGCCGTGACCACCTGCTATTCCAGAGACTCTCGCTTGCTCACCTGGGAGCACACATCTACCACCTGCCTGCTAGCCTACCCGGAGGTTCTGCCATCACAGGTCGTACCTACCCCTTACCCAGAGACTGCCCTGATCACTTGCCGTAACTCCCTGTCCGTTCACCCAGAGACTGCCACCCGCTCCCTTACAAGGGCCGCCCCCTTGTATAGTAGCTCAGAGGTTCCGCCTCCCGGACCCGTTACAGTCCGCCTCCCGGACCCGTTACAGTTTGCTCGGGCCATGGAACCCGGTGGCACCCAAGCTCCCTCGCTCTCGGACCTCGGTCTTGAACTGTCCCGTCAGAGGTCCCAACAGGAGGCCATCCTGGGTCACCTGCGGAATGTTAATACTCGCCTGAACACTCTGTCTGATCCACCAACAACCTCCGCCAGTGCCATATCTTGCAATCCGGCGGCTCCGCTGCTCACTAATATTATGGTATCCTACCCCGGACCCCGGCTTTCTGCACCTCCTCGCTTCGGAGGCGACCCCGTCCAGGCTCGGGGCTTCTTGAATCAGTGCACCCTGCATTTTGAACTTTTGTCCTACCAGTTTAACTCTGACCGGGCCAAAATTGCCTTCATCATGTCCCATCTCACCGGGGAGGCCCTGGCCTGGCTGAATCCTCTATGGGAGAGAGGAGACCCCCTGGTGTCCAACTTGCCTGCTTTTCTCACGGCTTTCCGGAAAGTCTTCGACGAACCCGGACGGAAGACCTCATCTGCATCATCGTTGCTACGCCTCCGTCAGGGGAGTCTCACCGTGGGCCAATATGCCATACGGTTCCGTACCCTTGCCTCGGAGCTGGCCTGGGATAACGACGCTCTGGTTTCCGTCTTCTGGGAGGGTCTGTCCGGCCGTATTAAAGATGAACTTGCCGGTCGGGACATTCCTACCACTCTCGATGACTTAATAACTCTTGCCACCCGAATTGACCTACGGTTTCAGGAGCGTGCCAAAGAGGTCACCCGTGAGAGAAGGATTCCACGTTTAGCTCCTACTTTCCAGAAACCCGTCATTCCCTCCATCTCTCCCCAGGTACACTCTCCTGAGCCTATGCAGGTCGACCAGACCAAGATGGTCAAAACCCGTCAGGACTCACGCCGTGCCGAGGGGAGCTGCTTCTACTGTGGCAGTAAGGAGCACCGGATCCGTGCCTGCCCGGAGAGGTCGGGAAACGCCTGTGTCTAGGTTCGCTCAGAGAGGTCCACCTAGACAAGAATAAATCCTCTCCATCCCTGCTGTTGTCAGTTTCGATCATCTACGGGGAGAACCGTTATTTCGAACTAGCCCAACTTGACTCTGGAGCAGCCGGGAACCTTATTTCACAGTCCCTGGTTGAGAAATACCGCATCCCCACCAAACCTCTGGCTGTACCCTTGTCTGTCGCTGCCGTGGATGGGGGCCTCTTACCTCGCCCCATTCAACTCATCACCGAATCCATTACCCTGCAGGTGGGAATGCTGCATTCTGAAAGTATCTCCTTTCATGTTCTGCCTGGACTCTCTCACGCCCTCTTGCTAGGTCTGCCCTGGCTCCAGAGACATGCACCCGTGCTAGACTGGCAAACCGGAGAGGTCCTTCGCTGGGGACAAGACTGTCATAAAACCTGCCTGGTTCCCGTCCATCCCGTCCGTCCCTCTCCTACCCCAGCTAATCTACCTGGACTTCCGATTCCTTATTGGTCTTATGCAGATGTCTTTAATAAAAAGGAGGCAGAGACATTACCACCACATAGACCATACGACTGTCCCATCGATCTGCTACCCGGTACTACTCCTCCCCGTGGGCGTATCTATCCTTTATCCGCTGCTGAGACCCGGTCAATGTCCGAATATATTGAGGAGAATCTGGCCAGAGGATTCATCCGGAAATCTACCTCCCCGGCGGGAGCAGGCTTCTTTTTCGTCAAAAAGAAGGACGGCTCTCTCCGTCCCTGTATAGACTATAGAGGCCTAAACCTGATCACGGTGAAGAATAAGTACCCCCTTCCGCTCATTCCAGAATTATTTGATCGTCTGAGGGGGGCTAGGATCTTCACCAAACTGGACCTTCGTGGGGCGTACAACCTGGTTCGTATTCGTCAGGGGGATGAATGGAAGACGGCATTCAACACCCGGGACGGCCACTATGAATACCTGGTAATGCCCTTTGGTCTCTGTAACGCTCCTGCCGTCTTTCAAGAGTTGGTCAATGACATCTTCCGGGACCTTCTCTACTCCTGCGTAGTGGTGTACCTGGACGACATCTTGGTCTTCTCTCCGGATCTCCAGACTCACCGGAGGGACGTTCGTCAGGTCCTGCTCAGGCTAAGGCAGAACCATCTCTACGCTAAATTTGAGAAGTGCCTCTTTGAGCAGACCTCGCTTCCGTTTCTGGGCTACATTATCTCTCAGACCGGCCTTCAAATGGATCCTGAGAAACTGTCTGCCATCGAGAAATGGCCCCGACCGGAGGGGTTGAAGGCCATTCAGCGTTTCCTGGGCTTCGCCAACTACTACCGCCTCTTCATACCACACTTCTCTTCCCGGACGGCCCCAATTTCTGCGCTCACCCGTAAAGGTACTAATCCCAAAGAGTGGCCACCCGAAGCAGAGGAGGCCTTTCTTTCCCTTAAACAGGCCTTCTCTTCCGCCCCGGTGCTGCATCGCCCAGATGGCAACAAGCAGTTCTTCCTGGAAGTTGACGCCTCCTCCTCTGGAGCCGGAGCGGTACTTACTCAAAAATCATCTTCCGGGAGGATGGTAACTTGTGGCTTCTTCTCTAAACTCTTCTCCTCCTCTGAGCGCAACTATTCCATAGGAGACCGAGAGTTATTGGCCATCAAACTGGCATTGGAGGAGTGGCGTTACCTGCTCGAGGGGGCTCTTCACCCGGTAATAATTTACACTGACCACAAGAACTTGGCTTACCTCCAGCATGCCCAGAGACTTAACCCGCGCCAAGCCCGGTGGTCCTTGTTTTTTGCTCGTTTTGATTTTGTCCTTCATTTTCGCCCGGCTGACAAAAACGTCAAGGCGGATGCCTTGTCTCGATCCTTTCTGGTGTCTGATCTCGAGGAGGATCCGAAACATATCATCGATCCCGCCAGAGTAATGCAGGTGGCTCCCGTGAGTCTAAATCGTCTTCCTCCTGGTAAGACGTTCGTACCAGTACCTGATCGGGAGAAGATTCTACACTGGGGTCATTCGTCTAAACTAGCTGGCCACGCCGGTCAGAAAAAGACCCTCCAGCTTATTACCCGGCACTACTGGTGGCCTAACCTGCACAAGGATGTAATAGACTTTGTTTCTGCCTGTGTGTCCTGCGCCCGCAACAAAGTTCCGAGACACCTGCCGGCCGGCCGCCTCCTACCTCTGCCAGTACCTGCTGCCCCCTGGCAGCATATAGCGATGGACTTCATTACTGATCTGCCCGTCTCTGCCGGTTGTACGGTCATTTGGGTGGTCGCTGACCGCTTCTCCAAGATGGCTCGCTTCATTCCACTGCCAGGTCTTCCGTCTGCACCCGAGCTGGCTAAAGACTTTATCCACCACATCTTCCGTCTTCATGGCCTGCCCCGTCACATCGTGTCGGATCGTGGGGTACAGTTCACTTCCCGTTTCTGGAGAGCCACTTGTAAATTGCTGGACGTCACCCTGGACTTCTCCTCCGCTTACCACCCACAGTCTAATGGTCAAGTGGAGCGGATCAATCAGAACCTGACCAGTTACCTTCGGCACTTCGTTAATGCCCACCATTCTGACTGGGTGGATCTCCTGCCATGGGCCGAATTCTCGTACAACAGTCACGAGAGCGAGTCTTCCTCCAAATCCCCGTTTTTTGTAGTCTACGGTCAGCATCCTCGGATCCCGTTTCCCGTCTCCACCTCGGCGGACAATCCGGCTGCGGAATCTCTTGTTAACAAATTTTCCTCCATATGGGAGAGTACCCGGTCCGCACTCCTTCTGTCATCCGAGCGTATGAAAAGACACGCTGACAAAAAACGTCTGGACCCTCCTCAATTCCGCCCTGGGGATAAAGTCTGGCTCTCGTCCAAATATATCCGGCTCAAGATCCCTTCCTATAAGTTAGGGCCTCGGTTCATCGGCCCACTGGAGGTCATCAGTCAGATCAACCCGGTGGCCTATAAATTGAAACTCCCGGCCAACTTACGGATCCCTAACTCCTTCCATGTGTCTCTCCTCAAACCTGTGGTACTTAACTCTTTTTCCAAGTCTACAGGTACGCCTCCTGCTCCGGTTTCTGCTGAGGACGAGTTTGAGGTAGAGAACATTCTTGCCACCAAAAGGGTAAGAGGAAAGACCTTTTTCCTGGTAGATTGGAAGGGGTTTGGTCCTGAGGAGAGAACGTGGGAGCCCCGGGAGAACATCCATGCCCCTCTCATCCTAGCTAAATTTCTGTCTGGCCTAAAAAAGGGGGGGCCTAAACGGGGGGGTACTGTAGTGCCGGCGTCCCTGCCCTCTGCTAGGCAGGGACGCTGCTCCTCTCACCGCTCTGCTCCGTGCCCGGCTTCCTCCCCCCGCTCTGCTGTCAGCGCGCGCTCCGTCCCGGCGTCCTCCTCCTGCTCTGCTCTCAGCGCGCGCTCCTTCCCGGCCCCTGTGCTTAGGGCGCGCGCGCGCTCCCCTCCTCTTAAAGGGGCCGCGCGCGCCGCCCTAAAGAGTCCCCGGCCAATGGCCGGAGGACTTCATCATATATAAGGCACCTCCTCCAAAATGGAGGTGCCCGAGCAATGTTGTTTGCACCTGTGTCTCACCTGTGCTTCAGCCCTCAGGTCCCGTTGCCAGTTACCTGCCAGTTACCTGCCAGTTACCTGCCAGTTACCTGCCAGTTTCCTGCCAGTTTCCTGCCAGTACCTGCCAGTTACCTGCCTGATTCCTGCCTGAATACTTGTTACCTGTCTGCCAGTCTGAGGTCCGACGGTCTGCCTTACTACTCCTGTCAGTCTGTCTAAAGGACCAGCCTGCCCGCTCACCTGGGAGCGCATATCAGCTACCTGCCTGCTTGCCTGAGGTCCGACGGTCTGCCTTACTACTCCGGTCAGTCTGTCTATGGACCAGCTTGCCCGCTCACCTGGGAGCGCTTCTCCGTTATCTGCCTGCTTGCCAGCCCGGAGGCTCCGTTGTCACGTGCTGTGACCACCAGCTACTCCAGACTCTTGCCCGCTCACCTGGGAGCGCATCTCCGTTACCTGCCTGCTTGCCAGCCCGGAGGTCCCGTTGTCACGTGCGGTGACCATCAGCTATTCCAGAGACTCTTGCCCGCTCACCTGGGAGCGCTTCTCCGTTACCTACCTGCCTGCCAGCCCGGAGGTTCCGCCGTCACGTGCCGTGACCACCTGCTATTCCAGAGACTCTCGCTTGCTCACCTGGGAGCACACATCTACCACCTGCCTGCTAGCCTACCCGGAGGCTCTGCCATCACAGGTCGTACCTACCCCTTACCCAGAGACTGCCCTGATCACTTGCCGTAACTCCCTGTCCGTTCACCCAGAGACTGCCACCCGCTCCCTTACAAGGGCCGCCCCCTTGTATAGTAGCTCAGAGGTTCCGCCTCCCGGACCCGTTACAGTCCGCCTCCCGGACCCGTTACATCTGACAGGATATCAAGACTCTTCAGACCTACAGATCACTACCCATTCCTGCTAATACATGTGGGGACAAATGACACCGCAGGAAAGGACCTGGAAACCATCTGCAGTGACTTTGAAGACTTAGGCAAGAAAGTGAAAGAATTGGGAGCGCAGGTGGTCTTCTTATCCATCCTCCCAGTGGATGGCCATGGAACAATGAGATGGAATAAAATTCTACAGGTGAACAACTGGCTACGTCGATGGTGCCGTCAACAAGGATTTGGATTTCTGGATCATGGAATGAATTACCTATACGATGGACTACTTTCTAGAGATGGGGTGCACCTTACGAAGACTGGAAAACATGTATTTGGAAGTCGCCTAGCTACACTCATCAGAAGAGCTTTAAACTAGAACAATGTGGGAAGGGAAGCAAAAGGCCAGAAAAAGCCATACAGCTGACAAATACTATTGAGATCTCTGCTACTGGAAGTGGAAAAGAAGAACAAAGACAAAAAAATCTAAATAATAAAAATATGGGAGGAAGAGAAACCAATCACAAACTAAAATGTTTTTATACAAATGCACAAAGCATGGGCAACAAACAAGGAGAATTGGAACTACTAATGCAGGAAAAGGAATATGATGTCATTGGAATCACTGAAACTTGGTGGGACGATGCACATGATTGGAATAAAAGGCTAAAAGGATACAACTTATTTGCAAGAAACAGACTTGATAAACGAGGAGGAGGTGTTGCATTGTATGTTAGAAAAGCGTATATCTGCACAGAGATTGAAGCTTCAGAGACTGGGAGTTCTGTGGAAACTGTTTGGGTAAGAATACAAGGAGAGAACAACGGAAAGGACACCATTGTAGGCATTTACTACAGGCCACCTGGGCAAGCTGAATATATGGATGAACTCTTTATGTATCAAATGACCAAGTTCTCCAAAAAATATGACGTAGTGGTCATGGGAGATTTCAACTATCCAGACATTTGTTGGGAATCTCTCTCAAGTAAAACTAACAGGTCAAGCAAATTCTTATCCTCTCTTGCTGACAACTTTATCTTCCAAAAGGTAGGGGAGAGAACAAGGGGATCTGCTACTTTGGATCTAATCCTTATAAACAGGGAGGAAATGGTTGAGGAGGTAAAGGTGGCCGGGACCCTAGGAGGCAGCGATCATGCTATTATAGAATTTTGGATAACTAGAGGAGGAAGACATGTGAAGACTCAAACTTCAAGGTTAGATTTTAGAAAGGCAGATTTTAAGAGTCTCAGAAAGAGAATAGGAGGGATCCAATGGCTGGATGTCTATAAGGACAAAAATGTCCAGGAAGGATGGGAAATTTTTAAAAATGAGATTCTCAAAGCACAATCGTTAACTATCCCGAAAAGTAGGAAGAATGGGAAGCATTTAAGGAAACCAGGATGGATGAACACAGAACTTAAACACATGCTAAAAAGAAAGAAAGAAATGTTTATTAAATGGAAAGAGGGAGGCATATCTAAAGAAGATTATAATGCAGTCTGCAGATCCTGCAGGGCACGTATCAGGTTAGCTAAAGCTGACAATGAATTAAGGCTTGCAAGAGATGTCAAAAGCAATAAAAAAGGATTTTGGGGGTATGTCAAAAGTAAAAGAAAAGTCAAAGATGCTACAGGATTTTTACAGGATGAAAATGGAGAAATGGTAAGAGAGGATGTTGAGAAGGCCGAACTTTTTAATTCCTATTTTGCATCTGTTTTCTCTCAGAAAGAAAATGTAACATCAACTGATCTTCACTGTCCTTTTAAAGGAATAGAGGAATCCAAGTTACCTGTAAACAGAAAGATTGTGAGGGAATATTTAGCTAACATAAATGAGTTCAAGTCTCCAGGTCCAGATGAACTACACCCCAGAGTACTGAAGGAGATCGTAGAAGAAATTTTAGAACCACTCTCCATAATCTTTGAAAATTCTTGGAGAACAGGAGAAGTCCCAGAAGACTGGAGAAGAGCAAATGTTGTTCCTATCTTCAAAAAGGGGAAGAAGGTGGACCCAGGGAACTATAGGCCGGTGAGTCTAACTTCTATACCAGGAAAGATCTTTGAACAAATTATTAAACAACATGTATGTAAGTACATGGATAAGAATGAAGTGATTAACCAGAGTCAGCATGGGTTTGTAACTAACAAGTCAAGTCAGACTAACTTAATTTCCTTCTATGACAGAATCACTGACTGGGTGGATCAGGGAAATGCTGTAGATATAGTATATCTTGACTTCAGCAAAGCATTTGACAAAGTATCTCACACCATCCTTATTGAAAAAATGACCAAGTATGCAATGGACCAGGCAACTGTTAGGTGGATTCATAACTGGCTTAGTGATCGGACTCAAAGGGTGGTTGTAAATGGCTTCACATCCAGCTGGATGAATGTCTCAAGTGGGGTACCACAGGGCTCCGTCCTGGGACCTGTATTGTTGAACATCTTTATCAATGATTTAGATGAAGGAATTGAGGGTAAACTGATTAAATTTGCTGATGACACAAAGCTAGGAGGGATAGCTAATACTAGAGAAGAGAGAGAGATGATTCAAAAAGACCTAAATAAACTGGAGCAGTGGGCAGCAACCAACAGAATGGTTTTTAACAGGGAAAAATGCAGAGTGCTACATCTGGGCAATAAAAATGAAAAAAGCATATACAGAATGGGAGGAATAGAGCTAAGCAACAGTACATGTGAAAAAGACTTAGGTATACTAATCGATCATAGACTGAACATGAGTCAACAGTGTGATGCAGCAGCAAAAAAGGCAAATACAATTCTGGGATGTATTAACAGAAGCATACAGTCTAGATCACGTGAAGTCATTATCGGTCTTTACTCCTCTTTGGTCAGACCTCATCTGGAATAATGTGTACAGTTTTGGGCACCACATTTTAAAAAAGACATAGACAAACTGGAGCAAGTTCAGAGAAGAGCGACCAGAATGGTGACTGGTCTGCAAACCATGTCCTATGAGGAACGGTTGCAGGATTTGGGAATGTTTAGCTTGCAAAAAAGAAGACTGAGAGGAGACTTAATAGCTGTCTACAAATATGTCAAGGGCTGTCACATTGTAGAAGGATCATCTTTATTCTCATTTGCACAAGGAAAGACTAGAAGCAATGGGATGAAACTAAATGGGAGGAGACACAGATTAGATATTAGAAAAAACTTTTTGACAGTTAGGGAGATTAATGAGTGGAACAGGCTGCCACGAGAGGTGGTGAGTTCCCCTTCAATGGACGTCTTCAAACAGAGGCTGGACAGACATCTGTCGGAGATGATCTAGTGAATCCTGCTTTGAGCAGGGGGTTGGACCAGATGACCCAGGAGGTCCCTTCCAACTCTACCATTCTATGATTCTATGATTCTATGATTCTATATTTCACAGGAAAACCGCTTCAGTTTCGTTTTTGAACGTTTTATTGTGAGCCCGCAAAAGTGGCTTAATACCTCTGACCACATTGTTGACAGCAGTGACCTGAGGGTCAGAAATGCTTCCAGGGGCGATCCCCATGCTGCCCCCATGTCTTTTGAGCACTGTCACTATCGTTTTGGGCACTTTTTAGGCTTTCTACAGACTGCCGGGGGTGCTGCCGCAAAAATGCTCGGGTCTCTCATAGACTAACATTGGGCTCGTTGCTCGGGTCGAGCACCCGAGTATCACGGTAAGCTCGGCCCGAGCTTCGAGCACCCGAGCATTTTAGTGATCGCTCAACACTATCAGTCGTCATCTTGGTGAGGACACGGAAGTCTTGCCCGTTACCAGTCTGGCACCCATGGCTGACTTTATGTTACGCTGCCTTAACCGTGACCCTCGCATTGTCAAAATGTTGGGTGACAGTCATTACTGGTTGATGACACTTTTAGACCCCCTCTACAAGGAGAACTTTCACTCTCTTATTCCTGAGTTGGAGAGGTCTACAAAAATGGGGCAGTACCAGAAGGCCCTTGCTGCAGAACTCTTAAAAAAATTCCCATCTGAACACGGTAGCGGCAGAGGTCACAGTTCGCTGCCCAACTAAGACATACAGGCGAGAGAGACGCAACTCCAATCCAGCAGAGGCAGGGGAACACTGTCAATGTTCTAGTACAGTTTTCTGAGACCTGCCCAGCTTACAGGCCCTGAGGCGCAGGGTACTCTCACAAGGAGTGGAAAGTGTAGCGCCGGCGTCCCTGCCCTCTGCCAGGCAGGGACGCTGTTCCCCTCACCTCCCTGCTCCGTGCCCGGCGTCCTCCTCCCGCTCTGCTGGCAGCGCGCGCTCCTTCCCGGCCACTGTGCTTAGGGCGCGCGCGCTCTCCCTCCCTCTTAAAGGGGCCGCACGCGCCGTCCTAAGGAGTCCCCGGCCAATGGCCGGAGGACTTCACCATATATAAGGCACCTCCTCCAAAATGGAGGTGCCCGAGCAATGTTGTTGCACTGTTCACTACTCTGCTTCAGCCCTCAGGTCCCGTTGCCAGTTACCTGCCAGTTACCTGCCAGATTCCTGCCTGATTATCTGCTACCTGCCTGCTAGTCTGAGGTCCGACGGTCTGTCTTACTACTCCTGTCAGTCTGTCTAAGGACCAGCCTGCCCGCTCACCTGGGAGCGCACATCAGCCACCTGCCTGCTTGCCTGAGGTCCGACGGTCTGCCTTCCAACTTCTGTCAGTCTGTCTATGGACCAGCTTGCCCGCTCACCTGGGAGCACACACCAGCTACCTGCCTGCTAGTCTACCTGGAGGCTCCGCCGTCACGTGCAGTGACCACCTGCCTGTCCAGAGACTCCTGCTCGCTCATCTGGGAGCGCTCATCTGCTGCCTGTCTGCTAGCCTACCTGGAGGCTCTGCAGTCACGTGCTGTGACCACCCGCCTGTCCAGAGACTTCTGTCCGCTCACCTGGGAGCGCTCATCTGCCGCCTGTCTGTTGGTCTTCCTGGAGGCTCCGCCGTCACATGCTGTGACCACCCGTTCATCCAGAGACTCTCGCCTGCTCACCTGGGTGCTCACGTCTATCATCAGCCGCTACAGGTCGTACCAACCCTTTACCTAGAGACTGCCCCGGTCACTTGCCGTGACCATCTGCTCGTTCATCCAGAGACTGCCCCGGTCACTTGCTGTGACCATCTGCCCGTTCATTCAGAGACTGCCCCGGTCACTTGCCGTGAACTTCAGCCCGTTCATCCAGAGACTGCCCCGGTCACTTGCCGTGACCTCCAGCCCGTTCACTCAGAGACTGTTCCGGTCACCCGCTGTGACCTCCTGCCCGTCTTCCCTGGTCGCCACCCGCTCCCTTACAAGGACTGCCCCCTTGTATAGTAGCTCAGAGGTTCCGCCTCCCAGACCCGTTACAGTTTGCTCGGGCCATGGAACCCGGTGGCACCCAAGCTCCCTCGCTCTCGGACCTGTGTCATGAACTGTCCCGTCAAAGGTCCCAACAGGAGTCCATCCTGGGTCACCTGCGGAATGTCAATACTCGCCTGGACACTCTGACTGCTCCACCAGCAACCTCCGCCAGTGCCATGTCTCGCAATCTGGCAGCTCCACTGCCCACTAATACCATGGTATCCTACCCCGGACCCCGGCTTTCTGCACCTCCTCGCTTCGGAGGTGACTTCGCCCAGGCTCGGGGCTTCATAAATCAGTGCACCCTGCACTTTGAACTCTTGTCCCACCAGTTTAACTCCGACCGGGCCAAAATTGCATTCATCATGTCCCATCTCACCGGGGAGGCCCTGGCCTGGCTAAATCCTGTATGGGAGAGAGGAGACCCCCTGGTGTCCAACTTGCCTGCTTTTCTCACGGCTTTCCGGAAAGTCTTCGACGAACCCGGACGGAAGACCTCATCCGCATCATCACTGCTACGCCTCCGTCAGGGAAGTCTCACCGTGGGCCAATATGCCATACGGTTCCGTACCCTTGCCTCGGAGCTGGCCTGGGATAACGACGCTCTGGTATCTGTCTTCTGGGAGGGTCTGTCCGGCCGTATTAAAGATGAACTTGCCGGTCGGGACATTCCTACCACTCTCGATGACCTAATAACTCTTGCCACCCGGATTGACCTACGGTTCCAGGAGCGTGCCAAAGAGGTCACCCGTGAGAGGAAGTTACCATGTCTAGCTCCTACTTTTCAGAAACCCGTCACTCCCTCCGTCTCTCCCCAGGTACACTCTCCTGAGCCTATGCAGGTCGACCAGACCAAGATGGTCAAAACCCGTCAGGACTTACGCCGTGCCGAGGGGAGCTGCTTCTACTGTGGCGGTAAGGAGCACCGGATCCGTGCCTGCCCGGAGAGGTCGGGAAACGCCTGTGTCTAGGTTCGCTCAGAGAGGTCAACCTAGACAAGAATAAATCCTCTCCATCTCTGCTGCTGTCAGTCTCAATCGTCTGCGGGGAGAACCGTTATTTCGAACTAGCCCAACTTGACTCTGGAGCAGCCGGGAATCTTATTTCACAGTCCCTGGTAGAGAAATACCGCATCCCCACCAAACCTCTGGCTGTACCCTTGTCTGTTGCTGCCGTGGATGGGGGCCTCTTACCACGCCCCATCCAACTCATCACCGAATCCATTACTCTGCAGGTGGGAATGCTGCATTCTGAGAGTATCTCCTTTCATGTTCTGCCTTGACTCTCTCACGCCCTCTTGCTAGGCCTACCTTGGCTCCAGAGACATGCACCCGTGCTTGACTGGCAGACCGGAGAAGTCCTTCGCTGGGGACAGGACTGCCATAAGACCTGTCTGGTTCCCGTCCATCCCGTCCGTCCTTCTCCTACCCCAGCTAATCTACCTGGACTTCCGATTCCTTATTGGTCTTATGCTGATGTCTTTAATAAAAAGGAAGCAGAGACACTACTTCCTCATAGACCATACGACTGCCCTATCAACCTGTTACCTGGTACTACTCCTCCCCGTGGGCGTATTTATCCTTTATCCGCTGCTGAGACCCGGTCGATGTCCGAATATATTGAGGAGAATCTGGCCAGGGGATTCATCCGGAAATCTACCTCCCCGGCGGGAGCAGGCTTCTTTTTCGTCAAAAAGAAGGACGGCTCTCTCCGTCCCTGTATAGACTATAGAGGCCTTAACCAGATCACGGTGAAGAATAAGTACCCCCTTCCGCTCATTCCGGAGTTATTTGATCGTCTGAGGGGGGCTAGAATCTTCACCAAACTGGACCTCCGTGGGGCGTACAACCTGGTTCGTATCCGTCAGGGGGATGAATGGAAGACGGCATTCAACACCCGGGACGGCCACTATGAACATCTGGTAATGCCCTTTGGTCTCTGTAACGCTCCTGCCGTCTTTCAAGAGTTGGTCAATGACATCTTCCGGGACCTTCTCTACTCCTGCGTAGTGGTGTACCTGGACGACATCTTGGTCTTCTCTCCGGATCTCCAGACTCACCGGAGGGACGTTCGTCAGGTCCTGCTCAGGCTCAGGCAGAATCACCTCTTCGCTAAATACGAGAAGTGCCTCTTTGAGCAGACCTCGCTTCCGTTTTTGGGCTACATTATTTCTCAGACCGGCCTACGAATGGATCCAGAGAAACTGTCTGCCATCGAGAAATGGCCTCAGCCGGAGGGGTTGAAGGCCATTCAGCGTTTCCTGGGCTTCGCCAACTACTACCGTCTCTTCATACCACACTTCTCTTCCCGGACTGCCCCAATTTCCGCGCTCACCCGTAAGGGTACTAATCCCAAAGAGTGGCCGCCCGAAGCAGAGGAGGCCTTTCTTTCCCTAAAACAGGCCTTCTCTTCCGCCCCGGTGCTGCATCGCCCGGACGGCAACAAGCAGTTCTTCCTGGAAGTTGACGCCTCCTCCTCTGGAGCCGGAGCGGTACTTACTCAAAAATCATCTTCCGAGAGAATGGTAACTTGTGACTTCTTCTCCAAACTCTTCTCCTCTTCTGAGCGCAACTATTCCATAGGAGACCGAGAGTTATTGGCCATCAAACTGGCATTGGAGGAGTGGCGTTACCTACTCGAGGGGGCTCTTCACCCGGTAATAATTTACACTGACCACAAGAACTTGGCTTACCTCCAGCATGCCCAGAGACATAACCCGCGCCAAGCCCGGTGGTCCTTGTTTTTTGCTCGCTTTGATTTTGTTCTTCATTTTCGCCCGGCTGACAAAAACGTCAAAGCAGATGCCTTGTCCCGATCCTTTCTGGTGTCCGATCTCGAGGAGGAACCTAAACATATCATCGATCCCGCCAGAGTAATGCAGGTGGCTCCCGTGAGCCTAAATCGTCTCCCTCCCGGTAAGACGTTCGTATCAGTACCTGATCGGGAGAAGATCCTACACTGGGGTCACTCGTCTAAACTAGCTGGCCACGCCGGTCAGAAAAAGACCCTCCAGCTTATTGCCCGGAACTACTGGTGGCCTACCCTGCACAAGGGCGTAATAGACTTTGTTTCTGCCTGTGTGTCCTGCGCCCACAACAAAATCCCGAGACACCTGCCAGCCGGTCGCCTTCTTCCGCTTCCTGTGCCTGCTGCGCCCTGGCAGCATATTGCTATGGACTTCATAACTGATCTCCCCGTCTCTGCCGGTTGTACGGTCATTTGGGTGGTCGCTGACCGCTTTTCCAAGATGGCTCACTTTATTCCCCTGCCTGGTCTCCTGTCTGCACCCGAGCTGGCTAAAGACTTTATCCGCCACATCTTCCGTCTTCATGGCCTGCCCCTCCACATCGTGTCGGATCGTGGGGTACAGTTCACCTCACGTTTCTGGAGAGCCACTTGTAAACTGCTAGACGTCACCCTGGACTTCTCTTCCGCTTACCACCCACAGTCCAATGGTCAAGTGGAGCAGATCAATCAGAACCTGACCAGTTACCTCCGGCACTTCGTTAATGCCCATCATTCTGACTGGGTGGATCTCCTACCATGGGCCGAGTTCTCCTATAACAATCACGAGAGCGAATCCTCCTCCAAATCCCCGTTTTTTGTAGTCTTCGGTCAGCATCCTCGGATTCCTTTTCCTGTCTCCACCTCTGTGGACAACCCGGCTGCGGAATCTCTCGTTAGCAAATTTTCCTCCATTTGGGAGAGTACCCGATCCGCACTCCTTCAGTCGTCCGAACGAATGAAAAGACACGCTGACAAAAAACGCCTGGATCCTCCACAATTTCGTCCTGGAGATAAAGTCTGGCTCTCATCTAAATATGTCCGACTCAAGATACCTTCTTACAAGTTAGGGCCTCAGTTCATCGGTCCTCTGGAGGTCATCAGTCAGATCAACCCAGTGGCCTATAAATTAAAACTCCCGGCCAACTTACGGATCCCTAACTCCTTCCATGTATCTCTCCTCAAACCTGTGGTACTTAACTCTTTTTCCAAGTCTACAGGTACGCCTCCTGCTCCGGTTTCTGCTGAGGACGAGTTTGAGGTAGAGAACATTCTTGCCACCAAAAGGGTAAGAGGAAAGACCTTTTTTCTAGTAGATTGGAGGGGGTTTGGTCCTGAGGAGAGAACATGGGAGCCCCGGGAGAACATCCATGCCCCTCTTATCCTAGCTAAATTTCTGTCTGGCCTAAAAAAGGGGGGGCCTAAAGGGGGGGGTACTGTAGCGCCGGCGTCCCTGCCCTCTGCCAGGCAGGGACGCTGTTCCCCTCACCTCCCTGCTCCGTGCCCGGCGTCCTCCTCCCGCTCTGCTGGCAGCGCGCGCTCCTTCCCGGCCACTGTGCTTAGGGCGCGCGCGCTCTCCCTCCCTCTTAAAGGGGCCGCGCGCGCCATCCTAAGGAGTCCCCGGCCAATGGCCGGAGGACTTCACCATATATAAGGCACCTCCTCCAAAATGGAGGTGCCCGAGCAATGTTGTTGCACTGTTCACTACTCTGCTTCAGCCCTCAGGTCCCGTTGCCAGTTACCTGCCAGTTACCTGCCAGTTACCTGCCAGATTCCTGCCTGATTATCTGCTACCTGCCTGCTAGTCTGAGGTCCGACGGTCTGTCTTACTACTCCTGTCAGTCTGTCTAAGGACCAGCCTGCCCGCTCACCTGGGAGCGCACATCAGCCACCTGCCTGCTTGCCTGAGGTCCGACGGTCTGCCTTCCAACTCCTGTCAGTCTGTCTATGGACCAGCTTGCCCGCTCACCTGGGAGCACACACCAGCTACCTGCCTGCTAGTCTACCTGGAGGCTCCGCCGTCACGTGCTGTGACCACCTGCCTGTCCAGTGGCTCCTGCTCGCTCACCTGGGAGCGCTCATCTGCTGCCTGTCTGCTAGCCTACCTGGAGGCTCTGCCGTCACGTGCTGTGACCACCCGCCTGTCCAGAGACTTCTGTCCGCTCACCTGGGAGCGCTCATCTGCCGCCTGTCTGTTGGTCTTCCTGGAGGCTCCGCCGTCACATGCTGTGACCACCCGTTCATCCAGAGACTCTCGCCTGCTCACCTGGGAGCTCACGTCTATCATCAGCCGCTACAGGTCGTACCAACCCTTTACCTAGAGACTGCCCCGGTCACTTGCCGTGACCATCTGCCTGTTCATCCAGAGACTGCCCCGGTCACTTGCTGTGACCATCTGCCCGTTCATTCAGAGACTGCCCCGGTCACTTGCCGTGACCTTCAGCCCGTTCATCCAGAGACTGCCCCAGTCACTTGCCGTGACCTCCAGCCCGTTCACTCAGAGACTGTTCCGGTCACCCGCTGTGACCTCCTGCCCGTCTTCCCTGGTTGCCACCCGCTCCCTTACAAGGACTGCCCCCTTGTATAGTAGCTCAGAGGTTCCGCCTCCCAGACCCATTACAGAAAGTTTCAAAAGATGGTGAGGGAGTACCAGCGTCCTCCGTGATTCCTCTGTGCCTTTTAATTATTGGGTATCCAAGCTGGACACTTGGAATGACCTCACTCTGTATGCCTTGGAGGTCCTGGCCTGCCCTGCCGCTAGCGTGTTATCGGAGCGTGTTTTTAGTGCCGCTGGGGGAATTATAACTGATAAGCGCACTCACCTGTCAACTGTCAATGCTGACAAGCTGACCCTTATCAAAATGAACAAGGGCTGGATTGGGCCAGACTTCTCATCACCACCAAATGACAGCAGAGTAACATAAAGTCAAATCCACTGTGTTATTTCGGGAGGTGTATTCCCATTCATCGCTTCACACCCACACATGGGTATACGCTTCCTCATTTCGGCTGTTTTTTGCTCTTCTCCTTATCCTCAGCCTCCATGACCACTATACCACCAGGGTGACCGTGGTCCATGTTGCCAGCATTGCAAGTTCCTCTGTCCTAATTTTTGGCAGCTTGTGCTTGGAAGGCATAGGCAAAGACTATGGGAGACCCACTCCCCAATAATGGGAATAATGTTTTTAATATGCTGTACTGCATGGCTCTTGTAAGGGACATTGCAAGTTCCCCCATCCTAATTTTTGGCAGCTTTTGCTTGGAAGGCATAGGCAAAGACTATGGGAGACCCACTCCCCAATAATGGGAATAATGTTTTTAATATGCTGTACTGCATGGCTCTTGTAAGGGGCATTAAAATCGTCTTGTTAAGCTACTGTGACCTCCATGTCTCTTCCAAGGGTCGTTAATATTGTCTTCTAATTCCACTGCGACCTCCACCACTCTTCCAAGGGGCATTAAAAGCGTCTTGTTAAGCTACTGTGACCTCCACGTCTCTTCCACAGGGCGTTGATATTGTCTTTTTATTCCACTGTAACCTCCACCACTCTTCCAAGGGGCATTGATATTGTCTTTTTATTCCACTGCTACCTCCACCACTCTTCCAAGGGGCATTAAAACCGTCTTGTTAAGCTACTGCGACCTCCACATCTCTTCCAAGGGGCATTAAAACTGTCTTTTTAAACCACTCTGAACTCCACGTCTCTTCTAAGGGGCATTAAAACCGTCTTGTTAAACCACTCTGAACTCCACAGCTCTTCCAAGGGGCATTGACATGTTGTTTTTAATTACCTCTAACCTCCACGACTCTTGCAACGGGCATTGCATTTCCTCCTAATTTTTGTCAGCTTTTGCTTTTCAATGCATAGGCAAACACTAAGGGAGACCCACTCCCCAATAATGGGTAGAAGGTTTTTAATACACTGTAATCCACATCTGTTTCAAGGGGCATTGCAGTGCCTAATAATTTTTGGAAAGCCTTCCATTCCCTGCTTAGGCCAACAGTGTACAGGAGATCCAGTTGCTATAAATGGAAAAAACGGTTTAGTTAAGGCCCTCTGACCTCCATGTCACTTCCAAGGGGCATTGGAGTGCCTCGAAATTTTTGGTAGGCATTGCATTCACTGTATGCCTTATAACTGTGTAGCTGAACCGCTCCTTTTGGTACAGAAACATATTCTACAAGACATGTGTGGTTGGCTGGCCTGATATTGATGTGAATGGTCCCTGTTCCTCCTGCTCTTTCTCCTTTGCCACCACCTCATCCATCATTCATCACCTGAAGCTTTGTTTTAACGGGAGTCATAGAACTGGGATAGTAGCAGGAAAACATCCAGCAATCCTCGAAGGAGGTAGAATATGCGCCAAAATGCTGACCACCTCAGGCCTAGCTGCTACTACATACATGCGCTTGCATTCCAAGGAACAGAAAGCCAAGGAGGTGGATGGCCTCATGATCATGAATAATTTACTCATTGTGTAGGAGGCCGATCACTGCTGCTGTCTACCTATTGAACTTTGTTTTGAAGCCTGTTTGACCCAGGACCCGCAATCCTCTATGTCTGGAGGACGTGTTGCATCCCAGTGTCCAACTGTGTCCCGGCTTCCACAATATTAACCAAGTGTGAAGGCGTCAGTGAGATGGACCATTCCTGGCCACATTCACTTGTCCACGTGTTTGTGGTTAGGCTGTCCTTCCCACTAAATGCACTGGGGAGGGCACAGGTAATGTTTTGGTATGCACGCTTGTGTATAAGGCGCACCGGGACAAATAGGGGCAGCTGGGGACCGTTTATGGACACCCGGCCACCCCCACGCGGCTGGGGACTGTGTGTGGGCACCCGGCCGCGGGGCGGCTGGGGACTGAGTATGGACACCCGGCCGCCCCCTGGCGGCTGGGGACCAAGCGTGGACACCCGGCCGCCGGGCGGCTGGGGACTGAGTATGAATACCAGACTACCGACGCAGCCATGACGTGGTGGCCAGATTCCACCTCCACATGCCTAAAAGGCCCAATTTCAAGTGCAAGCAAGCTAGCAGTATGGTATTGCAGCCTGGGGGTGGGTGGGTGGCAGGCTGCATACTTGCGCTTGTATTGAAAGTTATGGGGGAGGTACAATTGAACACTGCCCTGGGACAAGGACTTGCACAGGGATAGTTGCAAGTCTGCATCTTCTGATGCGGCAAGGATCACTTCTGATGGGCACACTTTTAGGCAGTGACCTGGGTGTCGCAGATGCTTCCAGGGGTCTTCCCCATGCTGTTCCCATGTATTTTTAGCACTGTATGCATGTGTCACACAGCACATGGCCAGATAAGGTTGTAAAATGTTAAAATGACATTTCCCGGTGAATGCATTTGTCACGGTTGAAAGCAATACAAACGTGCAAAAACTCATAAAAAATGCTACTTGTGAACATAGCCCAAGGTGTGGAGGAGTATTTTTGTTTTTGGTTATTTATTTTACCTTATACACAAGTCTTTACCCTGGAAAGGATGTTCCTTAACCCCTTTCCGTCCTGGTCAGTAATAGTACGCACCAGGTCGGGAAGGCCGGTTCAGCGGGGGCTCCGGCGGTGAGCCCACACTGAAGCGAGCACATGTCAGCTGATTATTCGAATCGCAATCCACCCGCAGCTGTTAACATGTTAAATCTCTGACAGTTGCATTTAACTCGTGCTTCCGGGAGTCCTAAGCCCCGCCCATCAGTGACCCCGTCACGTGATCGCGGGTCACCAATGGGTGGGCATGACAACTCAGGGTCTGCAGCAGATGCCTGTGGTTGTCATGTCTCAATTGCTATGAGCGCCACCTAGTGGTCAGCACTCATAGCAAGTGAGCATTTCTCCTGCATACAAGCGATCTGCTCATCGCTTGTATGCAGTAGAAGCAATCAGACAACTGCTGCTTCTAGTCTCCTCTGGAGACTATAGAAGCAAGCAGAAAGTGTAAAAAAAAAGTTTTTTAAAAAATAAAAAAAATAAAAAATATATAAAAGTTTAAGTCACCCCCCTTTCGCCCCATTCAAAATAAAATATATATATATATATAAAAAAAAAACACATACACATATTTAGTATCGCCGCGTTCAGAATCGCCCGATCTATCAAAATAAAAGAAGAATTAATACAATCATTAAACGGCGTAACGAGAAAAAAATTTTAAACGCCAGAATTAAGTTTTTTTGGTCGCTACAACTTTGCAATAAAATGCAATAACGGGCGATCAAAACATCGGATCTACCCCAAAATGGTATCAATAAAAACATCAGCCCGGCACGCAAAAAATAAGCCCTCAACTGGCCCCAGATCCCGAAAAATGGAGAAGCTAAGGGTCTCAGAAAATGGCGTCATTTTTTTTGGTTTTTTTAGCAAGCTTTGGATTTTTTTTTCACCCCTTAAATAAAAAAGAACTTATACATCTTTGGTGTCTATGAACTCGTAACGACCTGGAAAATAATGATGGCAGGTCAGTTTTAGCAATCTGTGAACGTGGTAAAAAAAGGACCCAAAAAACAACTGTGGAATTGCATTTTTTTTGCAGTTTCACTGCACTTGGAATTTTTTTCCCATTTTCCAGCACACAATATGGTAAAACCAGTGATGGTGTTTAAAATTACAACTCGTCCCGCAAAAAATAAGCCCTCACATGGCCATATTGAACGAAAATTAAAAAAGTTCTGGCTCTGGGAAGAAGGGGAGCAAAAAAGGAAAACACAAAAACAGAAAGACCCATGGTCGTTAAGGGGTTAACATATTTCACAGGAAAG
This sequence comes from Phyllobates terribilis, assembly GCF_046119375.1. NCBI lineage: Eukaryota > Metazoa > Chordata > Amphibia > Anura > Dendrobatidae > Phyllobates > Phyllobates terribilis. The sequence goes on along the minus strand of NW_027362773.1, from coordinate 183,025,453 downwards.
CACTTTCACTTTCATTTTTGAACGTTTTATTATGAGCCTGTAAAAGTGGCTTAATACCTCTGACCACGTTGTTGACAGCAGTGACCTGGGGGTCAGAAATGCTTCCAGGGGCGATCCCCATGCTCTCCCCATGTCATTTGAGCACTGTCACTATCGTTTTGGGCACTATTTAGGCTTTCTACAGACTGCCGGGGGAGCCGTCGCAAAAATGTTCGGGTCTCCCATAGATTAACATTGGGCTCGCTGCTCAGGTCGAGCACCCAAGTATCACAGTGAGCTCGGCCCGAGCTTCGAGCACCCGAGCATTTTAGTGCTCGCTCAACACTAATTAGAACTCAGATCACTGGATTCAGAGTGAATTTCTCACATTTCCACAATGTACACATGCTATTTTACCATTTTCAAAAGAAAATCCAGCCAGCTTCTTTGGTCAAATCTCAGTGGAACCTGCGAAATTCTTTGTTCACAGCGGTTTTATCTTTTCTGCTCACACTCAATTTGCCAATGCACATGGTTTAACATAAAAAGAGAAAGTTAAAATCCACATGGCAAAAAAGATATATCTATCAAGAAAGTTTAACTCAAATGTTAAACTTGACTTCATGAAGCAAAACTCATATAATCTATCTCACACCAAGCAATCGTACTCTATGACTTGTGCCAATGTTCGCATGTCACTTTTTCCAGGTGGTTGAAACTGACCAGGATTTCAAGCCAAAACGGCCTCAAGAAACGACAGCGATTCTTTTCCTGAATCACCCTTTTAAGTGTTTTCCAGCATTTTTGTAAACATAGTTTGGTGACGTTTTTCTAAGTATTGTTTTGGGCATCAATTGAGTTTGTTTAAGGTTCTTTTTTGCTCGCAAAATGCTGTGAACGTCACTCAGGAACCTTCCAGGGGTCTTTCTAACCTACTCATTGACTTGTATAGCAAGTATAAAGCAAGCAAAATATACCTGAAAAATGATATGCTCACTTCTATTAACCGCTTGGCGTTTTGGGAAATGTAATGAGGTTAAAAGACGCTCAATACCTGATCATATGAACAGCAAGTCTTTTTGCATGGAAATGAATCAGTTCAAACTTTTGAGCATTTTCAAAGCCTTTTTCAGGAGGTGTTTGGAACAAAGTCACTCGAAATCCGCCTTATGAATTTTAATAAACCTTGAACTGTAAAAGGTTCCAATTGATGATACGTTTAAATCAGATTTTTACATTTCAGTGAGGCCTGGAATTTTGTTTCCAATTGAAATCTTCCATTTTCTGAAATGTCTTCCAGAAGGATAATGACTGATATTGATCATGGTGCTCTAAGAAATGGTGTGAAACTCATAAGGATGAAACAACATCTGAGTAGTTGTGGCCGAGTGGTTAAGGCGATGGACTAGAAATCCATTGGGGTCTCCCTGCGTAGGTTCCAGTCCTGCCAACTACATTTAACTTCATGCAACATTTTGACGAATTATCTGAGTAGATCAATTTCCACATTCCCAAGTCTATCCCCCACAGAAATGGTCTGTAATCTTTGGATTGTATTTGTAGAACCAGCTTAACAGCATCTGTAGATCTTCTTTAGAGTAGTCAGCCTGGTGTGATGTCACTTGTGCATCACACCACCAATCAAACAAAGCTCAGAGGGTGCCATCAGGTATGTGGTGCAAATCCTCCTTTTTTTCAGTGAACACATATCACTGCCGTGACCGATGGACTGGGATATGAACTTTGATTTGCACCAACTCTATTTGAATTATCTTTCCGATGGAACCTTTTAGCACACCATGAAAAATCTTTAGGGACTTTTGGATGAGCAGAAGTTTTGCAATTTCTTTTTTTCTCACCCTTTTTCCAGCTAATAGATCCAGCACGCTAATTATTAGCCAGATTTCATCAACATTTTAAAACTGTCCTTGTTGTGATATCATGGAACTTTAAGCACACTTGTGGAATGAAAAGGGAGGAGATATTAATTTACCAATGTGTATTAGATATACATTTGCGGAACAGCTTTAGAACCAGTTTTCATCATAATGCATGAATTCCCAGGTTCCACTGAGATTAGAACTCAGATCACTGGATTCAGAGTGAATTTCTCACATTTCCACTATTTACACATGCTCTTTTACTGTTTTCAAAAGAAAATCCAACCAGCTTTGTTGGTTATGTGGTTCCATGGTGTAATTGTTAGCACTCTGGACTCTGAATCCAGGGATCTGAGTTCTAATCTCAGTGGAACCTGAGAAATTCTTTGTGCACAGCGGTTTTATCTTTTCTGCTCAAACTCAATTTGCCAATGCACATGGTTTAACATAAAAAGAGAAAGTTAAAATCTACATGGCAAAAAAGATCTACCTATCAAGAAAGTTTAACTCAAAAGTTAAACTTGACTTCATGAAGCAAAACTCATATCATCTATGTCACATCAAGCAATCGTACTCTATGACTTGTGCCAATGTTCGCTTGACACTTTTTTCAGGTGGTTGAAACTGACCAGGATTTCAAGCCGAAACGGCCTCAAGAATTGAGAGCGATTCTTTTCCTGAATCACCCTTTTTAGTGTTTTCCAGCATTTTTGTAAACATAGTTTGGTGATGCTTTTCTAAGTATTGTTTTTGGCATCAATTTAGTTTGTTTAAGTTTCTTTTTGCTCGCAAAATGCTGTGAACGTCACTCAGGAACCTTCCAGGGGTCTTTCTAACCTACTCATTGACTTGTATAGCAAGTATAAAGCAAGCAAAATATACATGAAAAATGATATGCTCACTTCTGTTAATCGCTTGGCGTTTTGGTAAACTTAATGAGGTTAAAAGACGCTCAATACCTGATCATATGAACAGCAAGTCTTTTTGCATGGAAATGAATCTGTTCAAACTATTGAGCATTTTCAAAGCCTTTTTCAGGAGGTGTTTGGAACAAAATCACTCTAAATCCGCCTTATGAATTTTAATAAACCTTGAACTGTAAAAGGTTCCAATTGATGATACCTTTAAATCAGATTTTTACATTTCAGTGAGGCCTGGAATTTTGTTTCCAATTGAAATCTTCCATTTTCTGAAATGTCTTCCAGAAGGATAATCACTGATATTGATCATGGTGCTCTAAGAATAGGTGTGAAACTCATAAGCATGAAACAGCAGCTGAGTAGTTGTGGCCGAGTGGTTAAGGCGATGGACTAGAAATTCATTGGGGTCTCCCTGCGTAGGTTTGAATCCTGCCAACTATGTTTAACTTCATGTAATATTTTGACAAATTACCTGTGTAGATCAATTTCCACATTCCCAAGTCTATCCCCCACAGAAATGGTCTGTTATCTTTGGGTTGTATTTGTAGAACCAGCTTAACAGCATCTGTAGATCTTCTTTTGATTAGTCAGTCTGGTGCGATGTCACTTGTGCATCACACCACCAATCAAACAAAGCTCAGAGGGTGCCATCAGGTATGTGGTGCAAATCCTCCTTTTTTCCAGTGAACACAGATCACTGCCGTGAATGATGGACTGGGATATGAACTTTGATTTGCACCAACTCTACTTGAATTATGTTTCCGATGGAACCTTTAAGCACACCATGAAAAATCTTTAGTGACTTCTGGATGAGCAGAAGTTTTGCAATTTCTTTTTTTCTCACCCTTTTTCCAGCTAATAGATCCAGCACGTTAATTATTAGCCAGATTTCATCAACATTTTAAAACTGTCCTTCTTGTGATATCATGGAACTTTAAGCACACTTGTGGAATAAAAAGGGAGGAGATATTAATTTACCAATGTGTATTAGATATACATTTGCGGAACAGCTTTAGAACCAGTTTTTATCATAATTAGAGATGAGCGTTGTTCGATTCGAACTGTTCGCCAATCTCAAATTCGAGCTGTTTTGGGCGGTGTTCGGGCCATTCGGCGAACATGAACGATTTGAGAAAAATTCGGCTGTTCGAGGTTATGTTCGATAACTGTTCGTGCACCAAAATCATAACTGGATTTTTTCTCAGTAATGATGAAAATTAATGTTAATACGTAGTTTGAGTGTACAGCGGGGCGGGGGGAGGGGAAGGGGATGGATCTCTGCAGGAATAATGAAGATTTTCATTTTTTTTTCTCTTTCCCGCATTTACAGTGGGGAGGTGCAATCTGTCAGCCTATCAGCAGCGCACACACGGAGCGAAGTGCTTTTTTTCACACAAGCAAGGGCATGTGTCATTGGCAGTGTATGTCACATGTCCTTGCCCTATAAAATCCAGACATTTTCCCCGTCGCCACCATTTTCTCACTGCTGCAGCTGCGTGTTAGACGGCACCGCTGTTGCTGTGTGCGCTATACCTTGCTAATTTCAAGCCAATTTTCGCACAAATCTACAGATAACTTGGGAGTAGGGAATAGTTGTGATTGCAGTCCTTTTAAGGACTAGGTTACAGCATTTCCTACGACTTTTATCAGGCTGGTCTGTGCTCTTAAATAGATAGGTTGTGGGAGTAAAGACTAATTGTAATTGCAGTCCTTTTCAGGACTAAGTTGCATCAGTTCCAATCAGTTTTTGCCACGCAGGTCTGTGCCAGTGCTGTGCAAGTTTTTTTCACAGCATTTGACTGAATCTAGCAAAGCTAATCCTTTTTGGCCTGTGTTAGTCAGTGGAGTAGTCTATCTGTGTTGCAAGATACACCACCTGTGTATAGAATACCAATTTTTTTACTACACCTAGTGAAGTAAAACCTTTTGGGCATAGCATCATTCTATTAGTCCATCTATACTGACCTCCATAAGGTTGCAAATTGAATATAATTTTTTTCTGCATCTAGCGCTGAAAAAATATTTGTCCTTCTAGCAGTTTGTGGGACTTGTTCTACTAGTCCATCTATACTGACCTCCATCAGGTTGCAAATTAAAAATAATTTTTATCTGCATCTAGCTCTGAAAAAATATTTGGCCTTCTAGCAGTGTGTGGGACTTGTTCTATTAGTCCATCTATACTGACCTCCATCAGGTTGCAAACTGAATATAATTTTTTTCTGCATCTACCTCTGAACAAATATTTGGGCTTCTAGCAGTGTGTGGGACTTGTTCTATTAGTCCATCTATACTGACCTACATCAGGTTGCAAATTAAAAATATTTTTTTGTCTGCATCTAGCTCTGAAAAAATATTTGGCCTTCTAGCTGTGTGTGGGACTCGGTCTATTAGTCCATCTATACTGACCTCCATCAGGTTGCAAATTGAATATAATTTTTTTCTGCATCTGGTTCTGAAAAAATATTTGTCCTTCTAGCAGTGTGTGGGACTTGTTCTACTAGTCCATCTATACTGACCTCCATCAGGTTGCAAATTAAAAATATTTTTTTGTCTGCATCTAGCTCTGAAAAAAAAATGTTGTCCTTCTAGCAGTGTGTGGGACTTGTTCTATTAGTCCATCTATACTGACCTCCATCAGGTTGCAAACTGAATATAATTTTTTTCTGCATCTACCTCTGAAAAAATATTTGGGCTTCTAGCAGTGTGTGGGACTTGATCTATTAGTCCATCTATACTGACCTCCATCAGGTTGCAAATTGAATATAATTTTTTTCTGCATCTTGCTCTGAAAAAATATTTGGGCTTCTAGCAGTGTGTGGAACTTGGTCTATTAGTCCATCTATACTGACCTCCATCAGGTTGCAAATTGAATATAATATTTTTCTGCATCTAGCTCTGAAAAAATATTTGGCCTTCTAGCAGTGTGTGGGACTTGTTCTATTAGTCCATCTATTCTGACCTCCATCAGGTTGCAAACTGAATATAATTTTTTTCTGCATCTACATCTGAAAAAATATTTGGGCTTCTAGCAGTGTGTGAGACTTGTTTTATTAGACCATCTATACTGACCTCCATCAGGTTGCAAATTAAAAATATTTTTTTGTCTGCATCTAGCTCTGAAAAAATATTTGGCCTTCTAGCAGTGTGTGGGACTTGTTCTATTAGTCCATCTATACTGACCTCCATCAGGTTGCAAATTGAATAAAAAAAATTTCTGCATCTAGCTCTGAAAAAATATTTGTCCTTCTAGCAGTGTGTGGGACTTGTTCTACTAGTCCATCTATACTGACCTCCATCAGGTTGCAAATTCAAAATAATTTTTTGTCTGCATCTAGCTCTGAAAAAATATTTGGCCTTCTAGCAGTGTGTGGGAGTTGTTCTATTAGTCCATCTATACTGACCTTCATCAGGTTGCAAATTAAAAATAATTTTTAACTGCATCTAGCTCTGAAAAAATATTTGTCCTTCAAGCAGTGTGTGGGACTTGTTCTACTAGTCCATCTATACTGACCTCCATCAGGTTGCAAACTGAATATAATTTTTTTCTGCATCTACCTCTGAAAAAATATTTGGGCTTCTAGCAGTGTGTGGGACTTGTTTTATTAGTCCATCTATACTGACCTCCATCAGGTTGCAAATTAAAAATAATTTTTTGTCTGCATCTAGCTCTGAAAAAATATTTGGCGTTCTAGCTGTGTGTGGGACTTGTTCTCTTAGTCCATCTATTCTGACCTCCATCAGGTTGCAAATTGAATATAATATTTTTCTGCGTCTAGCTCTGAAAAAATATTTGGCCTTCTAGCAGTGTGTGGGACTTGTTCTATTAGTCCATCTATTCTGACCTCCATCAGGTTGCAAACTGAATATAATTTTTTTCTGCATCTACATCTGAAAAAATATTTGGGCTTCTAGCAGTGTGTGAGACTTGTTTTATTAGTCCATCTATACTGACCTCCATCAGGTTGCAAATTAAAAATATTTTTTTGTCTGCATCTAGCTCTGAAAAAATATTTGGCCTTCTAGCAGTGTGTGGGACTTGTTCTATTAGTCCATCTATACTGACCTCCATCAGGTTGCAAACTGAATATAATTTTTTTCTGCATCTACCTCTGAACAAATATTTGGGCTTCTAGCAGTGTGTGGGACTTGTTCTATTAGTCCATCTATACTGACCTACATCAGGTTGCAAATTAAAAATATTTTTTTGTCTGCATCTAGCTCTGAAAAAATATTTGGCCTTCTAGCAGTTTGTGGGACTCGGTCTATTAGTCCATCTATACTGACCTCCATCAGGTTGCAAATTGAATATAATTTTTTTCTGCATCTAGTTCTGAAAAAATATTTGTCCTTCCAGCAGTGTGTGGGACTTGTTCTACTAGTCCATCTATACTGACCTCCATTAGGTTGCAAATTAAAATTAATTTTTTGTCTGCATCTAGCTCTGAAAAAAAAGTTTTGTCCTTCTAGCAGTGTGTGGGACTTGTTATATTAGTCCATCTATACTGACCTCCATCAGGTTGCAAACTGAATATAATTTTTTTCTGCATCTACCTCTGAAAAAATATTTGGGCTTCTAGCAGTGTGTGGGACTTGATCTATTAGTCCATCTATACTGACCTCCATCAGGTTGCAAATTGAATATAATTTTTTTCTGCATCTTGCTGTGAAAAAATATTTGGGCTTCTAGCAGTGTGTGGAACTTGGTCTATTAGTCCATCTATACTGACCTCCATCAGGTTGCAAATTGAATATAATATTTTTCTGCATCTAGCTCTGAAAAAATATTTGGCCTTCTAGCAGTGTGTGGGACTTGTTCTATTAGTCCATCTATTCTGACCTCCATCAGGTTGCAAACTGAATATAATTTTTTTCTGCATCTACATCTGAAAAAATATTTGGGCTTCTAGCAGTGTGTGAGACTTGTTTTATTAGTCCATCTATACTGACCTCCATCAGGTTGCAAATTAAAAATATTTTTTTGTCTGCATCTAGCTCTGAAAAAATATTTGGCCTTCTAGCAGTTTTGGGACTTGTTCTATTAGTCCATCTATACTGACCTCCATCAGGTTGCAAATTGAATAAAAAAATTTTCTGCATCTAGCTCTGAAAAAATATTTGTCCTTCTAGCAGTGTGTGGGACTTGTTCTACTAGTCCATCTATACTGACCTCCATCAGGTTGCAAATTAAAAATAATTTTTTGTCTGCATCTAGCTCTGAAAAAATATTTGGCCTTCTAGCAGTGTGTGGGAGTTGTTCTATTAGTCCATCTATACTGACCTTCATCAGGTTGCAAATTAAAAATAATTTTTAACTGCATCTAGCTCTGAAAAAATATTTGTCCTTCAAGCAGTGTGTGGGACTTGTTCTACTAGTCCATCTATACTGACCTCCATCAGGTTGCAAACTGAATATAATTTTTTTCTGCATCTACCTCTGAAAAAATGTTTGGGCTTCTAGCAGTGTGTGGGACTTGTTTTATTAGTCCATCTATACTGACCTCCATCAGGTTGCAAATTAAAAATAATTTTTTGTCTGCATCTAGCTCTGAAAAAATATTTGGCGTTCTAGCTCTGTGTGGGACTTGTTCTATTAGTCCATCTATTCTGACCTCCATCAGGTTGCAAATTGAATATAATATTTTTCTGCATCTAGCTCTGAAAAAATATTTGGCCTTCTAGCAGTGTGTGGGACTTGTTCTATTAGTCCATCTATTCTGACCTCCATCAGGTTGCAAACTGAATATAATTTTTTTCTGCATCTACATCTGAAAAAATATTTGGGCTTCTAGCAGTGTGTGAGACTTGTTTTATTAGTCCATCTATACTGACCTCCATCAGGTTGCAAATTAAAAATATTTTTTTGTCTGCATCTAGCTCTGAAAAAATATTTGGCCTTCTAGCAGTGTGTGGGACTTGTTCTATTAGTCCATCTATACTGACCTCCATCAGGTTGCAAACTGAATATAATTTTTTTCTGCATCTACCTCTGAACAAATATTTGGGCTTCTAGCAGTGTGTGGGACTTGTTCTATTAGTCCATCTATACTGACCTACATCAGGTTGCAAATTAAAAATATTTTTTTGTCTGCATCTAGCTCTGAAAAAATATTTGGCCTTCTAGCAGTTTGTGGGACTCGGTTTATTAGTCCATCTATACTGACCTCCATCAGGTTGTAAATTGAATATAATTTTTTTCTGCATCTAGCTCTGAAAAAATATTTGTCCTTCTAGCAGTGTGTGGGACTTGTTCTACTAGTCCATCTATACTGACCTCCATCAGGTTGCAAATTCAAAACAATTTTTTGTCTGCATCTAGCTCTGAAAAAAAAAAATTGTCCTTCTAGCAGTGTGTGGGACTTGTTCTATTAGTCCATCTATACTGACATCTATCAGGTTGCAAACTGAATATAATTTTTTTCAGCATCTACCTATGAAAAAATATTTGGGCTTCTAGCAGTGTGTGGATCTTGGTCTATCAGTCCATCTATACTGACCTCCATCAGGTTGCAAATTGAATATAATATTTTTCTGCATCTAGCTCTTAAAAAATATTTGGCCTTCTAGCAGTGTGTGGGACTTGTTCGATTAGTCCATCTATAATGACCTCCATCAGGTTGCAAACTGAATATAATTTTTTTCTGCATCTACCTCTGAAAAAATATTTGGGCTTCTAGCAGTGTGTGGGACTTGTTTTATTAGTCCATGTATACTGACCTCCATCAGGTTGCAAATTAAAAATAATTTTTTGTCTGCATCTAGCTCTGAAAAGATATTTGGCCTTCTAGCAGTGTGTGGGACTTGTTCTATTAGTCTATCTATACTGACCTCCATCAGGTTGCAAATTGAATATAATTTTTTTCTGCATCTAGCTCTGAAAAAATATTTGTCCTTCCAACAGTGTGTGGGACTTCTTCTACTAGTCCATCTATGCTGACCTCCATCAGGTTGCAAACTGAATATAATTTTTTTCTGCATCTACCTCTGAAAAAATATTTGGGCTTCTAGCAGTGTGTGGGACTTGTTTTATTAGTCCATCTATACTGACCTCCATCAGGTTGCAAATTAAAAATCATTTTTATCTGCATCTAGCTCTGAAAAAATATTTGGGCTTCTAGCAGTGTGCGGGACTTGTTCTATTAGTCCACTATACTAACCTCCATCAGGTTGCAAATTAAAAATATTTTTTTGTCTGCATCTAGCTCTGAAAAAATATTTGGCCTTCTAGCAGTGTGTGGGACATGGTTTATTAGTCCATGTATACTGACCTCCATCAGGTTGCAAATTAAAAATAATTTTTTGTCTGCATCTAGCTCTGAAAAGATATTTGGCCTTCTAGCAGTGTGTGGGACTTGTTCTATTAGTCTATCTATACTGACCTCCATCAGGTTGCAAATTGAATATAATTTTTTTCTGCATCTAGCTCTGAAAAAATATTTGTCCTTCCAACAGTGTGTGGGACTTCTTCTACTAGTCCATCTATGCTGACCTCCATCAGGTTGCAAACTGAATATAATTTTTTTCTGCATCTACCTCTGAAAAAATATTTGGGCTTCTAGCAGTGTGTGGGACTTGTTTTATTAGTCCATCTATACTGACCTCCATCAGGTTGCAAATTAAAAATCATTTTTATCTGCATCTAGCTCTGAAAAAATATTTGGGCTTCTAGCAGTGTGCGGGACTTGTTCTATTAGTCCACTATACTAACCTCCATCAGGTTGCAAATTAAAAATATTTTTTTGTCTGCATCTAGCTCTGAAAAAATATTTGGCCTTCTAGCAGTGTGTGGGACATGGTTTATTAGTCCATCTATACTGACCTCCATCAGGTTGTAAATTGAATATAATTTTTTTCTGCATCTAGCTCTGAAAAAATATTTGGCTTTCTAGCAGTGTGTGGGACTTGGTTTATTAGTCCATCTATACTGACCTCCATCAGGTTGCAAATTGAATATAATTTTTTTCTGCATCTAGCTCTGAAAAAAAAAAATTGTCCTTCTAGCAGTGTGTGGGACTTGTTCTATTAGTCCATCTATACTGACATCTATCAGGTTGCAAACTGAATATAATTTTTTTCAGCATCTACCTATGAAAAAATATTTGGGCTTCTAGCAGTGTGTGGATCTTGGTCTATCAGTCCATCTATACTGACCTCCATCAGGTTGCAAATTGAATATAATATTTTTCTGCATCTAGCTCTTAAAAAATATTTGGCCTTCTAGCAGTGTGTGGGACTTGTTCGATTAGTCTATCTATAATGACCTCCATCAGGTTGCAAACTGAATATAATTTTTTTCTGCATCTACCTCTGAAAAAATATTTGGGCTTCTAGCAGTGTGTGGGACTTGTTTTATTAGTCCATGTATACTGACCTCCATCAGGTTGCAAATTAAAAATAATTTTTTGTCTGCATCTAGCTCTGAAAAGATATTTGGCCTTCTAGCAGTGTGTGGGACTTGTTCTATTAGTCTATCTATACTGACCTCCATCAGGTTGCAAATTGAATATAATTTTTTTCTGCATCTAGCTCTGAAAAAATATTTGTCCTTCCAACAGTGTGTGGGACTTCTTCTACTAGTCCATCTATGCTGACCTCCATCAGGTTGCAAACTGAATATAATTTTTTTCTGCATCTACCTCTGAAAAAATATTTGGGCTTCTAGCAGTGTGTGGGACTTGTTTTATTAGTCCATCTATACTGACCTCCATCAGGTTGCAAATTAAAATCATTTTTATCTGCATCTAGCTCTGAAAAAATATTTGGGCTTCTAGCAGTGTGCGGGACTTGTTCTATTAGTCCACTATACTAACCTCCATCAGGTTGCAAATTAAAAATATTTTTTTGTCTGCATCTAGCTCTGAAAAAATATTTGGCCTTCTAGCAGTGTGTGGGACATGGTTTATTAGTCCATCTATACTGACCTCCATCAGGTTGTAAATTGAATATAATTTTTTTCTGCATCTAGCTCTGAAAAAATATTTGTCCTTCTAGCAGTGTGTGGGACTTGTTCTACTAGTCCATCTATACTGACCTCCATCAGGTTGCAAATTCAAAATAATTTTTTTCTGCATCTAGCTCTGAAAAAAAAAATTGTCCTTCTAGCAGTGTGTGGGACTTGTTCTATTAGTCCATCTATACTGACCTCCATCAGGTTGCAAACTGAATATATTTTTTTTCTGCATCTACCTATGAAAAAATATTTGGGCTTCTAGCTGTGTGTGGGACTTGTTCTATTAGTCCACCTATACTGACCTCCATCAGGTTGCAAATTGAATATAATTTTTTTCTGCATCTACCTCTGAAAAAATATTTGGGCTTCTAGCAGTGTGTGGAACTTGGTCTATTAGTCCATCTATACTGACCTCCATCAGGTTGCAAATTGAATATAATTTTTTTCTGCATCTAGCTCTGAAAAAATATTTGTCCTTCTAGCAGTGTGTGGGACTTGTTCTACTAGTCCATCTATACTGACCTCCATCAGGTTGCAAATTCAAAATAATTTTTTGTCTGCATCTAGCTCTGAAAAACTATTTGTCCTTCTAGCAGTGTTTGGGACATGTTCTATTAGTCCATCTATACTGACCCCCATCAGGTTGCAAACTGAATATAATTTTTTTCTGCATCTACCTCTGAAGAAATATTTGGCCTTCTAGCAGTGTTTGGGACTTGGTTTATTAGTCCATCTATACTGAACTCCATCAGGTTGCAAATTGAATATAATATTTTTTCTGCATCTAGCTCTGAAAAAATATTTGGCCTTCTAGCAGTGTGTGGGACTTTCTCTATTAGTCCATCTATACTGACCTCCATCAGGTTGCAAACTGAATATAATTTTTTTCTGCATCTACCTCTGAAAAAATATTTGGGCTTCTAGCTGAGTGCGGGACTTGGTCTATTAGTCCATCTGTACTGACCTACATCAGGTTGCAAATTGAATATAATTTTTTTCTGCATCTAACCCAGCCAATAGTTTTGGCCTAATACCACAGTTTGGCCACTCAGCTCTGCTCGGTTCCCATCCATTGTTTTTTTGTGCAAGCAACTCCAGAGTTGTGAATTAGTTAACCACCAAAATGAGTGGAAAAAGGCCTGCTGCTGATGGAAAGGGGAATAGGCGTGTTGGGAAGGGGAAAAAAGGTTGTGTCCGTGGGGTAGGTGTTAAAGCTACAGTAACATCTGCAGAAGGAAGACCATCTTCCAGCCAAACTAAAATGTCTACTTCTTTTAGCGGACAATGGGATAAGATCCCTTTCTTACGGCCACGCCAATCGCTACAAATTCCAGATGAGGCACAAAAACAGCAGGTTCTTCAACGGATATCAAGTGCTCCTTTAAGTGGGCTCTCCTCCACATCAACTTCAACATCACAAATACTCCAGTCCTCAAAGGTGTCACCCCAATCGCACTTGCTTCCTCACAGCTCCCAAACCTCCAGCTGCCCGTCTGAGTATGAGGTAGAACAGATGGTTGAGTCTGTAGAGCTGTTTACTCATACTATAGCCTGGGAATCAGAGGTCGGCTCCAGCGCTTCTGTGAATCCAGACGAGGAAATGATCTGCACTGATGCCCAGAATCTTTATGAGTCGGATCCAGGACCAGACGCTGAAGGTTCTGACCATAATGTAGACCCTCATTCCCAAACTGTAACTCCTGTTGGTGGAGACAATGAGGAAGACGATGATGAGACTCAAATACCTAATTGGAGCGACAACTTTAGTTTTTTGTCAGGGCAGGAACAGGTTGGCTCTGAGGACGACGGGTGTGATAACGCACAGGGTGATGATGATGAGGTTGGAGATCCCACTTACTGTCAACCCACAGTCAGCCAAGAGATGAGGTCAGCAGAGGTGGTGGAGGAGAATGCTAGTGACGACGAGGTCAAGTTGCTCCTTCCTGGACAGAGACGTAGTACTGGAAGCACGTCAACAACTGCATCCTCAAACACATCTCTGCCTCAAGTCGTTGTGGCTCTTCAGGTCGCATGGGTGCTAAGCCTTGCATAGCCTGGGCATTTTTTCAGATCGATAAAGATGACCCTATTCGTGTTATCTGTAACATTTGTCAGCAGAAGCTAAGTAGAGGCCAAAAAATACATAGTTTGAGTACTTCATGCATGAACCGGCACATGGACATGAAGCATAAGTTGCAGTGGGAAGCTCACTGTGCTACAATGCGGCCTAGCCGGCCGGGCCAACCACCGTCTGCCATATCTTGTGCATCCGCGGCCTCTTCATCCTCTGTGACTGGGGGGACAGCAGTCACACCTGTTTTGGGACGCAGACCTGCCACCTCTTTACCCGCAACAGCCAGCGTGATTAACAGGTCATCATTTTCTTTGGAGGTGGTAACACCAGCTGGTGTTGAGCACTGTCCGACATCGATAGCACCACCTTTGGATCAAGGCAACCTAACATGTCCGCCTGCATCTTCCTCACAGACTGGCAGTTTGCCGGGGACACCCTTATCAACCCCGTCTAAGCACAATAGCCAGCCCTCGGTCCCTCAGATGTGAACAAGTAAAAGACCATTTCCTCCTAGCCATGAGAAAGCTAAGAGGTTGAATTTCACCATCTGCAAGCTCTTGGCTACAGAAATGCTGCCTTTCCGCCTGGTGGACACAGAGGATTTTCGAGACCTTATGTCCGTCACAGTGCCCCAGTACCAGATGCCCTGTCGGCACTACTTCTCAAAGAAAGGTGTGCCTGCGCTCCACCAGCATGTCGCACACAACATCACCGCTTCTTTGAGAAACTCTGTGTGTGACAGGGTGCATTTCACCACAGACACTTGGACAAGTAGGCATGGACAGGGGCGTTACATGTCGCTGACTGGGCACTTGGTAACTATGGTGACAGCAGGACAAGGGGCTGCTGTCCAAGTCTTGCCGTCCCCACGAGTTGTGCGTCAATTCTCTTTATCTCAAAGTTCCTCCACTGCTTCTGCCTCCTCAACCTCCTCTCGGTCCTCCACCTGCACCCAAAGCCTGTCTGGTCATGCCACAAGCTTTCTAATTGCGCAGAAGGGATCCTGCACACCTCTTTATTATGTTGGCAGTAGGGATCAACGTCATCAGGCGGTTTTTACTTTGAAATGTCTGGGAAATGTGAGTCACACAGCTGAGGAGTTGTGGTCAGCTCTGGAGAACCAATTTCATGAATGGTTGTCTTCACTGGACCTGAAACCAGGGAAGGCCGTGTGCGACAATGCTGCAAACCTGGGTGCGGCCCTTTGCCGGGGCAATGTCACACACGTGCCTTGTATGGCTCACGTGTTGAACCTGGTTGTCCAGCAATTTTTAGCCCACTATCCCGGACTAGATGGCCTTCTGCAGAGGGCACGGTCGCTGTGTGCTCACTTCCGCCGTTCGTATCCCGCAGCTCAGCGACTTACATCTCTACAGAAGTCGTTGGGTCTGCCACTTCAGCGGCTAAAATGCGATGTGCCTACCCGGTGGAATTCAACTATGCACATGTTGCAGCGACTGTGGCCGCACCGACAAGCCCTGGTGCAATACGTTCTGACGTATAGCCTGGGCCAACGAGATCCAGAGGTGGGGCAAATCACGCTGGAGGAGTGGTCTCAGATCAGGGAACCTTCTGCACAGTTTTGAAATGGCGACGAAGATGTTTAGTGCTGACGATGCCATTATCAGCATGACTATTCCGGTGATTTACATGCTGGAGCACATGTTAAACAGAATTCGGAGTCAGGTGGTGGCACAAGAGGAGGTGGAGGAAGTAGAGGAGGAGGAGTTGTATGCGGAAGGGCTAACATCTGCAAGGTCCAGACGGTCGGCAGCACCAAGGCGGCAGGCATGTGAGGGTGGGGGAGATGGTTTTACCAGGGCTCATGGTAGCAGCCAAACTAGTGAGGAAGGTGCAGGAGCCCAGGAAGAAGTGTAGGACGAACTGATGGAAGACTCATCAGATGAGGGAGACCTTGATCACATTTCTGTTGTGCGAGGTTGGGGGGAGAGGACAGAGGAAGGAAGCATGATTGTTACCTCGCCACCAACACAACAGGGTCTTGGTGCTCCTGGATGCGCAAGACACATGGGTGCCTTCTTGCTGCACTACCTGCAACATGACCCTCGGATTGTCAGAATTCGAAGTAATCCTGACTGCTGGGTTGCCACACTCTTAGATCCCCCACACTCTTCGATCAACCTTTTCATTTTAATAAAGACCAAAAAATGGTCATTTTTGAAATTATAAGCATTAGCAGGTTATTAGAAACTGAAATCAAACAGTTTTCAAATCAAAACTTTATTCTAGGTGATGTTAGATTTGCACATAGGACCCCTTGTTCGAAAGGAGCTTCTGAACTCTCTCGTCCATTGAATTTGTCAGGTTTTGGATGGTTTCTGCTTCAATTGTTTTGCATGAGGACAGAATACCCTCCCAGAGCTGTTGTTTAGATGTGAACTGCCTCCTGCCATCATAGACACTCCTTTTGATGATGCTCCAGAGGTTCTGAATGGGGTAGAGGTCAGGGGAGCATGGGGGTCACACCATAAGTTTGTCCCCTTTTATGCCCATATCAGCCAGAGATGCAGATGTGTTATGTGCAGTATGAGACGGTGCATTATCATGCATAAAAATGATCTTGCTGTGGAATACACGGTTCTTCTTCTTGAACCATGGCAGGAGGTGCTGTTGGAGAAACTCCACATACATTATGGAGTTCATCTTTACCCCTTCAGGTATCCTAAAGGGGCCGACAATCTCTCTCCCCATGATTCCAGCCCAAAACATTACTCCACCTCCTCCTTGTTGGTGCTGTAGCCGTGTTTGCGTGGGGTGTCCATCAACCAGCCATCCTCCACTCCATCCATCTGGACCATCGAGCGTTGCACGGCACTCATCCGTGAACAAAACAGTTTTGAAATCAGTCTTCATGTAATGTTTGGCCCACTGGAGCCGTTTCTGCTTGTGTGAAGTGGATAGAGGAGGTCGACAGGATGGCGTACGCACAGCTGCAAACCTCTGAAGGACCCTGCATCTTGTTGTTCGGGGGACGTTGGAGGCACCAGCAGCTTCAAAAACTTGTCTGCTGCTATGACAAGGCTTTTTTGCCGCTGCTCTTTTAACCTGACGTAATTGCCTGTAGGAAAGAGTCCTCAATTTGCCCTTATCAGCACGCACACGTGTGTACTGTGAATCAGCTACATACTTCTTGATTGCCAAGACACTTCATCCTGATCATCGCACAATGTTGATTGTAGTCATGCCTTGACCTAAACACTCAACAATTTGTTGCTTCTCAGCAGCCGACACATCCTTTTTCTTTCCCATTTTGGCAGAAAATGTAGGCTGCTTAATAATGTGGGACAGCCTTTTTAAGTAGTCTTGCCTTTCATTGGACACACCTGCCAAACTAATTAGCACAGGTGTCGGCATTTGCTTACAGTGATATAAAGAGCCCTGACACACATCACCATCAATGAGTTTAACTGACAAACAAACAAATTCTTCCCTTATCACTCCTAAACACTTTTTGCATAATAATTTGGAACACGGTGTACATGTGCTTTTCCACAAAACACCAGTGGTTCACGTAGTGAATCTTACAGTTCTAACTTGCCAACCGTGGTCTGTATGGAGTTGTTCAATAAAGGGCCCAAAATTAAGATAACATAGACGGGAGAGGTCTCTATGAATAGGAATTCCTAAGAATTTGATACCCTGTGAGGGCCAGGCAAAGGGAAAGTTGGACTGGATGGAATCCTGTATGGATTTGGGGAGGGAGACATCGAGGGCCTCAGACTTCGCTGCATTGATTTTAAAATTTGACCATGTATCAAAGTGATCTATTTCAGCCATAACAGCATGGATGGATATATGTGATTGAGTGATATATACTAGGATATCATCAGCAAATAGAGAGCACTTGTACTCGGTGCCTCCCACCTCAATCCACCTAATATTGGGGTTATGGCGAATTGATGAGAGCAGGTGCTCCGTCACTAGGATGTATAAGAGAGGGGACAGAGGACATCCCTGCCTTGTCCCATTGGTGATTATGAAAGGTGATGAAAATGTTCTGATGCGCCCCCTGGGCCTTGGGACACCCGGAGCCGGACCCTTTTTGGTGGATGCTGGTGGTTGTAGTCTCCGTGGCGGCGACCCGGTTCCGTGGCTCAGGGCGGTCAAACCAGTGGCGGAACTATTTATGTGGTTTTGATGTTTAAAAATCCGACTACGCCACCCGTGGATTGCGGTCAGAGTGAACCGCCGCTGCAGGGCAGACCGCTGAGGCTGGTGTTGTGGGTGCAGCAGAGCGTAGCATAACTCCCCACGGGAGGAGTATAGCCTCAGGGCAGTGTATGCGGAGGATGGGGGTGATGGTGCAGGGCAGCAGCAGTAACGACACGGAGTCAGTGAAGCAGTCCAGGGCCTTTACTCACAGTTCTTATTATCCAGACCACTTCTGCAGGTAACGGCTGCCCACGTCGTACTGTGCTCACCAGGTGAGGGGCTCAGACAACTCCCAGATAACTTTGGAGCGCTTCACAGGACCCCCTTTGTGTGTCCTTTGTCTGGCCTTTCTTACCAACCCTTCTGTCCGGCTGCCTCGGGCCTCCTCTTGGTAAACTTGGCGTCAGTTTCCCTGACCCTATGTGGTGCCTTCCTAGTGGATGTAGTGAGGGGCTGCGCCACATAAAATGTCACAGCCTCCGGTTTCTAGCTGAGGGTCGTTTCCCGCCTCCACTAGTTTCGGGGACCGGTCTCCCCCTTTGGCCTGACCCCTCCACGCAGGTGGATTCGGGCGTGCGGTGGCGACTCGCCTGTCCGCACCCCTGGGATCCCTTCGTTACTCAATCCTGGAGCCTTCTCCGCTCCTCTTCCTTCCTTCTCCCTCTTTCAGGCCTGGGCTTCTGTTACTAGGCCCGCCTCCGGAGCAGAGCTCATGCAGAGCCCCTGCTCCCTGTCACTTCTGCTCAGACTTCTCTGCACTGAACTAAGATGGTGCCCACCTTTTATACTCCCTTCTCAATGCACCCAGGAACTGCTTACTCCCTGCTCCTGCACTACAGGGTTCCCCTTCCTCAGTGTTCCCTCCCCCCACTCCAGATAGGGACAGGGACTGTCGTGCCCATCTCAGGGGCATATTGGTCGCCCTGCCCCACGGCAATGTGGTGTAATGCATGCAGGTGTCGGGTCCTGATCCACACTCCATACTTACCTGAGAGTGAGATATCACACCTCTGGGTGAGGTGCAATACCTCTGTAGAAACCGAACTCTCAGGGTGCTACAGTTCCATTTATCTTCAGCCTAGGTGACCTATTGCGATACAGGGCCGTGATTGTGGCTATAAAAGGGTCCCCTAGACCCCTACCCCAAGCTTTTTAAGAGAATAATATATGGCGTGCCAGGAGACTCTATGGAATGCTTTCTCAGCATCCAACGAGAGTATCTAATTACAAATTTTTAACTGCATCTAGCCCAGGAAATACTTTGTGCCTAGTAGCAGTGTCTGCTAGTCAGCAGATTATCGGGCTGTTAAGCAAGCTACACCACCTGTAGTTTGGACACTTAATTTTTTCAAAGGAAATGCTTCGGGACCACGGGATACTCAGTGAAGAGCATCAGGAGGCACCTCGAGGCATAGGGGCTGGGACTGGCGGTAGGATGCCTTGCGGTGGACAGCCGAGCTCGATCCTTATAAAAACTTTTTAACTGCAGCAGCTTTAGTGGACGCTACTGGAGCTGGAATTACGCGGCTGCTAGCATGAGACTTGCCCTTCAATAGATCCTTGTAAAAGGATTTAAAGTGTATTCATTCAAATTAGAGAGACAATTTAAATTAAAAAGCTTAGAGCTGCCTCCACCACAGGGGTGCTCGCTCGACCCACCAGCGGATAGGCACCTGTATTGGGAGAGGGGGGCTGGTAGTCAGGGTCCACCGCGGCTCTGGCACAAACCCGGCGACACGGAGGTGGCACGGGCAGGAGCTGACTGGCCGTGTCGGCTTCTCACTTTTTGGATTTTAGAAGGGCATGACATGCCTATATCTGTGTCTCCCCCTCCTTTTACTCCTCCACCTCTTTTCTTTTCGCATGAGTAAATGTACTTGTCACTTTTCCATGTGTTAGTTATGTCTTCTGAGCAGTTTGTCAGCTTTTGGACACCTTTTGAAGGTGTTTTCTATGTGTTTCTATGTGTTTTTGTTTGCCTGCCA
Source organism: Phyllobates terribilis (assembly GCF_046119375.1). Taxonomy (NCBI): domain Eukaryota; kingdom Metazoa; phylum Chordata; class Amphibia; order Anura; family Dendrobatidae; genus Phyllobates; species Phyllobates terribilis. The sequence goes on along the minus strand of NW_027362773.1, from coordinate 183,005,495 downwards.
TTGGTTTTAACGGTGTTCGACGAACAGTTTGGCGAACACAAGGGTGTTCGACGAACCGAACCGAACTCGAACACTACGGAGGAGGCTCAACACTAATCATAATGCATGAATTTCCCAGTTTCCACTGAGATTAGAACTCAGATCACTGGATTCAGAGTGAATTTCTCACATTTCCACAATGTACACATGCTCTTTTACCATTTTCAAAAGAAAATCCAGCCAGCTTCATTGGTCATATGGTTCAATGGTGTAAGGGTTAGGACTCTGGGCTCTGAATCCAGTGATCTGAGTTCAAATCTCAGTGGAACCTCAGAAATTCTTTGTGGAAAGCGGTATTATCTTTCTGCTCACACTCAATTTGCCAATGCACATGGTTTAACATAAAAAGAGAAAGTTAAAATCCACATGGCAAAAAAAATCTATCTATCAAGAAAGTTTAAATCAAAAGTTAAACTTGAGTTCATGAAGCAAAACTCATATCATCTTTGTCACACCAAGCAATCGTACTCTATGACTTGTGCCAATGTTCGCATGACACTTTTTCCAGGTGGTTGAAACTGACCAGGATTTCAAGCCGAAACGGCCTCAAGAAACGACACCAATTCTTTTCCTGAATCACCCTTTTTAGTGTTTTCCAGAATTTTTGTAAACATTGTTTGGTGATGTTTTTCTAAGTATTGTTTTGGGCATCAAATGAGTTTGCTTAAGTTTCTTTTTTGCTCGCAAAATGCTGTGAACGTCACTCAGGAACCTTCCAGGGGTCTTTCTAACCTACTCATTGACTTGTATAGCAAGTATAAAGCAAGCAAAATATACCTGAAAAATGATATGCTCACTTCTGTTAACCGCTTGGCGTTTTGGGAAACTTAATGAGGTTAAAAGACGCTCAATACCTGATCATATGAACAGCAAGTCTTTTTGCATGGAAATGAATCTGTTCAAACTATTGAGCATTTTCAAAGCCTTTTTCAGGAGGTGTTTGGAACAAAGTCACTCTAAATCCGCCTTATGAATTTTAATAAACCTTGAACTGTAAAAGGTTCCAATTGATGATACCTTTAAATCAGATTTTTACATTTCAGTGAGGCCTGGAATTTTGTTTCCAATTGAAATCTTCCATTTTCTGAAATGTCTTCCAGAAGGATAATCACTGATATTGATCATGGTGCTATAAGAAAAGGTGTGAAACTCATAAGAATGAAACAATGTCTGAGTAGTTGTGGCCGAGTGGCTAAGGCAATGGACTAGAAATCCATTGTGGTCTTCCCGTGTAGGTTCAAATCTTGCAAACTACGTTTAACTTCATGTAATATTTTGACGAATTATCTGAGTAGATCAATTTCCACATTCGCAAGTCTATCCCCCACAGAAATGGTCTGTAATCTATGGATTGTATTTGTAGAACCAGCTTAACAGCATCTGTAGATCTTCTTTTGATTAGTCAGCCGGGTGAGATGTCACTTGTGCATCACACCACCAAACAAAGCTCAGAGGGTGCCATCAGGTATGTAGTGCAAATCCTCCTTTTTTCCGGCGAAAACAGACCACTGCCGTGGCTGATGGACTGGGATATGAACTTTGATTTGCAACAACTCTACTTGAATTATCTTTCCGATGGAACCTTTTAGCACACCATGAAAAATCTTTAGTGACTTCTGGATGAGCAGAAGTTTTGCAATTTCTTTTTTTCTCACCCTTTTTCCAGCTGATAGATCCAGCACGCTAATTATTAGCCAGATTTCATCAACATTTTAAAGCTGTCCTTGTTGTGATATCATGGAACTTTAAGCACACTTGTGGAATAAAAAGGGAGGAGATATTAATTTACCAATGTGTGTTAGATATAAATTTGCTGAACAGCTTTAGAACCAGTTTTCATCATTATGCATGAATTCCCAGGTCCCACTGAGATTAGAACTCAGATCACTGGATTAAGAGTGAATTTCTCACATTTCCACTATTTACACATTCTCTTTTACTGTTTTCAAAAGAAAATCCAGCCAGCTGCATTGGTCATGTGGTTCCATGGTGTAATGGTTAGCACTCTGGACTCTGAATCCAGTGATCTGAGTTCAAATCTCAGTGGAACCTGAGAAATTCTTTGTGCATAGAGGTTTTATCTTTTCTGCTCACACTCAATTTGCCAATGCACATGGTTTAACATAAAAGGAGAAAGTTAAAATCCACATGTCAAAAAGATCTATCTATCAAGAAAGTTTAACTCAAAAGTTAAACTTGACCTCATGAAGCAAAACTCATATCATCTATGTCACACCAAGCAATCGTACTCTATGACTTGTGCCAATGTTCGCATGACACTTTTTCCAGGTGGTTGAAACTGACCAGGATTTCAAGCCGAAACTGCCTCAAAAACGACAGCGATTCTTTTCCTGAATCACCCTTTTTAGTGTTTTCCAGCATTTTTGTAAACATAGTTTGGTGATGTTTTTCTAAGTATTGTTTTGGGCATCAAATGAGTTTGTTTAAGTTTCTTTTTTGCTCGCAAAATGCTGTGAACGTCACTCAGGAACCTTCCAGGGGTCTTTCTAACCTACTCATTGACTTGTATAGCAAGTATAAAGCAAGCAAAATATACCTGAAAAGTGATATGCTCACTTCTGTTAACCGCTTGGCGTTTTGGGAAACTTAATGAGGTTAAAAGATGCTCAATATCTGATCATATGAACAGCAAGTCTTTTTGCATGGAAATTAATCTGTTCAAACTATTGAGCATTTTCAAAGCCTTTTTCAGGAGTTGTTTGGAACAAAGTCACTCTAAATCCGCCAAATGAATTTTAATATACCTTGAACTGTAAAAGGTTCCAATTGATGATACCTTTAAATCAGATTTTTACATTTCAGTGAGGCCTGGAATTTTGTTTCCAATTGAAATCTTCCATTTTCTGAAATGTCTTCCAGAAGGATAATCACTGATATTGATCATTGTGCTATAAGAAAGGTGTGAAACTCATAAGAATGAAACAGTGTCTGAGTAGTTGTGGCCGAATGCTTAAGGCGATGGACTAGTAATCCATTGGGGTCTTCCCGCGTAGGTTCAAATCCTGCCAGCTGCATTTAACTTCATGTAACATTTTGACAAATTATCTGAGTAGATCAATTTCCACATTCCCAAGTCTATCCCCCACAGAAACGGTCTGTAATCTATGGATTGTATTTGTAGAACCAGCTTAACAGCATCTGTATATCTTCTTTTGATTAGTCAGCCGGGTGAGATGTCACTTGTGCATCACACCACCAATCAAACAAAGCTCAGAGGGTGCCATCAGGTATGTGGTGCAAATCCTCCTTTTTTCCAGCGAACACAGACCACTGCCGTGGCTGATGGACTGGGATATGAACTTTGATTTGCACCAACTCTACTTGAATTATCTTTCCGATGGAACCTTTTAGCACACCATGAAAAATCTTTAGTGACTTCTGGATGAGCAGAAGTTTTGCAATAGAGATGAGCGTTGTTCCACTCGAACTGTTCGCCAATCTCAAATTCGAGCTGTTTTGTGCGGTGTTCGAGCCATTCGGCAAACACGAACGATTTGAGACAAATTCGGCTGTTCGAGGTTATGTACGATAACTGTTCGTGCACCAAAATCATAACTGGATTTTTTCTCAGTAATGATGAAAATGAATGTTAATACGCAGTTTGAGTGTACAGCGTGGTGGGGGGAGGGGCAGGGGATGGATCTCTGCAGGAATAATGAAGATCTCCATTTTTTTTTCTCTTTCCCGCATTTGCAGTGGGGAGGTGCAGTCTGTCAGCCTATCAGCAGCGCACACACGGAGCGAACTGCTGTTTTTCACACAAGCAAGGGCATGTGTCATTTGCCGTGTATGTCACATGTCCTTGCCCTATAAGACCAAGCCATTTTCCCCGTCGCCACCATTTTCTCACTGCTGCAGCTGCGTGTTAGACGGCACCGCTGTTGCTGTGTGCGCTATACCTTGTTAATTTCAATACAATTTTTAGATAGCTTGGGAGTAGGGAATAGTTGTGATTGCAGTCCTTTTAAGGACTAGGTTACAGCATTTCCTACGACTTATCAGGCAGTTCTGTGCTCTTCAATAGATAGATTGTGGGAGTAAAGACTAATTGTAATTGCAGTCCTTTTCAGGACTAGGTTACATCAGTTCCTATCAATTTTTTGCCAGGCAGGTCTGTACCAGTGCTGTGCAAGTTTTTTTCACAGCATTTGGCTGAATCTAGCAAAGCTAATCCTTTTTGGCCTATTGCAGAGTGTGTTAGTCAGTGGAGTAGCCTATCTGTGTTGCAAGATATACCACCTGTGTATAGAATACCAATTTTTTTACTGCACCTAGTGAAGTAAAATCTTTTGGGCATAGCATCATTCTATTAGTCCATCTATACTGACCTCCATCAGGTTGCAAATTGAATATAATTTTTTTCTGCATCTAGCTCTGAAAAAATATTTGGGCTTCTAGCAGTGTGTGAGACTTGTTCTCTTAGTCCATCTATACTGACCTCCATCAGGATGCAAACTGAATATAATTTTTTTCTGCATCTAGCTCTGAAAAAATATTTGGCCTTCTAGCAGTGTGTGGGACTTTCTCTATTAGTTCATCTATACTGACCTCCATCAGGTTGCAAATTAAAAATAATTTTTATCTGCATCTACCTCTGAAAAAATATTTGGGCTTCTAGCTGTGTGTGGGACTTGTTCTATTAGTCCATCTATACTGACCTCCATCAGGTTGCAAACTGAATATAATTTTTTTCTGCATCTAGCTGTGAAAAAATATTTGGCCTTCTAGCAGTGTGTGGTACTTTCTCTATTAGTCCATCTATACTGACCTCCATCAGGTTGCAAATTAAAAATAATTTTTATCTGCATCTAGCTCTGAAAAAATATTTGGCCTTCTAGCAGTTTGTGGGACTTTCTCTATTAGTCCATCTATACTGACCTCCATCAGGTTGCAAATTAAAAATATTTTTTATCTGCATCTACCTCTGAAAATATATTTGGGCTTCTAGCTGTGTGTGGGACTTGTTCTATTAGTCCATCTATACTGACCTCCATCAGGTTGCAAACTGAATATAATTTTTTTCTCTATCTAGGTCTGAAAAAATATTTGACCTTCTAGCAGTGTGTGGGACTTTCTCTATTAGTCCATCTATACTGACCTCCATCAGGTTGCAAATTAAAAATAATTTTTATCTGCATCTACCTCCGAAAAAATATTTGGGCTTCTAGCTGTGTGTGGGACTTGTTCTATTAGTCCATCTATACTGACCTCCATCAGGTTGCAAACTGAATATAATTTTTTTCTGCATCTAGCTCTGAAAAAATATTTGGCCTTCTAGCAGTGTGTGGGACTTTCTCTATTAGTCCATCTATACTGACCTCCATCAGGTTGCAAATTAAAAATAATTTTTTTTCTGCATCTACCTCTGAAAAAATATTGGGCTTCTAGCTGTGTGTGGGACTTGTTCTATTAATCCATCTATACAGAACTCCATCAGGTTGCAAACTGAATATAATTTTTTTCTGCATCTACCTCTGAAAAAATATTTGGGCTTCTAGCTGTGTGTGGGACTTGTTCTATTAGTCCATCTATACTGACCTCCATCAGGTTGCAAGCTGAATATAATTTTTTTCTGCATCTAGCTCTGAAAAAATATTTGGCCTTCTAGCAGTGTGTGGGACTTTCTCTATTAGTCCATCTATACTGACCTCCATCAGGTTGCAAATTAAAAATAATTTTTATCTGCATCTAGCTCTGAAAAAATATTTGGCCTTCTAGCAGTATGTGGGACTTTCTCTATTAGTCCATCTATACTGACCTCCATCAGGTTGCAAATTAAAAATAATTTTTATCTGCATCTACCTCTGAAAAAATATTTGGGCTTCTAGCTGTGTGTGGGACTTGTTCTATTAGTCCATCTATACTGACCTCCATCAGGTTGCAAACTGAATATAATTTTTTCTACATCTAGCTCTGAAAAAATATTTGGCCTTCTAGCAGTGTGTGGGACTTTCTCTATTAGTCCATCTATACTGACCTCCTTCAGGTTGCAAATTAAAAATAATTTTTATCTGCATCTACCTCTGAAAAAATATATGGGCTTCTAGCTGTGTGTGGGACTTGTTCTATTAGTCCATATAAACTGACCTCCATCAGGTTGCATACTGAATATAATTTTTTTCTGCATGTAGCTCTGAAAAAATATTTGGCCTTCTAGCAGTGTGTGGGACTTTCTCTATTAGTCCATCTATACTGACCTCCATCAGGTTGCAAATTAAAAATAATTTTTTTTCTGCATCTACCTCTAAAAAAATATTGGGCTTCTAGCTGTGTGTGGGACTTGTTCTATTAATCCATCTATACAGACCTCCATCAGGTTGCAAACTGAATATAATTTTTTCTGCATCTACCTCTGAAAAAATATTTGGGCTTCTAGCTGTGTGTGGGACTTGTTCTATTAGTCCATCTATACTGACCTCCATCAGGTTGCAAATTGAATATAATTTTTTTCTGCATCTAGCTCTGAAAAAATATTTGGCCTTCTAGCAGTGTGTGGGACTTTCTCTATTAGTCCATCTATACTGACCTCCATCAGGTTGCAAATGAAAAATAATTTTTATCTGCATCTAGCTCTGAAAAAATATTTGGCCTTCTAGCAGTGTGTGGGACTTTCTCTATTAGTCCATCTATACTGACCTCCATCAGGTTGCAAATTAAAAATAATTTTTATCTGCATCTACCTCTGAAAAAAATATTTGGGCTTCTAGCTGTGTGTGAAACTTGTTCTATTAGTCCATCTATACTGACCTCCATCAGGTTGCAAACTGAATATAATTTTTTTCTGCATCTAGCTCTGAAAAAATATTTGGCCTTCTAGCAGTGTGTGGGACTTGTTCTATTAGTCCACCTATACTGACCTCCATCAGGTTGCAAATTAAAAATAATTTTTATCTGCATCTACCTCTGAAAAAATATTGGGCTTCTAGCTGTGTGTGGGACTTGTTCTATTAGTCCATCTATACTGACCTCCATCAGGTTGCAAATCGAATATAATTTTTTTCTGCATCTAACTCAGCCAATAGTTTTGGCCTAATACCACAGTTTGGCCACTCAGCTCTGCTCGGTTCCCATCCATTGTTTTTTTGTGCAAACAACTCCAGAGTTGTGAATTAGTTAACCACCAAAATGAGTGGAAAAAGGCCTGCTGCTGGTGGAAAGGGGAATAGGCGTGTTGGGAAGGGGAAATAAGGTTGTGTCCATGGGGTAGGTGTTAAAGCAACAGTAACATCTGCAGAAGAAAGACCATCTTCCAGCCAAACTAAAATGTCTACTTCTTTTAGCTGACAATGTGATAAGATCCCTTTCTTACGGCCACACCAATCGCTACAAATTCCAGATGAGGCACAAAAACAGCAGGTGCTTCAACGGATATCAAGTGCTCCTTTAAGTGGGCTCTCCTCCACATCAACTTCAACATCACAAATACTCCAGTCCTCAAAGGTGTCACCCCAATCGCACTTACTTCCTCACAGCTCCCAAATCTCCAGCTGCCCGTCTGAGTATGAGGTAGAACAGATGGTTGAGTCTGCAGAGCTGTTTACTCATACTATAGCCTGGGAATCAGAGGTCGACTCAAGCGCTTCTGTGAATCCAGACGAGGAAATGATCTGCACTGATGCCCAGAATCTTTATGAGTCGGATCCAGGACCAGACGCAGAAGGTTCTGACCATAATGTAGACCCTCATTCCCAAACTGTAACTCCTGTTGGTGGAGACAATGAGGAAGACGATGATGAGACTCAAATACCTGATTGGAGCGACAACTTTAGTTTTTTGTCAGGGCAGGAACAGGTTGGCTCTGAGGACGACGGGTGTGATAACGCACAGGGTGATGATGATGAGGTTGGAGATCCCACTTACTGTCAACCCACAGTCAGCCAAGAGTTGAGGTCAGCAGAGGAGGTGGAGGAAGATGCTAGTGACAACGAGGTCAGGTTGCGCCTTCCTGGACAGAGACGTAGTACTGGAAGCACGTCAACAACTGCATCTTCAAACACAACTCTGCCTCTCACCACAAGTCGTGGTGGCTCTTCAGGTCGCATGGGTGCTAAGCCTTACATAGACTGGGCATTTTTTCAGATCGATAAAGATGACCCAACTCATGTTATCTGTAACATTTGTCAGCAAAAGCTAAGTAGAGGCCAAAAAATACATAGTTTGAGTACTTCATGCATGAACCGGCACATGGACATGAAGCATAAGTTGCAGTGGGAAGCTTAGTGTGCTACAATGCGGCCTAGCCGGCCGGGCCAACCACCGTCTGCCATATCTTGTGCATCCGCGGCCTCTTCATCCTCTGTGACTGGGGGGACAGCAGTCACACCTGTTTTGGGGCGCAGACCTGCCACTAGAGATGAGCGTTGTTCTACTCGGACTGTTCGCCAATCTCAAATTCGAGCTGTTTTGGGCGATGTTCGAGCCGTTCGGCGAACACGAACAATTTGAGAAAAATTCGGCTGTTCGAGGTTATGTTCGATAACTGTTCGTGCACCAAAATCATAACTGGATTTTTTCTCAGTAATGATGAAAATTAATGTTAATACGCAGTTTGAGTGTACAGCGGGGTGGGGGGAGGGGCAGGGCATGGATCTCTGCAGGAACAATGAAGATCTCCATTTTTTTTTTCTCTTTCACGCATTTACAGTGGGGAGGTGCAATCTGTCAGCCTATCAGCAGCGCACACACGGAGCGTAGTGCTTTTTTTCACACAAGCAAGGGCATGTGTCATTGGCAGTGTATGTCACATGTCCTTGCCCTATAAGACCAAGCCATTTTCCCCGTCGCCACCATTTTCTCACTGCTGCAGCTGCGTGTTAGACGGCACCGCTGTTGCTGTGTGCGCTATACCTTGTTAATTTCAAGCCAATTTTCGCACAAATCTACAGATAGCTTGGGAGTAGGGAATAGTTGTGATTGCAGTCCTTTTAAGGACTAGGTTACAGCATTTCCTATGACTTTTATCAGGCAGGTCTGTGCTCTTAAATAGATAGGTTGTGGGAGTAAAGACTAATTGTAATTGGAGTCCTTTTCAGGACTAGGTTACATCAGTTCCTATCAGTTTTTGCCAGGCAGGTCTGTGCCAGTGCTGTGCAAGTTTTTTTCAAAGCATTTGGCTGAATCTAGCAAAGCTAATCCTTTTTGGCCTATTGCAGAGTGTGTTAGTCAGTGGAGTAGCCTATCTGTGTTGCAAGATATACCACCTGTGTATAGAATACCAATTTTTTTACTGCACCTAGTGAAGTAAAATCTTTTGGGCATAGCATCATTCTATTAGTCCATCTATACTAACCTCCATCAGGTTGCAAATTGAATATAATTTTTTTCTGCATCTAGCTCTGAAAAAATATTGGGCTTCTAGCTGTGTGTGGGACTTGTTGTATTAGTCCATCTATACTGACCTCCATCAGGTTGCAAACTGAATATATTTTTTTCTGCATCTACCTCTGAAAAAATATTGGGCTTCTAGCTGTGTGTGGGACTTGTTCTATTAATCCATCTATACAGACCTCCATCAGGTTGCAAACTGAATATATTTTTTTCTGCATCTACCTCTGAAAAAATATTGGGCTTCTAGCTGTGTGTGGGACTTGTTGTATTAGTCCATCTATACTGACCTTCATCAGGTTGCAAATTAAAAATAATTTTTATCTGCATCTACAGTACCTCTGAAAAAATATTTGGGCTTCTAGCTGTGTGTGGACTTATTCTATTAGTCCATCTATGCTGACCTCCATCAGGATGCAAATTGAATATAATTTTTATCTGCATCTAGCTCTGAAAAAATATTTGGCCTTCTAGCAGTGTGTGGGACTTTCTCTATTAGTCCATCTATACTGACCTCCATCAGGTTGCAAATTAAAAATAATTTTTATCTGCATCTACCTCTGAAAAAATATTTGGGCTTCTAGCTGTGTGTGGGACTTGTTCTATTAATCCATCTATACAGACCTCCACCAGGTTGCAAACTGAATATATTTTTTTCTGCATTTACCTCTGAAAAAATATTGGGCTTCTAGCTGTGTGTGGGACTTGTTGTATTAGTCCATCTATACTGACCTCCATCAAGTTGCAAACTGAATATATTTTTTTCTGCATCTACCTCTGAAAAAATATTGGGCTTCTAGCTGTGTGTGGGACTTGTTCTATTAATCCATCTATACAGACCTCCATCAGGTTGCAAACTGAATATATATTTTTCTGCAACTACCTCTGAAAAAATATGTGGCCTTCTAGCAGTGTGTTGGACTTTCTCTATTAGTCCATCTATACTGACCTCCATCAGGTTGCAAACTGAATATAATTTTTTTCTGCATCTAGCTCTGAAAAAATATTTGGCCTTCTAGCAGTGTGTGGGACTTTCTCTATTAGTCCATCTATACTGACCTCCATCAGGTTGCAAATTCAAAATAATTTTTTGTCTGCATCTAGCTCTGAAAAAATATTGGGCTTCTAGCTGTATGTGGGACTTGTTGTATTAGTCCATCTATACTGACCTCCATCAGGTTGCAAATTAAAAATAATTTTTATCTGCATCTACAGTACCTCTGAAAAAATATTTGGGCTTCTAGCTGTGTGTGGGACTTGTTCTATTAGTCCATCTATACTGACCTCCATCAGGTTGCAAATTGAATATAATTTTTATCTGAATATAGCTCTGAAAAAATATTTGGCCTTCTAGCAGTGTGTGGGACTTTCTCTATTAGTCCATCTATACTGACCTCCATCAGGTTGCAAATTAAAAATAATTTTTATCTGTATCTACCTCTGAAAAAATATTGGGCTTCTAGCTGTGTGTGGGACTTGTTGTATTAGTCCATCTATACTGACCTCCATCAGGTTGCAAACTGAATATATTTTTTTCTGCATCTACCTCTGAAAAAATATTGGGCTTCTAGCTGTGTGTGGGACTTGTTCTATTAATCCATCTATACTGACCTCCATCAGGTTGCAAACTGAATATATTTTTTTCTGCATCTACCTCTGAAAAAATATGTGGCCTTCTAGCAGTGTGTGGGACTTTCTCTATTAGTTCATCTATACTGACCTCCATCAGGTTGCAAATTAAAAATAATTTTTATCTGCATCTACCTCTGAAAAAATATTTGGGCTTCTAGCTGTGTGTGGGACTTGTTCTATTAGTCCATCTATACTGACCTCCATCAGGTTGCAAACTGAATATAATTTTTTTCTGCATCTAGCTGTGAAAAAATATTTGGCCTTCTAGCAGTGTGTGGTACTTTCTCTATTAGTCCATCTATACTGACCTCCATCAGGTTGCAAATTAAAAATAATTTTTATCTGCATCTAGCTCTGAAAAAATATTTGGCCTTCTAGCAGTTTGTGGGACTTTCTCTATTAGTCCATCTATACTGACCTCCATCAGGTTGCAAATTAAAAATATTTTTTATCTGCATCTACCTCTGAAAATATATTTGGGCTTCTAGCTGTGTGTGGGACTTGTTCTATTAGTCCATCTATACTGACCTCCATCAGGTTGCAAACTGAATATAATTTTTTTCTCTATCTAGGTCTGAAAAAATATTTGACCTTCTAGCAGTGTGTGGGACTTTCTCTATTAGTCCATCTATACTGACCTCCATCAGGTTGCAAATTAAAAATAACTTTTATCTGCATCTACCTCCGAAAAAATATTTGGGCTTCTAGCTGTGTGTGGGACTTGTTCTATTAGTCCATCTATACTGACCTCCATCAGGTTGCAAACTGAATATAATTTTTTTCTGCATCTAGCTCTGAAAAAATATTTGGCCTTCTAGCAGTGTGTGGGACTTTCTCTATTAGTCCATCTATACTGACCTCCATCAGGTTGCAAATTAAAAATAATTTTTTTTCTGCATCTACCTCTGAAAAAATATTGGGCTTCTAGCTGTGTGTGGGACTTGTTCTATTAATCCATCTATACAGAACTCCATCAGGTTGCAAACTGAATATAATTTTTTTCTGCATCTACCTCTGAAAAAATATTTGGGCTTCTAGCTGTGTGTGGGACTTGTTCTATTAGTCCATCTATACTGACCTCCATCAGGTTGCAAACTGAATATAATTTTTTTCTGCATCTAGCTCTGAAAAAATATTTGGCCTTCTAGCAGTGTGTGGGACTTTCTCTATTAGACCATCTATACTGACCTCCATCAGGTTGCAAATTAAAAATAATTTTTATCTGCATCTAGCTCTGAAAAAATATTTGGCCTTCTAGCAGTATGTGGGACTTTCTCTATTAGTCCATCTATACTGACCTCCATCAGGTTGCAAATTAAAAATAATTTTTATCTGCATCTACCTCTGAAAAAATATTTGGGCTTCTAGCTGTGTGTGGGACTTGTTCTATTAGTCCATCTATACTGACCTCCATCAGGTTGCAAACTGAATATAATTTTTTCTACATCTAGCTCTGAAAAAATATTTGGCCTTCTAGCAGTGTGTGGGACTTTCTCTATTAGTCCATCTATACTGACCTCCATCAGGTTGCAAATTAAAAATAATTTTTATCTGCATCTACCTCTGAAAAAATATATGGGCTTCTAGCTGTGTGTGGGACTTGTTCTATTAGTCCATCTATACTGACCTCCATCAGGTTGCATACTGAATATAATTTTTTTCTGCATGTAGCTCTGAAAAAATATTTGGCCTTCTAGCAGTGTGTGGGACTTTCTCTATTAGTCCATCTATACTGACCTCCATCAGGTTGCAAATTAAAAATAATTTTTTTTCTGCATCTACCTCTGAAAAAAAATTGGGCTTCTAGCTGTGTGTGGGACTTGTTCTATTAATCCATCTATACAGAACTCCATCAGGTTGCAAACTGAATATAATTTTTTTCTGCATCTACCTCTGAAAAAATATTTGGGCTTCTAGCTGTGTGTGGGACTTGTTCTATTAGTCCATCTATACTGACCTCCATCAGGTTGCAAACTGAATATAATTTTTTTCTGCATCTAGCTCTGAAAAAATATTTGGCCTTCTAGCAGTGTGTGGGACTTTCTCTATTAGTCCATCTATACTGACCTCCATCAGGTTGCAAATTAAAAATAATTTTTATCTGCATCTAGCTCTGAAAAAATATTTGGCCTTCTAGCAGTATGTGGGACTTTCTCTATTAGTCCATCTATACTGACCTCCATCAGGTTGCAAATTAAAAATAATTTTTATCTGCATCTACCTCTGAAAAAATATTTGGGCTTCTAGCTGTGTGTGGGACTTGTTCTATTAGTCCATCTATACTGACCTCCATCAGGTTGCAAACTGAATATAATTTTTTCTACATCTAGCTCTGAAAAAATATTTGGCCTTCTAGCAGTGTGTGGGACTTTCTCTATTAGTCCATCTATACTGACCTCCATCAGGTTGCAAATTAAAAATAATTTTTATCTGCATCTACCTCTGAAAAAATATATGGGCTTCTAGCTGTGTGTGGGACTTGTTCTATTAGTCCATCTATACTGACCTCCATCAGGTTGCATACTGAATATAATTTTTTTCTGCATGTAGCTCTGAAAAAATATTTGGCCTTCTAGCAGTGTGTGGGACTTTCTCTATTAGTCCATCTATACTGACCTCCATCAGGTTGCAAATTAAAAATAATTTTTTTTCTGCATCTACCTATAAAAAAATATTGGGCTTCTAGCTGTGTGTGGGACTTGTTCTATTAATCCATCTATACAGACCTCCATCAGGTTGCAAACTGAATATAATTTTTTCTGCATCTACCTCTGAAAAAATATTTGGGCTTCTAGCTGTGTGTGGGACTTGTTCTATTAGTCCATCTATACTGACCTCCATCAGGTTGCAAATTGAATATAATTTTTTTCTGCATCTAGCTCTGAAAAAATATTTGGCCTTCTAGCAGTGTGTGGGACTTTCTCTATTAGTCCATCTATACTGACCTCCATCAGGTTGCAAATGAAAAATAATTTTTATCTGCATCTAGTTTTGAAAAAATATTTGGCCTTCTAGCAGTGTGTGGGACTTTCTCTATTAGTCCATCTATACTGACCTCCATCAGGTTGCAAATTAAAAATAATTTTTATCTGCATCTACCTCTGAAAAAAATATTTGGGCTTCTAGCTGTGTGTGAAACTTGTTCTATTAGTCCATCTATACTGACCTCCATCAGGTTGCAAACTGAATATAATTTTTTTCTGCATCTAGCTCTGAAAAAATATTTGGCCTTCTAGCAGTGTGTGGGACTTGTTCTATTAGTCCACCTATACTGACCTCCATCAGGTTGCAAATTAAAAATAATTTTTATCTGCATCTACCTCTGAAAAAATATTGGGCTTCTAGCTGTGTGTGGGACTTGTTCTATTAGTCCATCTATACTGACCTCCATCAGGTTGCAAATCGAATTTAATTTTTTTCTGCATCTAACTCAGCCAATAGTTTTGGCCTAATACCACAGTTTGGCCACTCAGTTCTGCTCCGTTCCCATCCATTGTTTTTTTGTGCAAACAACTCCAGAGTTGTGAATTAGTTAACCACCAAAATGAGTGGAAAAAGGCCTGCTGCTGGTGGAAAGGGGAATAGGCGTGTTGGGAAGGGGAAAAAAGGTTGTGTCCATGGGGTAGGTGTTAAAGCAACAGTAACATCTGCAGAAGAAAGACCATCTTCCAGCCAAACTAAAATGTCTACTTCTTTTAGCTGACAATGTGATAAGATCCCTTTCTTACGGCCACACCAATCGCTACAAATTCCAGATGAGGCACAAAAACAGCAGGTGCTTCAACGGATATCAAGTGCTCCTTTAAGTGGGCTCTCCTCCACATCAACTTCAACATCACAAATACTCCAGTCCTCAAAGGTGTCACCCCAATCGCACTTACTTCCTCACAGCTCCCAAATCTCCAGCTGCCCGTCTGAGTATGAGGTAGAACAGATGGTTGAGTCTGCAGAGCTGTTTACTCATACTATAGCCTGGGAATCAGAGGTCGACTCAAGCGCTTCTGTGAATCCAGACGAGGAAATGATCTGCACTGATGCCCAGAATCTTTATGAGTCGGATCCAGGACCAGACGCAGAAGGTTCTGACCATAATGTAGACCCTCATTCCCAAACTGTAACTCCTGTTGGTGGAGACAATGAGGAAGACGATGATGAGACTCAAATACCTGATTGGAGCGACAACTTTAGTTTTTTGTCAGGGCAGGAACAGGTTGGCTCTGAGGACGACGGGTGTGATAACGCACAGGGTGATGATGATGAGGTTGGAGATCCCACTTACTGTCAACCCACAGTCAGCCAAGAGTTGAGGTCAGCAGAGGAGGTGGAGGAAGATGCTAGTGACAACGAGGTCAGGTTGCGCCTTCCTGGACAGAGACGTAGTACTGGAAGCACGTCAACAACTGCATCTTCAAACACAACTCTGCCTCTCACCACAAGTCGTGGTGGCTCTTCAGGTCGCATGGGTGCTAAGCCTTACATAGACTGGGCATTTTTTCAGATCGATAAAGATGACCCAACTCATGTTATCTGTAACATTTGTCAGCAAAAGCTAAGTAGAGGCCAAAAAATACATAGTTTGAGTACTTCATGCATGAACCGGCACATGGACATGAAGCATAAGTTGCAGTGGGAAGCTTAGTGTGCTACAATGCGGCCTAGCCGGCCGGGCCAACCACCGTCTGCCATATCTTGTGCATCCGCGGCCTCTTCATCCTCTGTGACTGGGGGGACAGCAGTCACACCTGTTTTGGGGCGCAGACCTGCCACTAGAGATGAGCGTTGTTCTACTCGGACTGTTCGCCAATCTCAAATTCGAGCTGTTTTGGGCGATGTTCGAGCCGTTCGGCGAACACGAACAATTTGAGAAAAATTCGGCTGTTCGAGGTTATGTTCGATAACTGTTCGTGCACCAAAATCATAACTGGATTTTTTCTCAGTAATGATGAAAATTAATGTTAATACGCAGTTTGAGTGTACAGCGGGGTGGGGGGAGGGGCAGGGCATGGATCTCTGCAGGAACAATGAAGATCTCCATTTTTTTTTTCTCTTTCACGCATTTACAGTGGGGAGGTGCAATCTGTCAGCCTATCAGCAGCGCACACACGGAGCGTAGTGCTTTTTTTCACACAAGCAAGGGCATGTGTCATTGGCAGTGTATGTCACATGTCCTTGCCCTATAAGACCAAGCCATTTTCCCCGTCGCCACCATTTTCTCACTGCTGCAGCTGCGTGTTAGACGGCACCGCTGTTGCTGTGTGCGCTATACCTTGTTAATTTCAAGCCAATTTTCGCACAAATCTACAGATAGCTTGGGAGTAGGGAATAGTTGTGATTGCAGTCCTTTTAAGGACTAGGTTACAGCATTTCCTATGATTTTTATCAGGCAGGTCTGTGCTCTTAAATAGATAGGTTGTGGGAGTAAAGACTAATTGTAATTGGAGTCCTTTTCAGGACTAGGTTACATCAGTTCCTATCAGTTTTTGCCAGGCAGGTCTGTGCCAGTGCTGTGCAAGTTTTTTTCAAAGCATTTGGCTGAATCTAGCAAAGCTAATCCTTTTTGGCCTATTGCAGAGTGTGTTAGTCAGTGGAGTAGCTTATCTGTGTTGCAAGATATACCACCTGTGTATAGAATACCAATTTTTTTACTGCACCTAGTGAAGTAAAATCTTTTGGGCATAGCATCATTCTATTAGTCCATCTGTACTAACCTCCATCAGGTTGCAAATTGAATATAATTTTTTTCTGCATCTAGCTCTGAAAAAATATTGGGCTTCTAGCTGTGTGTGGGACTTGTATTAGTCCATCTATACTGACCTCCATCAGGTTGCAAACTGAATATATTTTTTTCTGCATCTACCTCTGAAAAAATATTGGGCTTCTAGCTGTGTGTGGGACTTGTTCTATTAATCCATCTATACAGACCTCCATCAGGTTGCAAACTGAATATATTTTTTTCTGCATCTACCTCTGAAAAAATATTGGGCTTCTAGCTGTGTGTGGGACTTGTTGTATTAGTCCATCTATACTGACCTCCATCAGGTTGCAAATTAAAAATAATTTTTATCTGCATCTACAGTACCTCTGAAAAAATATTTGGGCTTCTAGCTGTGTGTGGGACTTATTCTATTAGTCCATCTATACTGACCTCCATCAGGATGCAAATTGAATATAATTTTTATCTGCATCTAGCTCTGAAAAAATATTTGGCCTTCTAGCAGTGTGTGGGACTTTCTCTATTAGTCCATCAATACTGACCTCCATCAGGTTGCAAATTAAAAATAATTTTTATCTGCATCTACCTCTGAAAAAATATTTGGGCTTCTAGCTGTGTGTGGGACTTGTTCTATTAATCCATCTATACAGACCTCCACCAGGTTGCAAACTGAATATATTTTTTTCTGCATTTACCTCTGAAAAAATATTGGGCTTCTAGCTGTGTGTGGGACTTGTTGTATTAGTCCATCTATACTGACCTCCATCAAGTTGCAAACTGAATATATTTTTTTCTGCATCTACCTCTGAAAAAATATTGGGCTTCTAGCTGTGTGTGGGACTTGTTCTATTAATCCATCTATACAGACCTCCATCAGGTTGCAAACTGAATATATATTTTTCTGCAACTACCTCTGAAAAAATATGTGGCCTTCTAGCAGTGTGTGGGACTTTCTCTATTAGTCCATCTATACTGACCTCCATCAGGTTGCAAACTGAATATAATTTTTTTCTGCATCTAGCTCTGAAAAAATATTTGGCCTTCTAGCAGTGTGTGGGACTTTCTCTATTAGTCCATCTACACTGACCTCCATCAGGTTGCAAATTCAAAATAATTTTTTGTCTGCATCTAGCTCTGAAAAAATATTGGGCTTCTAGCTGTATGTGGGACTTGTTGTATTAGTCCATCTATACTGACCTCCATCAGGTTGCAAATTAAAAATAATTTTTATCTGCATCTACAGTACCTCTGAAAAAATATTTGGGCTTCTAGCTGTGTGTGGGACTTGTTCTATTAGTCCATCTATACTGACCTCCATCAGGTTGCAAATTGAATATAATTTTTATCTGAATATAGCTCTGAAAAAATATTTGGCCTTCTAGCAGTGTGTGGGACTTTCTCTATTAGTCCATCTATACTGACCTCCATCAGGTTGCAAATTAAAAATAATTTTTATCTGTATCTACCTCTGAAAAAATATTGGGCTTCTAGCTGTGTGTGGGACTTGTTGTATTAGTCCATCTATACTGACCTCCATCAGGTTGCAAACTGAATATATTTTTTTCTGCATCTACCTCTGAAAAAATATTGGGCTTCTAGCTGTGTGTGGGACTTGTTCTATTAATCCATCTATACTGACCTCCATCAGGTTGCAAACTGAATATATTTTTTTCTGCATCTACCTCTGAAAAAATATGTGGCCTTCTAGCAGTGTGTGGGACTTTCTCTATTAGTCCATCTATACTGACCTCCATCAGGTTGCAAATTCAAAATCATTTTTTGTCTGCATCTAGCTCTGAAAAAATATTGGGCTTCTAGCTGTGTTGTGGGACTTGTTGTATTAGTCCATCTATACTGACCTCCATCAGGTTGCAAACTGAATATATTTTTTTCTGCATCTACCTCTGAAAAAATATTGGGCTTCTAGCTGTGTGTGGGACTTGTTCTATTAATCCATCTATACAGACCTCCATCAGGTTGCAAACTGAATATATTTTTTTCTGCATCTACCTCTGAAAAAATATTGGGCTTCTAGCTGTGTGTGGGACTTGTTCTATTAATGCATCTATACAGACCTCCATCAGGTTGCAAACTGAATATATTTTTTTCTGCATCTACCTCTGAAAAAATATTGGGCTTCTAGCTGTCTGTGGGACTTGTTCTATTAATCCATCTATACAGACCTCCATCAGGTTGCAAACTGAATATATTTTTTTCTGCATCTACCTCTGAAAAAATATTGGGCTTCTAGCTGTGTGTGGGACATGTTCTATTAATCCATCTATACAGACCTCCATCAGGTTGCAAACTGAATATATTTTTTTCTGCATCTACCTCTGAAAAAATATTGGGCTTCTTGCTGTGTGTGGGACTTGTTGTATCAGTCCATCTATACTGACCTCCATCAGGTTGCAAACTGAATATATTTTTTTCTGCATCTACCTCTGAAAAAATATTGGGCCTTCTAGCAGTGTGTAGGACTTTCTCTATTAGTCCATCTATACTGACCTCCATCAGGTTGCAAATTCAAAATAATTTTTTGTCTGCATCTAGCTCTGAAAAAATATTGGGCCTCTAGCTGTGTGTGGGACTTGTTGTATTAGTCCATCTATACTGACCTCCATCAGGTTGCAAATTAAAAATAATTTTTATCTGCATCTACAGTACCTCTGAAAAAATATTTGGGCTTCTAGCTGTGTGTGGGACTTGTTCTATTAGTCCATCTATACTGACCTCCATCAGGTTGCAAATTGAATATAATTTTTATCTGCATCTAGCTCTGAAAAAATATTTGGCCTTCTGGCAGTGTGTGGGACTTTCTCTATTAGTCCATCTATACTGACCTCCATCAGGTTGCAAATTGAATATAATTTTTATCTGCATCTAGCTCTGAAAAAATATTTGGCCTTCTAGCAGTGTGTGGGACTTTCTCTATTAGTCCATCTATACTGACCTCCATCAGGTTGCAAATTAAAAATAATTTTTATCTACATCTACCTCTGAAAAAATATTTGGGCTTCTAGCAGTGTGTGGGACTCATTGTATTAGGCCATCTATACCAATCTCCACCAGCTTTGAAATTAATAATAATTTTTAGCTGCATCTAGCCCTGAAAATAATTTTTCCCAATAGTGGTAGCAATAGAAATATGGGGCGCGCGCCTGGCTAACAAAATATACGCTTCATAACACAAAACACCTGCCTAGCGCACTGCATTAATAAGATGGCATCATCGTCTCTCCCAGTGCTAGGCCTACTACGCAGGCTAGTATTCCTGTGCCTAAAACACAATGTATGGGTCCGCGCTAGCCACTATGCTGAGGGGTATAAAGCTGCTGCTAACGCTTTATAACAATTCAATTGGCAGATTTTCACAGAGCTCTTCCACAACGCCTACCCATCGGGCAACAGTTGCCCACCCTCCCTATGGGATCTAGTGGCGAATAGTTGATGCCATTAATCAGAGCGTCAGTTGCCCCGTCAACGTGTCAAGCATACGGTAAGGCATGGGAAGAGTGGACACGACTAGTAGCAGGCAGACGGGTTGACCAATGTGAACAAGCCAGATCACAAGTCACCATAGAATTTCTCCACCAGCTAATGATGAGGGGCATATCAGGGGCGTCAGCGCAGCGGTGTCTGACCAGAGTAGCATTTCACTTCCAACTACTGAATTGGGGAGATGTGACAAAGATTCATCATCAGACAATCCATAAAAGGGTGGAAAAGGGGTCAGCCAAGTCAGGAATGTAGACGTCCCGTCCCGTGTCACTAAAACTGATTTCTCACATCTTATCCCTAACACCATTAACATGACACTCACAATTTGAAGCAACACTAATGTCTACTGCATTTGTGATCGCCTTCTTCGGGGCGCTATGTATAAGCGAATTTGTCCCTCAATCCAAAATTACCACCAGTGGACGCTTATTACACCAGGAAGTAGTCATAGCCAATAATGCAATACGTGTACGCATACACCAATCGAAAACGGTTCCAGCGGGCAGGGGTACTTGGGTACTTCTACAACCCACAAACGGTACACTGAGTCGGGTAACAATAGTAAAAACATATCTAACCATCAGATCACAAAGTAATTTCTTCGTATCACACATTGATGGAACGCCATTATCAAGATACCTGTTCCAAGCTATATTTAATAAATGCATAACATCGGCAGGGAACCACCCCAAAGATTACGGGACACACTCATTCCGCATAGGTGCGGCCACGGAAGCAGCAAGAGCAGGACTGTCAGAAACGGAAGTTCAGAGGATAGGGAGATGGCGATCCACGTGTTTGGCAAGATACATAAGACCGGACTTGTTATCCTAACGTGGTTTGTTTCTTTTACAGGTGACGCTAAGCCAACAGTGTGAGTGATAGGCCACTCGTATATATATTGGGCACAAAAAAGGGCGAAAGTCCGCCCAGGCGGGAGGAAATTAGAGTTTCATAACACATATTTCAACTGGAGAGGTATTAGAGGCCTGCTATGGCCACAGGTACTAATGGAGGTAATCAAGGTAGGGAGAGAGGCAAGAGGTCCGGTCATCTTAGTTATACAGGCCGGGGGAAACAACCTAGGTCATCACAAGAGCGCATAACTAATGGCAATAATGAAACTAGACACTGAGCGCTTCAGAGAATTTTTCACAAAATTAGCTATAGTATGGTCAGAGATTGTGCCGATAGCGGTATGGCAAGGTGCGCGAGACATCACGGCCATTGAATTGACAAGGCGGGTAATAAATATTCGGATGGCAAAATTTAGAAGAGACAGAGGCGGTGTAGTGATACGACACCGACAACTGGAAGGAGATAAAGCAGGCCTCATACGGCCCGACGGTGTTCACTTAATAGATATTGGACTGGACCTATTCCTGTCAGGACTCCAGGACGGAGTGGAACAAGCGTTAAGAGTGATGGGTGGGGGTCAGAGTCCTGCATACGAGTACGCTGGATCCTCCGTGGCCTGTAAATAGAAAGGACATGTTGGAGAGTTACACTTGTTGGCCAACTTGCCGGAGTGGGGACAAAGGGCATGCTGCAACAAGCTGAATTATTTTAGAAATAAAATGCCTTTCTAATGGAATGAGTATAAAGAGTTAATAAAGCTGTGACCGATCCTCACCCATCCAGTTGTAAGAGTTACATTATTGGGTTGTCCATGAAAGGGGGGCGGTAGGGGGGCTGAGCATCTGGGTTTGGTTGGGGGTCCCCACAGTCTGCCTAGGCTAGATTAATTTAAAAATTCTTATTAGATACACAGGCGGTGCAGCTTGCTTCGCAGCTGGGCTACTACGCCCAAAGTATTGCCTAGGCTAGATGCAGTTAAAAATTCTACGCTGACTAGCAGACACTGAAGATTTGGAGCAGACCTCTGAGTAAACAGCTCTTCAGACTGAACCATCTGTGTTACCCCAAGCCATAGTGTATGTAGTTTCTTACAGTTAAAAGGGGGGGGTGCGACCCAACCCACCTGGAATTGACGATGCCAACGTCACGTAAGACACAGCAAGGGGACTCCCAAAATTGTGGCACAGACACCACTTAACCCTAGAACGCATACCTGTGGCCTTGCAGGCCCGCCCAGTTAATTGTTTTCTATTTTCTGCAAGATTGCTTTAGTTAGAATTTTGAAACTCTAGGTATTCTTCATGTATATAGTTGTTTGTCATTTGAGTTTGAGTTATTCCATGTTATTTCCACACGGGCCTAAAGGTCCCCAGGTATGTGAAAGTGTAGATTTTTATGGTCATGCGTTCTAGGGTTAAGTGGCATCAATTGCCCCACTGTTGCTTAGAACGGTTGGTGAGGTGATTTTACCAAATCCCCAAGCTTTTAGTCTCCCAAGGATGACACAGGGGTAGAAATGTCCTTGCGAATCCATGATTTGATCATCTTTATGAACGTGAGTCTGTCTACATTCTCAGTGGACAGCCGCGTGCGCTTATCTGTCAGCACACCACCAGCAGCGCTGAACACACGTTCAGAGAGAACGCTGGCTGCATGGCATGACAAGATCTCCAAGGCGTGAGTGGCGAGCTCCGGCGATTTTTCAAGATTGGAATACCAAAATGAGCAAGGGTCCAGTGACACAGTCATGGCTTCGATGTTCACTTGGAGATTCTCCTGTACCATCCTCTCTAGGCATTGACTATGTGTCAGACTTCTTGTCTCCTGTGGCCTTGCAAAGGATGGTCTAAAAAAGTGGTGAAACGATTCCACAAAATTGCTGTTACCAGCAGATACTGTGTTACTGTTACTGTTTGAGTGATGAAGACTCGACAGTCCCACCGTTGGCAAGTTAGAACTGTGAGATTCACTACGTGCACCACTGGTGTTTTGTGGAAAAGCACATGTAAGATTCTGCAACAGATACTCCTGCATTCGTCAATACCTTTTTATGGCAGGAATTATTTAGGCAAATATACTTTTGTACCGGGGATCTAAGAGTGTGGCAACCGAGTAGTCGGGATTACTTCGAATTCTGACAATCCGGGGGTCATGTTGCAGGTAGTGGAGCAAGAAGGCACTCATGTGTCTTGTGCATCCAGAAGGACCAAGTCCTTGTTGTGTTGGTAGCGAGGTAAGAATCATGCTTCCTTCCTCTGCCCTCTCCCTCCAACCTCGCACAACAGAAATGTGATCAAGGTCTCCCTCATCTGATGAGTCTTCCATGCCCATTGCCAGTTCGTCCTCCACTTCTTCCTCGGCTCCTGCACCTTCCTCAACAGTTTGGCTGCTACCATGCGCCCTGGTTAATCCCTCTCCCCCACCCTCCCATGCCTGCCGCCTTGGTGCTGCCAACCGTCTGGACCTTGGAGATGTTATCCCTTCCGCATACGACTTCTCCTCTACTTCCTCCATCTCCTCTTGTCCCACCACCTGACTCCGAATTCTGTTTATCATGTGCTCCAGCATGTAAATCACCGTAATAGTCATGCTGATAATGGCATCGTCAGCACTAAACATCTTCGTCGCCATTTCAAGACTGTGCAGAAGGGTGCATAGGTCCCTGATCTGAGACCACTCCTCCAGCGTGATTTGCCCCACCTCTGGATCTCGTTGGCCCAGGCTATACGTCAGAACGTATTGCACCAGTGCTTGTCGGTGCTGCCACAGTCGCTGCAACATGTGCAGAGTTGAATTCCACCGTGTCGGCACATCGCATTTCAGCCGGTGAACTGGCAGGCCCAACGACTTCTGTAGAGATGTAAGTCGTTGAACTGCGGGATGCGAACGGCGGAAGTGAGCACACAGCGACCGTACACTCTGCAGAAGGCCATCTAGTCCGGGATAGTGGGCTAAAAATTGCTGGACAACCAGGTTCAACACGTGAGCCATACAAGGCACGTGTGTGACATTGCCCCGGCGAAGTGCCGCACCCAGGTTTGCAGCATTGTCGCACATGGCCTTCCCTGGTTGCAGGTCCAGTGGAGACAACCTTTCATGAAACTGGGTCTCCAGAGCTGACCAAAACTCCTCAGCTGTGTGACTCACATTTCCCAGACATTTCAAAGTAAACACTGATGCGTTGAGCCCTGCTGCCAGCATAGTAAGGAGGTGTGCAGGATTCCTTCTGCGCAGTTAGAAAGCAGGTGGCATTACCAGACAGGCTTTGGGTGCAGGTGGAGGACCGAGAGGAGGTTGAGGAGGCAGAAGCAGTCAAAGAAGTTCGAGATAAAGAGGATTAACACACAACTCGTGGGGACGGTAAGACTTGGACAGCAGCCCCTTGTCCTGCTGTCACCATAGTTACCCAGTGCCCAGTCAGCGACATGTAACGCCCCTGTCCATGCCTTCTCGTCCAAGTGTCTGTGGTGAAGTGCACCCTGTCACACACAGAGTTTCTCAAACAAGCGGTGATGTTGTGTGCGACATGCTAGTGGAGCGCAGGCACACCTTTCTTTGAGAAGTAGTGCCGACTGGGCATCTGGTACTGGGGCACTGTGACGGACATAAGGTCTTGAAAATCCTCTGTGTCCTCCAGGTGGAAAGGCAGCATTTCTGTAGCCAACAGCTTGCAGATGGTGAAATT
This sequence comes from Phyllobates terribilis, assembly GCF_046119375.1. Lineage (NCBI taxonomy): Eukaryota > Metazoa > Chordata > Amphibia > Anura > Dendrobatidae > Phyllobates > Phyllobates terribilis. The sequence continues at coordinate 182,980,722 of NW_027362773.1, read as the reverse complement.
CAACCTCTTAGCTTTCTCATGGCTAGGAGGAAATGGTCTTTTACTTTTCCACATCTGAGGGACCGAGGGCTGGCTGTTGTGCTTAGACGGTGTTGAGTAGGGTGTCCCCGGCAACTGCCGGTCTGTGAGGAAGATGCAGGCGGACATGTTAGGTTGCCTTGATCCAAAGGTGGTGCGCTCGATGTCGGAGAGCGCTCAACACTAGCAGGTGTTTCCACTTCCCAATGAACTGACGACCTGCCAATCTCACTGGCTGTTGCGGGTAAAGAGGTGGCAGGTCTGCGTCCAAAAACATGTGTGACTGCTGTCCCCCCAGTCACAGAGGATGAAGAGGCTGCGGATGCACAAGATGGGGCAGACGGTGGTTGGCCCAGCCGGCTAGGCCGCATTGCAGCACAGTGAGCTTCCCACTGCAACTTATGCTTCACATCCATGTGACGGTACATGCATGAAGTACTCAAACTATGTATTTTTTGGCCTCTACTTAGCTTTTGCTGACAAATATTACAGATAACACGAGTTGGGTCATCCTTATCGATCTGAATAAATGCCCAGGCTATGCAAGGCTTAGAGCCCATGTGACCTGAAGAGCCACTACGACTTGTGGTCAGAGGCAGAGTTGTGGTTGAGGATGCAGTTGTTGACGTGCTTCCAGTACTCCGTCTCTGTTCAGGAAGGCGCAACCTAACCTCGTCGTCAATTGCATCTGTGATGCCCCGCTGCGCTTGGTATCACAGATCCTACAAGAGTGCATTGATGGAATCCTCCACAAGAGGCCCCCATAAACATTCACACATCTCCACCTTCCACCTCAGACCAGCAGAGGGAGCCCGTTAGGGATATAAATAGGGAAGGTGGAGCTAGGCAGTTCAGTTCCTCTGAAGAGTTCCTGCAGTAGAGAAGCCTAAGAGAGGTCAGTCTGCAGTGGAGCTCAGTCTAGTCTAGAGAACGCAGTTAATAGTTCAGCAGTGGAGCACGAGGCTCCTGCTTGCTAGATTCAGGGAGCCCAGATAGAGCTTAAGGTGTGCCGGTGCCGTAAGATCAGTGAAGCGCGGCAAGCTGCCGTTAGTGTGTATAGCCTAGTGAGGGCCCGAGTAGGCCGAAGGCGAGTGGCGAGTTAGTACATAAGGGGCAGAGGAGCTTAACCAGCTCACCCCGAAGCATTTACCGGACACAGGATCGGAGCTTACCGGTATCTCTATGACCCAGTAAGGCATAACCGGAATCCCTGGAGAACTACAAGTCCCAGGATCGCTAAGGTGCTGATATGTAACAGAGCCAGGAGACGCTTAGGCCCCGCATACTGGGAGCGTGAACTCCAAGAGAAGGCCCTACCACAAGGTCAGCCAGCGCAGGACAGAGACAAAGTTAGGCCTAGCTCCAGGCAGGTCAGAATCTTACTACGCAGAGGCAAGAAACAGGAGGCCCTACACCCGCTCATTGGGGAGGATCCTGATATGCACCCTTCACCCTACAGTGCTCCGGGATGTGCCTGAATTTCCACCAGTAAAATGTACTGAAGTGACTACCGTGTCCGTTCCCGTTCTTGCGCTGACCCAGCTGGGTCTCGCCTTTCCTGCATTCCCCCTGCATACGCTGCCCTGAGACCTAGCTCCACCTGTAGGGAGCTATACCATCGAGCTGCTTTATCACCGGCCTCAGTGGACTGCTGCAGCGCTGGTGCTTGTCACCAGATACCACAGGTGGCGTCATGAACTCTTATAAAATTAACAATTATCCACCCTTTTAAAGAGAGACCCCAGGGTACGGGCCAGGGAGCCGACCACCGTGACATCCCCAAGGCCAGGCAAATGCCCGGGTACCAAGTCATCCCCATCCCCAGGGCTAGTCACATCCTCCTCCACCTCCTCTGCTGACCTCATCGACTGTCTGACTGTGGGTTGACAGTAAGTGGGATCTCCAACCTCGTCATCATCACCCTGTGTGTTATCACACCCGTCGCCCTCAGAGCCAACCTCTTCCTGCCCAGACCGAAAAGTCAAGTTGTCGCTCCAATCAGGTATTTGAGTCTCATCATCATCTTCATCATTGTCTCCACCAACAGGAGTTACAGTTTGGGAACAAGGGTCTACATTATGCTCAGAACCTTCTTCATCTGGTCCTGGATCCAACTTATAAAGATTCTGGGCATCGGATCAGATCATTTCTTCATCTGGATTAACAGAAGCTCTGGAGCAGACCTCCGTTTCCTAGGCTATAGTATGAGTAAACAGCTGGGCAGACTCAGCCATCTGTGTTACCCCATACTCAGACGGGCAGCTGGAGACTTGGGAGCTGTGAGGAAGCAAGTGCGATTGGGGTGACACCTCTGAGGACTGGAGTATTTGTGATGTTGAAATTGAGGTGATGGAGAGCCCACTTGAAGGAGCACTTGATATCCGTTGAAGCACCTGCTGTTTTTGTGCCTCATCTAGAATTTGTAGCAATGGGCGTGTCTGTAAGAATGGGATCGTATCACATTGTCCACGAAAAGAAGTCGACATCTTAGTTTGGCTGGAAGATGGTCTTTCTTCTGCAGATGTTACTCCCCCCCCGCCGTGGGGGGCCTCGACCCACCGGCGGACAGGCACCAGTATTGGGATAGGGGGGCTGGCCGTCAGGGTCCACCGCGGCTCTGGCACAAACCCGGCGACACAGAGGTGGCACAGGCAGGAACGGACTGGCCGTGTCGGCTTCTCACTTTTTGGATTTTAGAAGGGCATGACATGCCTATATCTGTGTCTCCCCCTCCTTTTACTCCTCCACCTCTTTTCTTTTCGCATGACTATATGTACTTGTCACTTTTCCATGTGTTAGTTATGTCTTCTGAGCAGTTTGTCAGCTTTTGGACACCTTTGAAGGTGTTTTCTATGTGTTTCTATGTGTTTTTGTTTGCCTGCCATTGGTTTTAATGGTGTTCGAAGGTGTTCGACGAACAGTTCGACGAACAGTTCGGCGAACACACGGGTGTTCGACGAACCGAATCGAACTCGAACACTACGGGGGTGGCTCAACACTACCTGCCACCTCTTTACCCGCAACAGCCATCGTGATTGGCAGGTCATCATTTTCTTTGGAGGTGGTAACACCAGCTGGTGTTGAGCGCTGTCCGACATCGATAGCACCACCTTTGGATCAAGGCAACCTAACATGTCCGCCTGCATCTTCCTCACAGACCGGCAGTTTGCCGGGGACACCCTTATCAACCCCATCTAAGCACAATAGCCAGCCCTCGGTCCCTCAGATGTGGACAAGTAAAAGACCATTTCCTCCTAGCCATGAGAAAGCTAAGAGGTTGAATTTCACCATCTGCAAGCTCTTGGCTACAGAAATGCTGCCTTTCCGCCTGGTGGACACAGAGGATTTTCGAGACCTTATGTCCGTCGCAGTGCCCCAGTACCAGATGCCCAGTCGGCACTACTTCTCAAAGAAAGGTGTGCCTGCGCTCCACCAGCATGTCGCACACAACATCAACGCTTCTTTGAGAAACTCTGTGTGTGACAGGGTGCATTTCACCACAGACACTTGGACGAGTAGGCATGGACAGGGGCGTTACATGTCGCTGACTGGGCACTGGGTAACTATGGTGACAGCAGGACAAGGGGCTGCTGTCCAAGTCTTGCCATCCCCACGAGTTGTGCGTCAATCCTCTTTATCTCAAAGTTCCTCCACTGCTTCTGCCTCCTCAACCTCCTCTCGGTCTTCCACCTGCACCCAAAGCCTGTCTGGTCATGCCACAAGCTTTCTAACTGCGCAGATGGGATCCTGCACACCTCCTTACTATGCTGGCAGTAGGGCTCAACGTCATCAGGCGGTTTTTACTTTGAAATGTCTGGGAAATGTGAGTCACACAGCTGAGTAGTTGTGGTCAGCTCTGGAGAACCAATTTCATGAATGGTTGTCTCCACTGGACCTGAAACCAGGGAAGGCCGTGTGCGACAATGCTGCAAACCTGGGTGCGGCCCTTCACCGGGGCAATGCCACACACGTGCCTTGTATGGCTCACGTGTTGAACCTGGTTGTCCAGCAATTTTTAGCCCACTATCCCAGACTAGATGGCCTTCTGCAGAGGGCACGGTCGCTGTGTGCTCACTTCCGCCGTTCGCATCCCGCAGCTCAGCGACTTACATCTCTACAGAAGTCGTTGGGCCTGCCACTTCCCCCGGCTAAAATGCGATGTGCCTACCCGGTGGAATTCAACTCTGCACATGTTGCAGCGACTGTGGCAGCACCGACAAGCCCTGGTGCAATACGTTCTGACGTACAGCCTGGGCCAACGAGATCCAGAGGTGGGGCAAATCACGCTGGAGGAGTGGTCTCAGATCAGGGACCTATGCACCCTTCTGCACAGTTTTGAAATGGCGACGAAGATGTTTAGTGCTGACGATGCCATTATCAGCATGACTATTCCGGTGATTTACATGCTGGAGCACATGTTAAACAGAATTTGGAGTCAGGTGGTGGCACAAGAGGAGGTGGAGGAAGAAGAGGAGGAGGAGTTGTATGCGGAAGGGCTAACATCTGCAAGGTCCAGACGGTCGGCAGCACCAAGGCGGCAGGCATGTGAGGGTGGGGGAGATGGTTTTACCAGGGCGCATGGTAGCAGCCAAACTAGTGAGGAAGGTGCAGGAGCCCAGGAAGAAGTGGAGGACGAACTGATGGAAGACTCATCAAATGAGGGAGACCTTGATCACATTTCTGTTGTGCGAGGTTGGGGGGAGAGGACAGAGGAAGGAAGCATGATTGTTACCTCGCCACCAACACAACAGGGACTTGGTGCTCCTGGATGCGCAACACACATGAGTGCCTTCTTGCTGCACTACCTGCAACATGACCCTCGAATTGTGAGAATTAGAAATAATCCTGACTACTGGGTTGCCACACTGCTAGATCCCCGGTAAAAAAGTAAATTTGCCGAAATTATTCCTGCCATAGAAAGGGATGCACGCATGCAGGAGTATCAGCAGAGACTGTTGCAGAATCTTACATGTGCTTTTCCAAAAAACACCAGTGGTGCACGTAGTGAATCTCACAGTTTCAACTTGCCAACCGTGGGACCGTCAAGTGTTCAGCACTCAAACCGTAACAGAACCACAGTATCTGCTGGTAACATCAATTTTGCGGAATCATTTCACCACTTTTTTAGCCCATCCTTTGCAAGGCCACAGGAGACAAGAAGTCTGACACATAGTCAACGCCTAGAGACGATGGTACAGGAGTATCTCCAAGTAAACATTGAAGCCATGACTGTGTCACTGGACCCTTGCTCTTTTTGGGCTTCCAATCTGCATAAATGGCCGGAGCTAGCCACTTACGCCTTGGAGATCTTGTCAAGCCCCGCAGCCAGCGTTCTGTCTGAACGTGTGTTCAGTGCTGCTGGTGGTGTGCTGACAGATAAGCGCACGCGGCTCTCCACTGATAATGTAGACAGACTCACGTTCATAAAGATGAACAAATCAAGGATCCGAAACGACTTTTCTACCCCTGTGTCATCCTGGGGAGAGTAAAAGCTTGATGATTGGTTAAAATCACCCTACCAACCGTTTTAAGCTTTCAAATTACTAATCATGTTTATCTGTATCTTGGCTGGAAAATATTTTGGGCTTTGTAGCAGTGTGCAGCACTGATTCTATTAGGCCATCTATAATAAGCTCCACCAGATTTAAAATTACTAATCATGTTTATCTGTATCTTGGCTGCAAAATAATTTGGGCTTTGTAGCAGTGTGCAGCACTGATCCTATTAGGCCATCTATACTAAGCTCCACCAGATTTAAAATTAATAATAATTTTTAGCTGCATCTAGCCCGGAAAATAATTTTGGGGCTCCGAGATGCGCAAGACACATAAGTGCCTTCTTGCTGCACTACCTGCAACATGACCCTCATATTGTCAGAATTCAAAGTAATCATGACTACTGGGTTGCCACACTCTTAGATCCCCCAAACTTTTCGATCAACCTTTTCATTTTAATAAAGACCAAAAAAATGGTCATTTTTGAAATTATAAGCATTAGCAGGTTATTAGAAACTGAAATCAAACAGTTTTCAACTCAAAACTTTATTCTAGGTGATGTTACATTTTCACATAGGACCCCTTGTTCGAAAGGAGCTTCTGAACTCTCTCGTCCATTGAATTTGTCAGGTTTTGGATGGTTTCTGCTTCAATTGTTTTGCATGAGGACAGAATACCCTCCCAGAGCTGTTGCTTAGATGTGAACTGCCTCCCGCCATCATAGACACTCCTTTTGATGATGCTCCAGAGGTTCTGAATGGGGTAGAGGTCAGGGGAGCATGGGGGTCACACCATAAGTTTGTCCCCTTTTATGCCCATATCAGCCAGAGATGCAGATGTTTTATGTGCAGCATGAGATGGTGCATTATCATGCAAAAAAATGATCTTGCTGTGAAATACACGGTTCTTCTTCTTGAACCATGGCAGGAAGTGCTGTTTGAGAAAATCCACATACATTATGGAGTTCATCTTTAGCGCCATCAGGGATCCTAAAGGGGCCGACAATCTCTCTCCCCATGATTCCAGCCCAAAACATTACTCCACCTCCTCCTTGTTGGCGCTGTAGCCGTGTTTGCGTGGGGTGTCCATCAACCAGCCATCCTCCACTCCATCCATCTGGACCATCGAGCGCTGCACGGCACTCATCCGTGAACAAAACAGTTTTGAAATCAGTCTTCATGTAATGTTTAGCCCACTGGAGCCGTATCTGCTTGTGTGAAGTGGATAGAGGAGGTCGACAGGATGGCGTATGCACAGCTGCAAACCTCTGAAGGACCCTGCATCTTGTTGTTCGGGGGACGTTGGAGGCACCAGCAGCTTCAAAAACTTGTCTGCTGCTATGACAAGGCTTTTTTGCCGATGCTCTTTTAACCTGAAGTAATTGCCTGTAGGAAAGAGTCCTCAATTTGCCCTTATCAGCACGCACACGTGTGTACTGTGAATCAGCTACATACTTCTTGATTGCCAAGACACTTCATCCTGATCATCGCACAATGTTGATTGTAGTCATGCCTTGACCTAAACACTCCACAATTTGTTGCTTCTCAGCAGCCGACACATCCTTTTTCTTTCCCATTTTGGCAGAAAATGTAGGCTGCTTAATAATGTGAGACAGCCTTCTTAAGTAGTCTTGCCTTTCATTGGACACACCTGCCAAACTAATTAGCACAGGTGTCTGCAATTGCTTACAGTGATATAAAGAGCCCTGACACACATCACCATCAATGAGTTTAACTGACAAACAAACAAATTCTTCCCTTATCACTCCTAAACACTTTTTGCATAATAATTTGGAACACAGTGTACATGTGCTTTTCCACAAAACACCAGTGGTTCACGTAGTGAATCTTACAGTTCTAACTTGCCAACCGTGGTCTGTATGGAGTTGTTCAATAAAGGGCCCAAAATTAAGATAACATAGATGGGAGAGGTCTCTATGAATAGGAATTCCTAAGTATTTGATACCCTGTGAGGGCCAGGCAAAGGAAAAGTTGGACTGGATGGAATCCTATATGGATTTGGGGAGGGAGACATCGAGAGCCTCAGACTTCGCTGCATTGATTTTAAAATTGACCTTGTAACAAAGTGATCTATTTCAGCCATAACAGCATGGATGGATATATGTGATTGAGTGATATATACTAGGACATCATCAGCAAATAGAGAGCACTTGTACTCGGTGCCTCCCACCTCAATCCACCTAATATTGGGGTTATGGCGAATTGATGAGAGCAGGTGCTCCGTCACTAGGATTTATAAGAGAGGGGACAGAGGACATCCCAGACTTGTCCCATTAGTGATTGTGAAAGGTGATGAAAATGTTCTGATGCACCCCCTGGGCCTTCGGACACCCGGAGCCGGACCCTTTTTGGTGGATGCTGGTGGTTGTAGTCTTCGTGGCGGCAACCCGGTTCCGTGGCTCAGGGTGGTCAAACCAGTGGCGGAACTATTTATGTGGTTTTGATGTTTAAATGTCCGACTACGCCACCCGTGGATTGCGGTCAGACTGAACCGCCGCTGCAGGGCAGACCGCTGAGGCTGGTGTTGTGGGTGCAGCAGAGCGTAGCATAACTCCCCACGGGAGGAGTATAGCCTCAGGGCAGTGTATGTGGAGGATGGGGGTGATGGTGCAGGGCAGCAGCAGTAACGACACGGAGTCAGTGATGCAGTCCTTTACTCACAGTTCTTATTATCCAGACCATGTCTGCAGGTAATGGCTGCCGCCGTCGTACTGTGCTCACCAGGTGAGGAGCTCAGACAACTCCCAGATAACTTTGGAGCGCTTCACAGGACCCCCTTTATGTGTCCTTTGTCTGGCCTTTCTTACCAACCCTTCTGTCCGGCTGCCTCGGGCCTCCTCTTGGTAAACTTGGTGCCAGTTTCCCTGACCCTATTTGGTGCCTTCCTAGCGGGTGTAGCGATGGGCTGCGCCACATAAAATGTCACAGCCTCCGGTTTCTAGCTGAGGGTCGTTTCCTGCCTCCACTAGTTTCGGGGACAGGTCTCCCCCTTTGGCCTGACCCCTCCACGCAGGTGGATTCGGGCGTGCGGTGGCGACTCGCCCGTCCGCACCCCTGGGATCCCTTCATTCCTCGTTCCTGGAGCCTTCTCCGCTCCTCTTCCTTCCTTCTCCCTCTTCCAGGCCTGGGCCTCTGTTACTAGGCCCGCCTCCGGAGCAGAGCTCATGCAGAGCCCCTGCTCCCTGCCACTTCTGCTCAGACTTCTCTGCACTGAACTAAGATGGTGCCCACCTTTTATACTCCCTTCTCAATGCACCCAGGAACTGCTTCCTCCCTGCTCCTGCACTACAGGGTTCCCCTTCCTCAGTGTTCCCTCCCCCCACTCCAGCCAGGGACAGGGACTGTCGTGCCCATCTCAGAGGCATATTGGTCGCCCTGCCCCACGGCAATGTGGTGTAATGCATGCAGGTGTCGGGTCCTGATCCACACTCCATCCTTACCTGAGAGTGAGATATCACACCTCTGGGTGAGGTGCAACACCTCTGTAGCAACCGAGCCCTCAGGGTGCTACAGTTCCATTTATCTTCAGCCTAGGTGACGTATTGTGATACAGGGCCGTGATTTTGGCTATAAAAGGGTCCCCTAGACCCCTACCCCAAGCTTTTTAAGAGAATCATATATGGCGTGCCAGGAGACTCTATGGAATGCTTTCTCAGCATCCAACGAGAGTATCTAATTACAAATTTTTAACTGCATCTAGCCCAGGAAATACTTTGTGCCTAGTAGCAGTGCCTGCTAGTCAGCGGATTATCCCGGCTGTTAAGCAAGCTACACCACCTGTAGTTTGGACACTTAATTTTTTCAAAGGAAATGCTTCGGGACCACGGGATACTCAGTGAAGAGCATCAGGAGGCACCCCAAGGCATAGGGGCTGGGACTGGCAGTAGGATGCCTTGCGGTGGACAGCCGAGCTCGATCCTTATAAAAGCTTTTTAACTGCAGCAGCTTTAGTGGACGCTACTGGAGCTGGAATTACGAGGCTGCTGGCATGAGACTTGCCCTCCAATAGATCCTTGTAAATGGATTTAAAGTGTATTCATTCAAATTAGAGAGACAATTTAAATTAAAAAGCTTAGAGCTGCCTCCACCACAGGGGGGCTCGCTCGACCCACCAGCGGACAGGCACCAGTATTGGGAGAGGGGGGCTGGCCGTCAGGGTTCACCGTGGCTCTGGCACAAACCCGGCGACACGGAGGTGGCACAGGCAGGAACGGACTGGCCGTGTCGGCTTCTCACTTTTTGGATTTTAGAAGGGCATGACATGCCTATATCTGTGTCACCCCCTCCTTTTACTCCTCCACCTCTTTTCTTTTCACATGACTATATGTACTTGTCACTTTTCCATGTGTTAGTTGTGTCTTCTGAGCAGTTTGTCAGCTTTTGGACACCTTTGAACATGTTTTCTATGTGTTTCTATGTGTTTTTGTTTGCCTGCCATTGGTTTTAACGGTGTTCGAAGGTGTTCGACGAACAGTTCGGCGAACACACGGGTGTTTGACGAACCGAACCGAACTCGAACACTACGGGGGTGGCTCAAAACTATTTTGCAATTCCTTTTTTTCTCACCCTTTTTCCAGCTGATAGATCCAGCACGCTAATTATTAGCCAGATTTCATCAACATTTTAAAACTGTCCTTGTTGTGATATCATGGAACTTTAAGCACACTTGTGGAATAAAAAGGGAGGAGATATTAATTTACCAATGTGTGTTAGATATACATTTGCGGGACAGCTTTAGAACCAGTTTTCATCATAATGCATGAATTCCCAGGTTCTACTGAGATTAGAACTCAGATCACTGGATTAAGAGTGAATTTCTCACATTTCAACTATTTACACATGCTCTTTTACTGTTTTCAAAAGAAAATCCTGCCAGCTTCATTGGTCATGTGGTTCAATGGTGTAATGGTTAGCACTCTGGACTCTGAATCCAGCCATCTGAGTTCAAATCTCAGTGGAACCTGAGAAATTCTTTGTGCATAGCGGTTTTATCTTTTCTGCTCACACTCAATTTGCCAATTCACATGCTTTAACATAAAAAGAGAAAGTTAAAATCCACATGGCAAAAAGATCTATCTATCAAGAAAGTTTAACTCAAAAGTTAAACTTGACTTCATGAAGCAAAACTCATATCATTTATGTCACACCAAGCAATCATACTCTATGACTTGTGCCAATGTTCGCATGACACTTTTTCCAAGTGTTTGAAACTGACCAGGATATCAAGCCGAAACGGCCTCAAGAAACGACAGCGATTCTTTTCCTGAATCACCCTTTTTAGTGTTTTCCAGCATTTTTGTAAACATAGTTTGGTGATATTTTTCTAAGTATTGTTTTGGGCATCAAATTAGTTTGTTTAAGTTTCTTTTTTGCTCGCAAAATGCTGTGAACGTCACTCAGGAACCTTCCAGGGGTCTTTCTAACCTACTCATTGACTTGTATAGCAAGTATAAAGCAAGCAAAATATACCTGAAAAATGATATGCTCACTTCTGTTAACCGCTTGGCGTTTTGGGAAACTTAATGAGGTTAAAAGACGCTCAATACCTGATCATATGAACAGCAAGTCTTTTTGCATGGAAATGAATCAGTTCAAACTATTGAGCATTTTCAAAGCCTTTTTCAGGAGGTGTTTGGAACAAAGTCACTCTAAATCCGCCTTATGAATTTTAATAAACCTTGAACTGTAAAAGGTTCCAATTGATGATACCTTTAAATCAGATTTTTACATTTCAGTGAGGCCTGGAATTTTGTTTCCAATTGAAATCTTCCATTTTCTGAAATGTCTTCCAGAAGGATAATCACTGATATTGATCATGGTGCTATAAGAAAAGGTGTGAAACTCATAAGAATGAAACAGTGTCTGAGTAGTTGTGGCCGAGTGGTTAAGGCGATGGACTAGAAATCCATTGGGGTCTTCCCGCGTAGGTTCAAATCCTGCCAACTACGTTTAACTTCATGTAACATTTTGACGAATTATCTGAGTAGATCAATTTCCACATTCCCAAGTCTATCCCCCACAGTAATGGTCTGTAATCTATGGATTGTATTTGTAGAACCAGCTTAACAGCATCTGTAGATCTTCTTTTGATTAGTCAGCCGGGTGAGATGTCACTTGTGCATCACACCACCAATGAAACAAAGCTCAGAGGGTGCCATCAGGTATGTGGTGCAAATCCTCCTTTATTCCAGCGAACACAGACCACTGCCGTGGCTGATGGACTGGGATATGAACTTTGATTTGCACCAACTCTACTTGAATTATCTTTCCGATGGAACCTTTTAGCACACCATGAAAAATCTTTAGTGACTTCTGGATGAGCAGAAGTTTTGCAATTTCTTTTTTTCTCACCCTTTTTCCAGCTGATAGATCCAGCACGCTAATTATTAGCCAGATTTCATCAACATTTTAAAACTGTCCTTGTTGTGATATCATGGAACTTTAAGCACACTTGTGGAATAAAAAGGGAGGAGATATTAATTTACCAATGTGTGTTAGATATACATTTGCGGGACAGCTTTAGAACCAGTTTTCATCATAATGCATGAATTCCCAGGTTCCACTGAGATTAGAACTCAGATCACTGGATTAAGAGTGAATTTCTCACATTTCAACTATTTACACATGCTCTTTTACTGTTTTCAAAAGAAAATCCTGCCAGCTTCATTGGTCATGTGGTTCAATGGTGTAATGGTTAGCACTCTGGACTCTGAATCCAGCCATCTGAGTTCAAATCTCAGTGGAACCTGAGAAATTCTTTGTGCATAGCGGTTTTATCTTTTCTGCTCACACTCAATTTGCCAATTCACATGCTTTAACATAAAAAGAGAAAGTTAAAATCCACATGGCAAAAAGATCTATCTATCAAGAAAGTTTAACTCAAAAGTTAAACTTGACTTCATGAAGCAAAACTCATATCATTTATGTCACACCAAGCAATCATACTCTATGACTTGTGCCAATGTTCGCATGACACTTTTTCCATGTGTTTGAAACTGACCAGGATATCAAGCCGAAACGGCCTCAAGAAACGACAGCGATTCTTTTCCTGAATCACCCTTTTTAGTGTTTTCCAGCATTTTTGTAAACATAGTTTGGTGATATTTTTCTAAGTATTGTTTTGGGCATCAAATTAGTTTGTTTAAGTTTCTTTTTTGCTCGCAAAATGCTGTGAACGTCACTCAGGAACCTTCCAGGGGTCTTTCTAACCTACTCATTGACTTGTATAGCAAGTATAAAGCAAGCAAAATATACCTGAAAAATGATATGCTCACTTCTGTTAACCGCTTGGCGTTTTGGGAAACTTAATGAGGTTAAAAGACGCTCAATACCTGATCATATGAACAGCAAGTCTTTTTGCATGGAAATGAATCAGTTCAAACTATTGAGCATTTTCAAAGCCTTTTTCAGGAGGTGTTTGGAACAAAGTCACTCTAAATCCGCCTTATGAATTTTAATAAACCTTGAACTGTAAAAGGTTCCAATTGATGATACCTTTAAATCAGATTTTTACATTTCAGTGAGGCCTGGAATTTTGTTTCCAATTGAAATCTTCCATTTTCTGAAATGTCTTCCAGAAGGATAATCACTGATATTGATCATGGTGCTATAAGAAAAGGTGTGAAACTCATAAGAATGAAACAGTGTCTGAGTAGTTGTGGCCGAGTGGTTAAGGCGATGGACTAGAAATCCATTGGGGTCTTCCCGCGTAGGTTCAAATCCTGCCAACTACGTTTAACTTCATGTAACATTTTGACGAATTATCTGAGTAGATCAATTTCCACATTCCCAAGTCTATCCCCCACAGTAATGGTCTGTAATCTATGGATTGTATTTGTAGAACCAGCTTAACAGCATCTGTAGATCTTCTTTTGATTAGTCAGCCGGGTGAGATGTCACTTGTGCATCACACCACCAATGAAACAAAGCTCAGAGGGTGCCATCAGGTATGTGGTGCAAATCCTCCTTTATTCCAGCGAACACAGACCACTGCCGTGGCTGATGGACTGGGATATGAACTTTGATTTGCACCAACTCTACTTGAATTATCTTTCCGATGGAACCTTTTAGCACACCATGAAAAATCTTTAGTGACTTCTGGATGAGCAGAAGTTTTGCAATTTCTTTTTTTCTCACCCTTTTTCCAGCTGATAGATCCAGCACGCTAATTATTAGCCAGATTTCATCAACATTTTAAAACTGTCCTTGTTGTGATATCATGGAACTTTAAGCACACTTGTGGAATAAAAAGGGAGGAGATATTAATTTACCAATGTGTGTTAGATATACATTTGCGGGACAGCTTTAGAACCAGTTTTCATCATAATGCATGAATTCCCAGGTTCCACTGAGATTAGAACTCAGATCACTGGATTAAGAGTGAATTTCTCACATTTCCACTATTTACACATGCTCTTTTACTGTTTTCAAAAGAAAATCCAGCCAGCTTCATTGGTCATGTTGTTACATGGTGTAATGGTTAGCACTCTGGACTCTGAATCCAGTCATCTGAGTTCAAATCTCAGTGGAACCTGAGAAATTCTTTATGCATATCAGTTTTATCTTTTCTGCTCACACTCAATTTGCCAATGCACATGGTTTAACATAAAAAGAGAAAGTTAAAATCCACATGGCAAAAAGATCTATTTATCAAGAAAGTTTAACTCAAAAGTTAAACTTGACTTCATGAAGCAAAACTCATATCATCTATGTCACACCAAGCAATCGTACTCTATGACTTGTGCCAATGTTCGCATGACACTTTTTCCAGGTGGTTGAAACTGACCAGGATTTCAAGCCGAAACGGCCTCAAGAAACGACAGCGATTCTTTTCCTGAATCACCCTTTTTAGTGTTTTCCAGCATTTTTGTAAACATAGTTTGGTGATGTTTTTCTAAGTATTGTTTTGGACATCAAATGAGTTTGTTTAAGTTTCTTTTTTGCTCGCAAAATGCAGTAAACGTCACTCAGGAACCTTCCAGGGGTCTTTCTAACCTACTCATTGACTTGTATAGCAAGTATAAAGCAAGCAAAATATACCTGAAAAATGATATGCTCACTTCTGTTAACCGCTTGGCGTTTTGGGAAACTTAATGAGGTTAAAAGACGCTCAATACCTGATCATATGAACAGCAAGTCTTTTTGCATGGAAATGAATCTGTTCTAACTATTGAGCATTTTCAAAGCCTTTTTCAGGAGGTGTTTGGAACAAAGTCACTCTAAATCCGCCTTATGAATTTTAATAAACCTTGAACTGTAAAAGGTTCCAATTGATGATACCTTTAAATCAGATTTTTACATTTCAGTGAGGCCTGGAATTTTGTTTCCAATTGAAATCTTCCATTTTCTGAAATGTCTTCCAGAAGGATAATCACTGATATTGATCATGGTGCTATAAGAAAAGGTGTGAAACTCATAAGAATGAAACAGTGTCTGAGTAGTTGTGGCCGAGTGGTTATGGCGATGGACTAGAAATCCATTGGGGTTTTCCCATGTAGGTTCAAATCCTGCCAACTACGTTTAACTTCATGTAACATTTTGACGAATTATCTGAGTTGATCAATTTCCACATTCCCAAGTCTATCCCCCACAGAAATGGTCTGTAATCTATGGATTGTATTTGTAGAACCAGCTTAACAGCATCTGTAGATCTTCTTTTGATTAGTCAGCCGTGTGAGATGTCACTTGTGCATCACACCACCAATCAAACAAAGCTCAGAGGGTGCCATCAGGTATGTGGTGCAAATCCTCCTTTTTTCCAGCGAACACAGACCACTGCCGTGGCTGATGGACTGGGATATGAACTTTGATTTGCACCAACTCTACTTGAATTATCTTTCCGATGGAACCTTTTAGCACACCATGAAAAATCTTTAGTGACTTCTGGATGAGCAGAAGTTTTGCAATTTCTTTTTTTCTCACCCTTTTTCCAGCTGATAGATCCAGCACGCTAATTATTAGCCAGATTTCATCAACATTTTAAAACTGTCCTTGTTGTGATATCATGGAACTTTAAGCACACTTGTGGAATAAAAAGGGAGGAGATATTAATTTACCAATGTGTGTTAGATATACATTTGAGGAACAGCTTTAGAACCAATTTTCATCATAATTCATGAATTCCCAGGTTACACTGAGATTAGAACTCAGATCACTGGATTAAGAGTGAATTTCTCACATTTCCACTATTTACACATGCTCTTTTACTGTTTTCAAAAGAAAATCCAGAAAGCTTCATTGGTCAAGTGGTTCCATGCTGTAATGGTTAGCACTCTGGACTCTGAATCCAGCGATCTGAATTCAAATCTCAGTGGAACCTTAGAAATTCTTTGTGCATAGCGGTTTTTTTTTTCTGCTCACACTCAATTTG